>NW_027077883.1:326608-653216 GCF_963930625.1 Muntiacus reevesi | reverse complement strand
CCTGACAGTCTCTTTCCTTTACTTCACGTCCTCATACACACACACACACACACACACACACACACACACACACACACACACACACACACACACACACACACACACACACACACACACACACACACACACACACACACACACACACACACACACACACACTAGGAGAGAGTGGGGTTTATTAGATTTTAAGGCCGCTGTAACAAATTGCCATGAAGTGGGTAGCTAAAAACAATGGGTATTTATTGTCTCACAGTTTTGGAGCCTCTACATCTGATATCAAGTTGTTGACATGACTGTGTTTCCCCTGAAATCTGTGGAGAAATCCTCACTTGCCTCTTCCTCAATTTTGGTGGCTGGCCAGCAGTCTTTGGTGTTCCTTGGCTGCAGGTGCACGACACCAATCTTTGCCTTTGCCATCAAACAGCCTTCTCCCCGTGTGTCTCTTCCTCCATTTGGCTGACTTCTTATAAGGACACTAGTTATTGGATTAGGGGTCCACCTACTCCAGTATGGCCTCATTTGAACTTAATTACATCGGCAATGATCCTATTCTGAAATAAGTTCATATTGTTGAGTACTTGAGGTTAGGAATTCAACATATCTTTTGAGGAGTGGGAGAATATTCAACCAACAACAGATGGTAACCATGAGGAGAGCATCCCACAGAAACCAAAGACATTGCCTTGATTCCAGAATTTATTCCAAGAAGGAGTCCTACTACAGTGGGGATAGAAGATCGAAGAAACTTTTGAAGTATGTATTTCCACCTACTATTTGCTTTGCTTATGGACTAACTGGGTTTGATTGACAGGTGTATGCTATCATGAGTTAATGATATTAAAAAAACTGAATGCCTTCATATAAAGCCTGAATGGCCCTGGATACAGGATAGCGACCCTATCCTTTCTCGTAATTTCCCCCAGCCATCCCGTTTGGAGGGAAATGTTGGTGTATAATTTTGATGAGCAGATGGGATAAGTGATTGTTGTGATGAGGCTGTCACTCTTTGCCTGAGAACTGTCTTTGATGTCTAAAGGATTACTTGGGACCTAGATGAAAGAGTCATAAAATAACAAGCCTAACCAAGGGGATGTAGCTAGCATTTAGGAAATGCACCCATTTTTCTGCATCTCCTCTTTTCCTTTCATCAAATGTGTACACATTATTAATAAAAAGAAATACAAATTTTAAAGAGACATGAAGAGGGAATGGTAAAATGAACCCTGCCGTAGTGCAAAAGAGAAAAAAATATCACAGCAATTTCACATCAGGCCGTTTGTTGAGATCCTATACAAGAACAGCAGGATGATTGGGATTCTTAAATGACAGTGGCTGAAATGGCTAATAAAAGCCTGCTAATGACACAGAATCAAATCACCAAACAAACCCATCTCAAAATCCAGTTTCTCTTGAAGGGAAGGGCATGAACTTTATGGTTGGCACTGTCTCTTAATGTAGGACCTTAGGCAAGTTACTTAATCTCTCTCAAGTTGGCTATGTATAAAACTAAGGATAACTACCTAGCAAGGCTGTAGTGACCATTAAGCCAAACGCAGGACACATGTAACAGGTGCTTCACTAAATCGAAGCCTTCCACCTCCCAGCCCTGCAAATATATGCAAAATACAATCTTTGCCCACTACCCCTCACCTACTCTTCATCTCATTCTCTTCCTCTCTCTCTCTGCCAAAGTTCTTATTTATAGTCTAGCAGAGGGTATATAAACAGGAAATGATTTGCATTTATTTTTAAAAACCAGTGTAAAACAATGCAGTATACCACTGACTACTTAAGTGCTGACAAACTCGACATTCCTAAAAACAGCAAACACATATTGAGTGATCATTCATGCCAGGCATGGTGCTAGGCATGGAGTATTCACTAGTAAGTGAAACATCTTCCCTCCCTGGTGGAGTTCAGTTTAGTGAACTGAATGGTGAAGAAGCAATGAATATATAATTGAAAAATATGTTCAGTGCCCATAAAGAAATGATCAGGTGCAATGATGGAGACTAATGAAAGGGCAGGTGGGATACTTAGTTTAGGAAGGATGGCCTTTCTGAGGTGACATTTAAACTGAAACCTGAAAGATGAGAAGCTAGATGTGTAAAGAACAAGAGCAAGTGTCTTCAAGACAGTGGAATCAGCATGTCCAGCGAGGCAGTCAGGAGCTAGAAGTGTTTGAGGAGGAGTTCTGGCAGTGTCAGCAAGATGGAGGGGCTGCCATCGGGTAAAAATCCAGTTTCTTACCATGGCCTCAATGTCCCACCTAAACTGCCCCTGTCCTCCCCCCGCCCCCCCCACATATCCTCCCCAGGTGTCCACATCACCTAGTCTTTCTGTCCTTTATGTGCTGGTCTCACTCCCACCTCAAGAATGAGAGGTGTGCTGCATTTGTTGTTCTTCTGTCTAGAACGCTCTGCCTGGATGATTCTCATAGCTTCTGGCCCCCGTGGTCAGTCAGGCCTCAGATCAAGTGTCACTCTGGAGAGAGATTGCTAATTACCACCCCTCACCCAACATTCACTTTGGTGGTATTTTCCTCTTCCCATCCCTCACCACTATCAAATGTTATTTTGTTGATTGTTTGAAGTTTGTTTTTTTTGTTTGTTTGTTTTATACTCTCCCCTAAAATAGAAGTCCCATGAGTTTATACTTCTTATTGCTATAACCTAGAAGCATATCTAGAATATAAATGAAACTCAAATATTACTTGTTGAATTTACAATGAATGAAATAAAGCTTAAAGAGGTAAGGTGAGGTATTAGAAAAGAACTAACCAAATTGTGTGAGAGTAAGGACTTCCTGGAAGAGGTATGTTTTCAGTTATTAAAATCAAAGGGGCAAGAGAGCGAAGGTGGCGTGCAGGTAACAAACAAGAATTGTGGAAATCACTCGTTCATCCCCGTCCTTTTTCACTAGATTAGGAACACCTTTAGCACTGGACGGAGAAAGTGATGGCACCCCACTTCAATACTCTCATCTGGAAAATCCCATGGACGGAGGAACCTGGTGGGCTGCATTGCATGGGGTTGCTAAGAGTCGGAGAGGGGTGAGCGAGTTCACTTTCAGTTTCATGCATTGGAGAAGGAAATGGCAACCCACTCCAGTGTTCTTTCGTGGAGAATCCCAGGGACCGGGGAGCCTGGTGACCTGCCATCTATGGGGTGGCACAGAGTCGGACACAACTGAAGCGATTTAGCAGCAGTGGCAGTTAGCGCTGAAGCCGCGTTTTACTAATCTTTCACCAGCGCCTGTCCCGGGACCTGGCACACAGATAGGTTTTTACACAATGACTGACTGTGAGGTGCGCAGAAGGGTCTATTAACTCGGCTGCGGTGCAATTTGTGGCTGGCCACTAAGCCTGGCAGCACCCGTGCGAGGGAGCAGACGGCTTTGCGGAAGACGGCCTCGGCGTGTGGGGGTGGGGGGGTGGGGTGGGAAGCGCCCCCCGCGCCTGCGCGTTATGGCGGGGAGCCGGCAGCGTCGGCGCGCGCCTGCGCAGTGCGGTCTTTCCCGCCTCCGACAAGATGGCGGCGGCCGAGTAGCGCGGGGGCGGGTTGTGGCCGCAGGAAGCCCGGCCGCTGCAGCGGGCCGAGGCGGGATGCTGTTCCCAGGGAGCGCCGTTGGCCACCGGTGAGGAAGGTCAAGCACAGAGCTGCCTTCCCGAGCCGCCCGGCGCCCCTACGTATACCCCCTTCTGCTCGAGTGCGGTCGCCGCTTTGCCTACTTCGCTACCGCCCTGTGCTGTCGGGTCCGGAGCTCCGGCGGCGGCAGGGGCTGTGTCCGGCAGGAGAAGAAGCTACCGGGCTGCGTCTGTGCTTCTGTCCGCGGGGCGAGCGTCTGGCAGGTGGGTGAAGCTGCAAGCTTCGGTGTCTCCTCTTGGGGCAAACTTTCTCGGCTTTGCCCCGCCGTGGCTCAGACCCTGGTGGTGTTCAGCCGGAGTCCACCGCTGCTTTGTCTCCACGTCCCGCCCCCTCTCCGCGCCCCGCTCCAGGCCTCCGGCTGGCCCCTGACTTTGCGTGCCCTCCATTCCCACGCAGGGGCCGGGGGTCGCAGCGCCGGCCGCCCTCCGCAACCTTTCCTGCCTCCTGCTGAAGCGTCAGCCCTTGCAAGCGGTCCCTCCTTCGCGTTAGGTGGGTGGGTCGTCTGCCTGTTTTAGTCACCTCCCCATCTTCCTGGTCTCGACCTTTTGCTTCCTTGAGAAGTCTTTTTAACTGTCTGGAAAGCTTTCCCAGGCTTATAGACTTACAGAGAAAAGCTTGCTATCCAGACGCCAGTGGATTTTGTTCATCTTGTCGGGGGGATCCAGCCCCCAGGAGACTTTGATGGTTTTGAGGAATGGTGCCAGTGACGGCAAGTGATTCTTCATCTAAATTAATCCTTTTCTGACTACAGCGAGTCTTTGGTCTCTAAATTTTTTTTGGGGGGGGGGCGGGGCGGACGGAGGGACATATGTATACTAGATCCAGGGAAAGAATTGAGAAGTGGTCCTGGTTTTAAAAGAAGGCTTTGTGAGGGTAAGAAATGTAATAGCCCAAGAAAGGATAAGCGATTTTAGTGATTCTTTTATTCACTGTTAGGCTAAATCGTCCGTTGAAGCTTCACAATCTTGTGTTGTCCAAGCCCTTTGTTTTATTTGGAAAGGACTGAAATGGAGAAAATGCTTTTTAAACTTGAAACTTCTCAAATTTCTTGGGTTCTCAATTGTTATTAGTACTACTTGGCAATCTTTCTTGTACTTGATATTTTCTGCAAAATTTAGATTGTGCCAGTGTCATTTCTTCTTCATTTATTACTAGGGCAAGAGTAGTCAGAATTAATGGTGTAAAAAGTGCAAACTGAAGGAGGGATGTGGTAGTGGAGGTTGCCATGTCTGATTTTTCCCAATTTTTTCCTGTAATTGGATAATGTGTCAAGAGCAGCAGAATGGTGAAAAATGAAGCTATGAGTATAAATGGTAGTGTGTCCACTGAGATTGCAATGGGTGGAGCTTTTAAAATTAAATTGAGTGATATCCTTTTTTTGAAGCCATGCTAGGTGCTCTCCAGAGTTTCTAAAGCACAAACTGTTGTTGCCTTATTGGAAATTTATGCTAAAAGTCTTTTAACAGGTGGGTTACAATTGGCCTGACAGATTTAACTTTTTGTTCTACCTCCTGACACACATCTGCCTTAACCTTTATTGTAGACTTTTAGCCTCTTGATGAATTTCTTAAATTTGGAGATAGAATTGTTCATTTTAAAAGGAGAGGAGATATTTTAAGTGTTTGATTCCTGTACGGGCAGATTCATTCACTTGTTTGTTGCTGTGCTATGCTAAGTCGCTTCAGTCACGTCCATCTCCTTGCAGTCTCCACAGGACAGCCAGACTCCTCTGTCCATGGGACTTCTCCAGGCACGAATATTGGAGCAGGTTGCCATTTCCTCCTCCACAGGACCTTCCCGACCTAGGGATCAGAGCCACATCTCTTCTGTCTCCTGCGTTGGCAGGTGGGTTCTTTACCACTAGCGCCACCAGGTAAGCCTGTTTGTTTCCTGCACCCGAGGACTGTGTGTTTTTACAGGCACTTGTCTCTCAATTCTGTGCTTTTAGCTGACGGGGTAGTGCTCAGCCCTAGGCAGTAGCTCATTGCCTGAGGCATTGTGTCAAGACCTGTCTGACCACAAACAAGCACTCTTCCACACTTATGGAACCCGATTTCTCTCTCTCTTTCTTCCCCTCTTCCTGTCTTTAGGAACCCTCCCGTCATTGTGTCTATTCATTCAATTCTTTAGCCTACTGCTCTTTTCATTTGCCTCCCCTAGTCACCAGGATCCCATGGTCATCAGTTTTTACCAGCCCATCATTGATACCTTAGAATACTTAACTTTATGTCAATTTATCTTTCTAGTGCCCAGTTCTGAACAGGCCTAATCACTATCTTGATCCCTGAAGGATACAAGAGACAGTTGTGTGAGGATTTTGGATTGTTTTCATACCAGTTAGTGTTCTGTTATCCTCCAGATCTATAATGTCGATTGTGAGGGGTTTTTTTTTTGTCTTACTTCATGAAAGTGTTTATAGCAAATAACTTGATCTTTTCCTTTCCTGAGAAAAATCTCAAGCATCTGAGGTATAATCTTTTCTATCCTGATATCATTTCTCTATTTACTCTTCTCTGAAAAGAAGGAATTGTCCTTCCTTTTCTTCAAGAGCAACCTTCTCCAGATGTGTCCATGATCATCCCTCTTTATCTTTCTTTCTCAGTAATTATCCATGATCACTCCTTTTTAAGTTTTGCCCTCTCTAGCCTCCATGCATGCTTAAATATACCTTTGCCAGGGCTGCCAAACACCGTGCTGTGTGCCGTGCAGCTCACAGAAGCCAGTCTGAATTTTGAGCCTGCTGTGCCACTGTATTTTTATTCTTTAATCCTAGGAGCCTGGTGTAGTTGTTGTTCAGTCGCTCAGTTGTGTCCAACTCTTTGCAACACCAAGAACTGCAGCATGGCAGGCTCCTCTGTCCTCCATTACCTCCTGGGGTTTGCTCAAATTTATGTTCATTGAGTCGGTGACACTACCTAGCCATCTCATCCTCTACCACCTCCTTCTCCTTTTGGCTTCAGTCTTTCCTAGCATCAGGGTCTTTTCCAGTGAGTTGGCTTTTCGCATCAGGTGGCCAAAGTATTGGCGCTTCAGCTTCAGCATCAGTGCTTCCAGTGAATATTCAGGGTTGATTTCCTTTAGGATTGGTTGATCTTCTTGCAGTCCCAGGACGCTTAAGAGCCTTCCCCAGCACCACAATTCTCAATTCTTTGACACTCAGTCTTTATGGTCCAACTCTCACATCCATACATGACCACTGGAAAAACCATAGCCTCGACTCGACGGACCTTTGTCGGCAAAGTGATGTCTCTGCTTTTTAGTATGTTGTTGAGGTTTGTCATAGCATTTCTTCCAAGGAGCAAGCATCTTTTAATTCCATGGCTGCAGTCACCATCCACAGTGATTTTGGAGCCCCCAAAAATAAAGGTCTGACACTGTTTCCACTGTTTCCCCATCTATTTCCCATGAAGTGATGGGACCAGATGCCATGATCTTAGTTTTCTGAATGCTGAGTTTCAAGCCAACTTTGTCATGCTCTTCTTTAACCCTTATCAAAAGGCTCGTTAGTTTCTCTTCACTTTCTGCCCTTAGAGTGATATCATCTTCATATCTGAGGTTATTGATATTTCTCCCAGCAGTCTTGATTCCAGCTTGTGCTTCATCCAACCCAGTGTTTCTCATGATGTACTCTGCGTAGAAGTTAAATAAGCAGGGTGACAAGATACAGCTTTATTATAACTCTTTCCCAGTCAGTTGTTCAATGTCCGATTCTAACTTGCTTCTTGACCTGCATACAGATTTCTCAGGAGGCAGGTAAGGTGGTCTGGTACTGGTGTTTCTTTAAGAATTTTCCACAGTTTGTTACCATCCACACATTCAAAGGCTTTAGCGCAGTCAATGAAGCAGAAGCAGACGTTTTTCTGGAATTCTGTTGCTTTCTCTATAATCGAACAAATGTTGGCAGTTTGCTCCCTGGTTCCTCTGCATTTTCAAAACCTAGCTTGTACATCTGAAAGTTCTAGGTTCACATTCTTTTGAAGCCTAGCTTGAAGGATTTTGAGCGTAACCTTGTTAGCATGTGAAATGAGTGCCGTTGTATGGTAGTTTGAACATTCTTTGACATTACCTTTCTTTGGGATTGGAATGAAAACTGTGACCTTTTTCAGTCTTGTAGCCACTACTGAGTTTTCCAAATTTGTTGACATATTGAGTGCAACACTTTAACAGCATCATCCTTTAGAATTTCAAATAGCTCAACTGGGATTCCGTCACCTCCACTAGCTTTGTTGGTAGTAATGTTCCCTAAGGCCCCCTTGACTTCACGCTCCAGGATGTCTGGCTCTGGGTGAGTGACCACAGTGACTGGTGTACTGTTCTCTGTGTATTCGTGCCACCTCTTCTTGATATCTTCTCCTTCTATTAGGTGCGTACCATTTCTGTCCTTTATGGTGTCCATCCTTGCATGAAATGTTCCCTTGATGCCTCCAGTTTTCTTGACGAGATCTCTAGTCTTTCCCATTGTGTTGTTTTCTTTGCATTGTTCACTTAAGAAGGGTTTCTTATCTCTTCTTGGTATTCTCTGGATCTCTGCACTCAGTTGAGTATATCTTTCCCTTTCTCCCTTGCCTTTCACTTCTCTCCTTTCCTCAGCTCTTTCTAATGTCTCCTCAGACAATCACTTAAGCTTCTTGCATTTCTTTTTCTTGGACTAGTTTGGTCACTGCCTCCTATACAATGTTACGAACCTCTTTCCAGTGATGAACCTCGTATATAAACTCATATAAAACATATGAATCTCTTTCAATAAACTCATATATGAACCTCTTTCAGTTTTATGAATCTGGTAGACACTTTGTCTACCAGATTTCATCTCGAATCCATTTGTCACCTCCACTGTATAATCATAAGGGATTTAATTTAGGTCGTATCTAAATGACCTAGTCGTTTTCCCTACGTTCTTCACTTTAAACCTGAATTTTGCTATTAGGAGCTCACGACCTGAGCCACAGACAGCTCCAGGTCTTCTTTTTGCTGTCTGTGTAGAGCTTTTCCATCTTCAGCTGCAAAGAACATAATCTGATTTTGGTATTGACCATCTGGTGATGTCCGTGTGTATAGCTGTCTCTTAGTTGTTGGAAAAGGGTGCTTGCTATAACCAGCGTGTTCTTTTGACAAAACTCTGTTAGCCTTTGCCCTGCTTTTGCCCTCCAAGGCAAAACTTGCCTATTATTCTGGGTGTCTCTTGGCTTCCTATTTTGTATTCCAATCCCCTGTGATGAAAAGGACATCTTTTTTTTTTTTTTTTTTTTTTTTGGTGTTTGTTCTAGAAGGTGTAGTTCGAGAACTACAGCGGTTCTACTTCATAGAACTGTTCAGCTTCAGCTTCTTTGGCATTAGTGGTTGGGGCAGAGACGTAAGATAACACTGATATTGAACAGTTTGCCTTGGAAATGAACTTAGATTATTTTTTTTTTTTCCTGAGGTTGCTCCGAAGTACTGCATTTAGAACTCTTGTTGACTATTAAGGGCTACTTCCTTTCTCCTAAGGGATTCTAGCCCACAGTAGTAGATATAACAGTCATCTGAATTAAATTCGCCCATTCTCATCCATATTAGTTCAGTGATTCCTAAGATGTTCATTCTTGCCATCTGCTTCACCACATCCGATTTGCCTTGATTCATGGACCTGCCGTTCCAGGTTCCCATGCAAAAAAAGAGCAATAGCTCTTTACAGCGTCGGACTTGACTTTAACCATCAGACACATCCACACAACTGAGCGTCATATCCACTTTGGTCCAGCCACTTCATTCTTTCTGGAACTAACGACTGCCCTCCACTCTTCCCCAGGAGCATATTGGACACCTTTTGATTGTGGTGCTCATCTTCGGTGTCTTATTTTTCTGCCTCATGCTGTTCGTGGGGTTCTCGCAGCAGGACTGCTGGAGTGGTTTGTCGTTCCCTCCTCCAGTGGGCCACGTTTTGTTGGAACTCTTCACCAGGACCCGTCTGTCTTGGCTGGCCCTGCACGGCATGGCCCATGGCTTCACTGAGTTACACAAGCCCCTTCACCACGACGAGTCTGTGATCCATGAAGGGGTATAGTAGGAAGGACATTTACTTTTAAGCTTCAAAGATCTGATTTTGAAGTCTACTGAAACCAGTTACTGTCTGTGTGGCTGTGGGCAACTTACTACTCAGGCTGTGTTCTTTGTCTGTAAATTAGAATGTTATACGAGGAAGACATGGCAACCCAATGCAGTATTCTTGTTGGAGAGTCAGCATGGACAGAGGAGCTTGGTGGGCTATAGTCCATGGGGTCACAAAGAGTCGGACATGACTGTGACTAAGGATACCACAGAATGTTATACTTACCTCACAGAGTTGTAATCGACGGAGTTTAACACACGTTACATGTCTTTCCAAGGGTTTGGTGCATTATGGAGTTCTTAAAAGTGTAAATTATTCTTTCCTTTGCACTCTGACTTCCCTTACCATCGCAGCACCGAAATTGGTTTTTAAAAAGTCATCTTGATGATCTAATTACCAAAGCTAACGGCCTTATCTCAATCATCCAGGTTTTCTTAGACCACTTCTGAAATATACTCCATAGGAATGAAATGATCTGATTTCTTGTTTCTTGGCTTTATAGTTCCTGATTCTCTTATGTCTGAAAGTTTCTTTACATTCCCTGCAGTGTCTCGATTTTGCTCTTTCCCCTAAACATAGCTGTTTCCTGTATCAGTTAGGATGCAAATAGGATTTAAAAACAGAAGAAGTGTATTAGCTCAGGTAATTGGCAAAGGCATAGGTAGGATTAGTTTAAAGGGCAGTTTGTGCATAAGCTTGGCTTTGCTCAGTCCTCAGTCCTCAGTCAGCACAGAGGTTCTGTGTTTCCGTTTCCTCTAAACTGCCCTCCCATTTGGGTTCCTGCTCAGACTGGCTTCCCCTCTAGATTGAATCCAAGTGCTTTCCATCTTTATCTGTAGTGTGGCGACCTTTGTGCTCAGGTTTATCCTTTCATAGTTGCATGTTTCTCTTTCTGCTCCAGGCATCACATTCTGACACAACCACCAAAGACGGGAGGAAGTTTTCCCTCTCATGTCTTGATGAGGCAAGTAAACCTTTTACAGAAAGCCTGTATCAGGTTTCATTTTGGCCTTATTACTTATGCCCTAGTTGCAAGGGGACTAGAAAAACCAATATCTAGCATTTCAGTCTAGGAAGTAATTAGATGAATGGCTACAGGGAAGATAACCAACATTGTCAGTGACATATATTGATAATATTGTATGGAGAAGTAAGCTTAAATGAATGAGAATTTTCAGATAGTAGTGGCATTCTTAAAGCACTGCTTATCTCAAGAGCAGGTATAAGCTGTGCTTAGGACTGAATCAGTCATTTAGATAGTCATGAATGACTAATTAAAATGGATTACTATATAAAATTAGTATATTTGAGTGGTATATCCCAGTTCTTTTAAGGTTGTTGTTAAGAATATTTACACGTGCACTGTGAGGAATGGATACAGGTAGCAACTAACAGGGAATAGACCTGTGGTTCTTCTTGAAGATGAGTGGTGTTTGGAAATCTGTGGGTCTGGTAGAGACGAGATATACCAAGTGTCCTGTGATGTTTGCCCACAAAACAAGAATTGTCCCTTCCAGAATACCAATAGTGCCCCTGTACACTGAAAAAACAAATGCTTTGGTTTTTTTCAAAGAATTCGCTGAGATTCCTCTGTATACTTATATTGCAAGTGACAGAAAACCAAATTCAGACTGGCTACACAGTAAAGGGCATGATTAGGTCTTGTCCTTGAACTTCATCTGGGGCTTCATCCAGTCTGAAATCATCAAGGACTTGGCTTAGTTTCTCTGGTCCTGCTCTGGCATTCCTCTTGTTTTGGTTTCGCTCTCAAGCGAGCTTATCTCATGGTAGCAAATTACTGTAGCACTTTCAGACTTAATACTCTCATTTCATATGTAAAGTAAAATGAAGCATATCTTTTGTTATTTGGTTTTGCAAGTGTTTGTTGAATGTCATCACTGTTGAAACTTCCCTGAACACCTGCCCCTAAAAGTGGATTACTTCCTCTGTTATGTTACAACTTCACAGAACTCTGTTGCATGCCATGTTCTATGGTTATTATGCTCATATGTCTCATGCATTAACTTGCCTTAATTGTCTGTGTGTTCTTAATGTGTAGAATACTCTCTGGCTTAGTGGTACACAGTAACCATTTATGGATGAATGAGAGGAAGGAAGGATATGGAAAGGGGCAGAGAAACATAAGAAGTCCCCATTCCTTCCTGTTACTGAACCCTGAATTGTGAACGTTGTACTCCTACCACCAAAGTATGTGTGTAATGCTCTTGTGATTGAGAATGAATTCATTTGAAAGCTTTACTGAATTCTAGTAGTGTTCCATCATTATTTTCTCAGCAAAACTAAAACCAGTTACCATCTTTTGTTCTTTCAACAAGTATTTTTGAAAGCCTGCTATTGGCAGGTCATGTGACACAATGGTAAACAAAGTAGAGCTGTGCTTCCTGAGCTTAAATATCAGCGAGGGGCATAGACATTATTCATGTGTGCACACTCAGTTGCACACACACGTCAGGGAGCTCACAGGTTTTGAAGCAGAATAAGATAGATTCAGGGGATTAAAAAGTAACAGGATACTGTAATACTTCAGGTAGTTTGGTGAGCAAAGGCTTTTTGAGAAGCCCTTTTCTGAGTGAAGTGGATTAAGCCATGGATCTATCTGGAAGGAAATGTTCGGGTAGAGCAAGCAGCAGCTTCTAACGTGGAAATGTCCTTGGCATGTTGGAAGAGCAGCATGTGGGAGGCCGTGGCTGAAGTGGGGGTGGGGGTGTGTGGCAGGGCAGGTCAGAGGGTAGGTGTGGGCAGGGTAGACCAAGGGGAGTTCTGAAGGTCATTTAAAGACTTGATTTTATTAGCTAGAAAGTCTGGAGAAGGCAATGGCACCCCACTCCATTACTCTTGCCTGGAAAATCCCATGGATGGAGGAGCCTGGTGGGCTGCAGTCCATGGGGTCGTGAAGAGTCAGACACGACTGAGCGACTGCTCTTTCACTTTTCACTTTTGTTCTTTGGAGAAGGAAATGGTAACCCACTCCAGTGTTCTTGCCTGGAGAATCCCAGGGATGGGGGAGCCTGGTGGGCTGCCGTCTATGGGGTTGCACAGAGTTGGACACGACTGAAGCGACTTAGCAGCAGCAGCAGCTAGCTAGAAAGTCACTCAGTCGTGTCTGACCTTTGTGACCCCATGGACTGTACCAGGTCTCCCACATTGCAGGCGGATTCTTTATCAGCTGAGCCACAGGGAAGCCTCAAGGGAACTTCCCTTTTGGCTCAGATGGTAAAAGCATCTTCTTGCAATGCAGGAGACCCGGCTTTGATCCCTGGGTGGGGAAGATCCTCTGGAGAAAGAAACAGCAACTCTCTCCAGTTCTCGTGCCAGGAAAATTCCGTGGATGGAGGAGCCTCATAGGCTACAGTCCATGGGGTCGCAAAGAGCTGGACACAGCTGAGTGGCTTCACTTTCACTTTTCACTTTCTAGCCAGAAAATTGGAGATGATATATCTTTGGAAATCTAATTATTATTTTTAAGTTATATTATTTTAAGTACTAATTATGATTAAAGTTCTCTCTGTGCTAAGTAACTAGCATATGATAGACTTAACACAATTTAAATGTTAAATAATTTATCTGAATAAAATGGTACTGAGATAAAAGTTGAAATTTTAAAGTTACCCTTTGAAGGAACTTTTTAAAATATTTAGGATACTTTACTTAGGTTTGTGATTATTTTCTTCAGCTCTTATGTACCCCATTACTAAAGTTTCCTGTAGTCACTAAAGAAAATTCAGGAAATACAGAAGTACAGATGACATTCATAAGCTCAACATATGAAGAAAACCAGTTGAGTTTTCGTCTCTCCCAACCCTTCCCTCCCGCTTTCAGTACCCTCTGTCCCTCTCTTCTTCCCTCTGTCTTTCACTTTCTTCTTTGTGCCTATGACTTTTCCCCCCTGTTACAGTGTAAACATGTGTATATGTCTAATTTTTTAAAAATTAGGTTATATTCATTTCTTGGAATATTTGATAAATCTTATTTTTATTGACTGTATAATCCCATTGTAAAAATTATTTTTCTTAATTGTTTCCTGGAGTTGGTTATTTAGTTTAGGTTTTCTATTTTATCATCATGTGGGCAGTGAATGTCTTAACACATGGATTTTTTTCTCTTTGTCTTTTTCCTTAGAATGGAATGATTGGCACTGGAGTAATGTAATGGAATAAGGTTTCATCTTAGACATTGTTAAGGTTCATGATACATGTTGCCACATTGTACCATGTCTTGTAAGCCCAATAAATGTTAACTGGTTTGAAAGTAACGGTAGCTGGGTGGTGGTGGGGAGGTGAGGACCTACGGAGTTGCCAAGCTTGAGTGATAGGCTAGGTTAGCCTTTTATTTCCAAATATTTCTTTCTTTTTTATCTTTAATATATATTTCAAGGTGTATATAAAAGCACCATGGAGAACTTTACATGTTACTGCAAACACACAAACACACATGAACTTATTGCTCAGGTCAAGACGCACAGCGCTGCTGCCACCCCAGAGCTCCTGCCCTTCTGGTTCCCGGTCTCCAAGAGGAAGCTTTCAGCATTTCCCTCCAGGCCTGTTTGCTCAAGTTCGTTTTGTTTTGTTTCTGTGAAACCCTTCATCATGTTTAAAGAAGTTCCCTTCTGTACCGGTTTACTAAGAATTTTGTGTTTTGTTCTGTTTGTTTGAATTTAATGCTTTTTTTGTTGTTGTTGCAGCTTTTCATTACTGTATGACTTTTCTCCTTCACTATGTTAATATATTGAATTACATATTATTTAAAATCTTAAACCTAACCTGATTTCTGAGGTAAACCTAATTTGGTTTTACAGTATTACTCTTTTTATGTATTTCTGGATTCAGTTTGATATTCTGTTAATAGTTTTGTATCAGTGAGGTGGCCTATATTGTCCTTGTCAGGATTTGAAATCAGCGGTTATCTCATACTAGCCTTATAAAATGAGCTGACCCTCATTTTCTATTCTGAAAAAGTTTAAGTAGGACTGAATTGTTCCATTAAATTTCTGTGAGAATCTGGCCGAGAAGCCATCTGGGCTGGTAATTTTCTTTGTGGAAAGATTTTTAATTACTCCTTTGATTTTTAATTTTTAACCTTCTCAGATTTTCTGTTGATTATTTTGGTAGTTTTCCCCCTAAGAAGTTGTCCTTTTCATCTAAACTTTTTAAATTTACTAGCATAAAATTATTTATAATAAATATTAGTATCCGTTTAATGGTTGCAGTAAAGAATTATCTTATTGTTATCTGTTATAGGCTAAAACTACCTTCTGTTTTTCCTCATTCAGTCTCCCTGGGAATTTAGTAGTCATTCAAAGGAACCAAATTTTGAATCTTGCTGATTCCTTTTCTTTTTATTACATATTTGTTCTCTATTGCATTGATTTCCGCTCTTTATTTCCTTCCTTCTACTTTTTGGGATTTACTTTTTTGTTCTTTTGCTAACTTCTTGTAGATCACTACTTTTCAGCATTTCTCCCTTTTAAATATATGCATTTAAGGCTGAGCATTTCCCTCTAAGTACTGTTTCAGCTAGCAACATTACTCAAATTTTAATATATAGTACTTTTATAATTCACTTTAAAATGGTTTCTAATTTTCACTGGTATCTACTTTAACACTTGGATAAGTTGAATGTATTATATTTCTCGATTTCTGAACACATGGAGATTTTCTAGTTGTTTTCAAATGTCTTTTATTTCTAACAACATAAGATATGTCATCAGAGAACTCTTAACAACATAGCAATGTCATCAGAGAACAATCTCAGTGTTTCAAAGGTCTGTGATTTCAGACCTTTAACATTTGAGATCTGCACTGTGGCCCCAGTATATTATTTTTTCCCTATAGCTATTGAATGTGGTGTTCTAATATATTTACATTGGATCTTGCTGGTTAATCCCGTATTTCAAATCTTCAGGGTCATAAGTGACCTTTTGTTTGCTTGTATCAATTACACAGACAAGAGTGTATTAAAATATCCCGTTTACCACTGTAGATATTTCCCCTTGTATTCTCTCAGCTTTTGCTTTATTTATTTGAGACATTGCTAGTAGATGAACATATATATACACTGTGCTTGGTTGCTCAGTCATGTCTGACACTTTGCAACCCTTTAGACTGTAGCCCTCCGAACTCCCCTGTCCTTGGGATTTTTTAGGCAAGAATACTGGAGTGGGTTGCCATTTCCTTCTCCAGGGGATCTTCTCGACCCAGGGATTGAACCCACATCTCCTGTGTCTCATGCAGATTCTTCCCCTGCTGAGCCATCAGGGAAGCCTAGTATTTGGATAGAAATGTGTAATAGTTATATCTGCTTAGTGACTTACTGTTACGAAGTATTCCACTTTTATTCTGAAAGTGCATTTTGCATGAAGGTCTAGTTTGTCTGGGATTGATATAACAACACCAGTTTTCTTTTTATTGTTTTCTAAGGCTGATCTACACACGTGGTTTTAAAAAATCATATTCTGCTTTTATGTTATCAAAGCCTGATTGTTTCTTGTCATATCATCTTGGGTGTTTCTAGCATTGTAACATGTAACTTGCTTCAAATGTAGGCACTAATAAGATACTGAGATAATGTCTTACTTGGTTGAATTTAAAAAGTAATGAGCATGATTTTGAATAAGTACTGAAGTTGTTTTAGGTTTCTCTTATTTTAAACGTTAAAAAATGTAGTTTTGTCAGGAAGAGACTTAAAGATTTATATTCTTGAGCAGATATTACCGGCGTGCAGTATACATATCAAAACCTGCAAGAGAAAACGAAATGAAAATAAATATGCTGTCCCTGTCTCTTCCCTGGTGGCTTAGATGGAAAAGAACCTGCCTGCAATGCAGGAGACCCTGCTTCAGTTCCTGGGTTGGGAAGACACGCTGGAAAAGGAATGGCAACCCACTCCAGTATTCTTGTCTGGAGAATTTCCTGCACAGAGGAGTCTGGTGGGCTATAGTCCATGGGGGTCACAGAATCAGACACAACTGAACGACTCACACTTTGACTTTTCATCCCTGTCTCTTAGTTACACATGTCCCCTCCACAGAAGCAATCACTGTGTGATTAACACAGGTAACAGTGTAATCACTGTGACCAGTTTGTTGATTAGCTTTTCACACTGTAGTCCACAGAAACCCAAATTTTGCAAATTCAGCTTGTTAGGTGGGCAAATATATACACTACTGTGGTAAACTCTAATTTGTGTCTTCATCACAAGGTAGCATTCTAGAACATGCATTTTAAATCATAATGATAACTCTCATTCAAGCTCCAGAACAGTTTTTTTTTTTTTTACTTCAAAAGTTACAAAGCAGATACTGGAAGAGGATAAACAGCTTTCTGCTTCAGTCTGATTAGCCAGTCCTTCAGTTTCGAAATCTTACTGGTTTGGGCTTTAACAGAAGTGGTCCCGTGGTTAAGATAATTGGGGAAATTCTGACAAGGATGGCTCATTTGCTAGCTATTCAAGGGGGTGGTTAGGAGGAATTTCTGTTATGGATTACAGTAAGGTGAAAGAATCTGTGTATTTTGCTTATTCTCTGCCTACATGAGCAACAAGTGCTGAGTAGGGCTAGAGGATCGGCTTCCGGGGTCATTCACTCACTCATCTGGCTGGCAAGTTGGTAGTCATTGTAAGGACACTCAGGTAACCTTATGGAAAGGCCATCCTGGGACCCAAATGTTGACCTTTCCATAAGGTTACCTGAGTGGCCTGAGTGTCCTGATAACCCAGAGGCTGGCTCCACAGTAAGCAATCCAAGGGACCAGGGTAGAAGCCACAGTGTCTTACAGTGACGTAGCCTCAGAAGTCACACGCTTCTGCAATGTTTTATTGGTCACTCATGTGTGCTTAGTCATGTTCAATTCTTTGTGACCCTGTGAACAGTAGCCCAGCAGGCTCCTTTGCTCTTGGGATTCTCCAGGCAAGAATACTGGAGTGGGTTGCCATGTCCTCTTCCAGGGGATCTTCTGACCCAGGGACCGAATTCGAGTCTCCTGCGTCTCCTGCATTGGCGGGTGGATTCTTCACCGCTGAGCCACTGGGAAGCCACTGGTCACTCAGGTCAGCTCTGTTCAGCATAGGTGAACACTGTGCTAAAGCTTGCATATCAGAATTTAAAGATTTTTAAGGATAGTCTTTGAAAGTGGCTCTGGTGCCACTCCCCATTTAAATAAGCATTGGATCAGCGATCTTAGAGCTGGTGCTTTTGGTAATCTCAAGGTGAATTTATTCAAAAAAGTAATGCTTTTAGGGTGCTGCATACTTTTCTATTATGCATTGCTCAGGAAAATGCCTGTTTGATTGCCAACGTTTTCACAGTGATTTATTTTTTGTTGTATTTGATGCCTGATAAGAACAACATTCACGTAATCTGGGAATATCTAAAGAATTAGTATTCTGGCTTCCTCTTAGAAATTGTAGAATACATCCTCGAGCTTTAATGTGGTGCTGAGATCTTGCCTGCCTTATCTATTGATGTTACTGCTTTAATCTAGCCATTGGATCCAGGTGTCATTCAGAACCCTCACTGTATATAGGGCATTTTTATTCAGAAAATAATGAATTCTGACTATACTCTTCACAAAATAAGGTGGTGTGAGTGGTAAAGAACCCACCTGCCAGGGCAGGATATGTAAGATACGTGGGTTCAATCCCTGGGTTGGGAAGATCCCCTGGAGGAGGACATGGCAACCCACTCCAGCATTCTTGCCTGGAGAATCCAATGGACAGAGGAGCCTGGTGGGTTACTGTCCATAGGGTCGAAAGAGTCAGACGCGACTGAAGTGACTTAGCACATACATACTCAGGCTGCTGTAATAGTGTGGAAGAGCAAGGCTGCCCCTGTAAGGGAAGAAAAAAAAATTGTCCCTGTATTCTTTGTGACAGAAATCTTCAGAGGAGTAGGTATTTGAAGATTTAAGTCTCATAGGGAGAGGGCCAGGAAATTTGTGAATCCGGTATCTGTTTATTTTAAATGTATCCAAGTGAAATATCAGATAGATAGTTGGATATTCACAGAAGAGGGTTAGGATTTAAATTCGAGATTTAACATCATTCAGTTCAGTTCAGTCATTCAGTCGTGTCCGACTCTTTGCGACCCCATGAACTGCAGCACGCCAGGCCTCCCTGTCCATCGCCAACTCCTGGAGTCCACCCAAACCCATGTCCATCGAGTCAGTGATGCCATCCAACCATCCCATCCTCTGTCTTCCCCTTCTCCCCCTGCCCTCAATCCCTCCCAGCATCAGGGTCTTTTCCAATGAGTCAACTCTTTGCATGAGGTGGCCAAAGTACTGGAGTTTCAGCTTCAGCATCAGTCCTGCCAATGAACAGCCAGGGCTGATCTCCTTTAGGATGACCTGGTTGGATCTCCTTGCAGTCCAAGGGGCTCTTCAGGAGTCTTCTCCAGCACCACAGTTCAAAAGCATCAATTTTTCGGCGCTCAGCTTGCTTTATAGTCCGACTCTCACATCCATACATGACCACTGGAAAAACCATAGCCTTGACTACGCGGACCTTTGTTGGCAAAATAATGTCTTCTTTTTAATAGGCTGTCTAGGTTGGCCATAACTTTCCTTCCAAGGGGCAAGCGTCTTTTAATTTCATGGCTGCAATCACCATCTGCAGTGATTTTGGAGCCCCCAAAAATAAAGTCAGCCACTGTTTCCACTGCTCCCCCATCTATTTGCCATGAAGTGATGGGACCAGATGCCATGATCTTAGTTTTCTGAATGTTGAGCTTTAAGCCAACTTTTTCACTTTCATCAAGAGGCTCTTTAGTTCTTCCTCACTTTCTGCCATAAGGGTGGTGTCATCTGCATGTCTGAGGTTATTGACGTTAAAGCCTTGGGAGTAGGTGAGAAAACAGGAGAGAAAGCAGTCCTGGTACAAGTCCTCAGGTACTCATGTTTTAGAAGACGCCTGAAGAGACAAAACAAACCAATAGAGGAAATCAGAGGGAGGAGGAAAGCCAGAAGAACAAGTAGAGGACAAGAGAAGACATCTACTTCAAGTAGAAGAGAGTGGTCTGCTTGGTCTAATGTTCCTGAAGAGGTTACTGTACTAAGATGAGGCAACGGAATTAGGCCGCTGGGTAGTCATTAGTGACCTTGACAATTGAGTTTCAGGAGATTGTTAAGGATTAGGGTGGGTTAAAGAGTAAATTAAAGGTGAGAAAATAGAGATAGGAAATGAAGGCCACTAGATGAAGAAGTTTTGCTGTGAGTAGAACAAAGAAATGGTCATATCTAATTGGTGGGGTGGGGGTGGTGAAGGGGAGCTGAGGTCAGGAGAGGAATTTCCTGGCCCAGAGATCGAAACCAGGTCTCCTGCATTGCAGTCAGATTCTTTACCATCTGAGCTATCGGGAAGTCCTGAGGAATTTCTTAAGATGTGTAATAATAGAGCACATTTGTTCATGATAGTGGTTCAGTAGAAGAGGAGAAACTGACTATACGGGAGAGAGAGAGGTTAGTCAGTGGTTTTCTTGCAAAGACAGGAGTAGTTGGACTCCATGCCCACGTTAGGGTATTGATCTTTGATAGAAGCAGTGCTGCTTTTTCTATTTTAATAGAAGAGAAGCAGTGTAGAAGCACTACAATTCTACCGATCTTACGGGACTTGGCAAAGAAAGTTTTTTTAAAGATTTATGAAGTAAATATAAGTTTCAGTTTTAAAAATATTTATCTATATTGAAAGAAGGAATTAAATTTGTTAGTTTGCCTTGATTTCCCTTTCTCTCTTTCACTTTTATAGTGTTAAGTGTTCATGTTGAACTCTTACTGTGATTCATTCTCTCAATCCCTAAAATGAATCTGTGTATTAGATCTACTCTGAGTAGTGCAAGTGACCCAGAGGTTTCTGATTTGATTGACACAATCCAGTAATGCCAGGTAGATTTGGTTTTGTCATTTTACTTAAGAATAAATTTGGATTGTTTACCCTGTAATAGAAAACATTTATCTTCAGATACTCAGAAATGAAATAATTTTATAGGCTATACATTGCCTTACCTGCTAAAATTCAGCATAAAGCAGGAGGGAGGGACGACATTAAAAAAAGCAGGAAATGGTAGTATAGAATTAGGCAATGCTATCTTCAGTATATCGGGTATTGAAAAGGTCATTGTTTTCTCATCCAAGGTAAGAACTTGAGGATACCGTGTAAGAATAAAAGTCTTGACCCAAGTATTTGGTTTGAGGTTCTAAGAAATAAACATCATTGTTACGCCATAAATTTATTCTTGCATATACAGTAGATTTTGTCTTTAATGTCAATTTAAAAATTGGACTTTTTCTTATCAAATCAAATGTATTTCCAGGGCTCTTTTGTGTGCTATAAACTGAAAAAATGATTGGCCAAGTGATCTAAGTATTTTAAATGTTAAGGTGATGGTAGTTTTAATTGTGTTTTGGGAAAAAGGCTATTTTTTAAAAACTCATTCTGTGTGCTCCTTTTTCTTGAATTCACAGTGATACCATAAACATTTGGTGCTGTTTTGGTAATTTAAGTCCCTGAACTCTTTAGTGTTGACATCTCATCTTTATGGAGGAGGGTTTCTAAGTTTGTATTGTAAATTGTACCTTTGGGAGCAGTGTTATAGCTGTTTTAGGTTTTTAGTAAAGATCAAAGCTGAAAACATTAAACAAGACAACAAGACATGATTTTAAAAAGACACATGGGGAGACATAAAATTCTGCTTTAAGCATTTATTAAAAAAAATTAATCAGAATTTGATTTTTTTTTTCCCCAGACGAAAGATTGCTTAAAACATTGGATGACCAGAAAGTGGAATTTTATCAGATTAGAGCACATTAAGAATTTAGAAAAAAACATTTCCTTTACTAACGAGGAGATAGTTGAATATTTGTTAATTTGGTAAAATGATTGTCAGAGGTGATTTTTTAGTTCTTTGTCTTATTAAAAACATAAATTAGTAAGTATGCTGTCAAAATTGTCAAAATAAGACTAATTAAAACAATTAAGTTTATTATAGAATGTAAAATTTTGTGTTTCTTTTTCCTGTTGTTATGTTTTTCAGTTGAAAAAGTCTTTGGTCATTAGTTTTAACTATAAATTAGTAGTATATGCATATAATGCTTGGTTATTTCTTCTCTAAAGTAAGAAATATCAACTGGTTCTATTAACTTTTGTAAATCTTGCCATAATCATGTATCCTTCCTTATTTGAAATGTCTGTATTTTTCATTGCCTATAAGAAGATGTCTAAAGTTTTTAGCCTACCAGACAAAATGTAAAACTGCCCTAAAATTCCTAAATATCTTTAAAGGCTACTTCTCTTGCTACTTTCTCTCTGAACTCATTCTTGATTGCCTAGCCAGAAATTATCAAATCTCTCATCCTTTGGTACAGATGTTACCTCATATTAAAACTTTTCTTGTGCACATTTGTAAGTTGATATCTTACTCCTCTTTGTATCATCTACATTCATACATTCAGCAGTGTTATTGGATGTCTGCTGTGCCCCAAACACTGTTGTAGGTGTGAAGGCAACAGCAGTGCATGAGAATCCAGGTCCCTATCCTCATGAAATTTATGTTCTAGTTTGGGAATGATAATGAGGGAGACAAAATTAAATAAACAGATAGATGCCTAGAGCCTTTTAGATGTTAAATGTTTTGAGGAGAAAACAGTGTATATGATAGAAGGTTTAAGGACAGTACCAGTGTTGATTTGATGGCGATGGAAGATCTCTTTGAAGATGTGACATTTATGCCAAAGCTGAACGATAACAGTGGAGCAGTCATTTGAAGATTTGGGAGCAGAGTTCTCGAACTGAAAGACAGACAGTGCAAAGGCATTAGAGAGAGGAAAGAACGGGGGAGGTGGGGGAAGAGGGTGGGAATGGAAGCAGGAGGTAGGTTATACAGTCTTGTAAGCAAAGGTAAGGGATTTGAAATTTATTCTAATTTAATTTCGAAGCCTGAGAATTGTTGTTTAGTCGATAAGTTGTGTTTGACTTTGCAACCCCATAGACTGTAGCCCATCAGGCTCCTCTGTCTGTGGGATTTCCCAGGCAAGGCTACTGAAGTGGCTTGCCATTTCCTTCTCCAGGGCATCTTCCCCACACAGGGATCAAACCTGCATCTCCTACATTGGCAGGCGAGTTCTTTACTACTGAGCCACCAGGGAAGCCCTGCATTTACGGGTTCATGTGATTACATTGGGCCCACTCAGGGCCACCCTCCCCCTCCTTTATTGAGAGTGTACTATACAACCAGCACAGTACTAGGCACTGATGTGTATTGCTGAGCAAGCAAAGATTTTAATCCAAAAGCCACATAAAAACAAGACGGAAGTGACCTCCATTCTCAAGGAAAGTCCATGTCAAAATGTCCAGGACCATAGTGCTCTGGAATTGGCCTACTTGAATCATAGGAGTTTGACTGTGGTTGTAAGAGTTATTCCTTACAAGTTACAAGGTAACTTTCTCAGGTCTCTCAGTTCAGCTCAGTTCAGTCACTCGGTCGTGTCTGACTCTGTGCGACCCCATGAACTGCAGCACACCAGGCCTTCCTGTCCATCCCCAAATCCCAGAGTCCATCCAAACCCATGTCCATCGAGTTGGTGATGCCATCCAACCATCTCATCCTCCATTGTCCCATTCTCCTCCTGCCCTCTGTCTTTCCCAACATTAGGGTCTTTTCAAATGAGTCAGCTCTTCACATCAGGTGGCCAAAGTATTGGAGTTTCAGCTTCAGCATCAGTCCTTCCAATGAACACCCAGGACTGATCTCCTTTTGGATGGACTGGTTGGATCTCCTTGCAGTCCAAGGGACTCTCGAGTCTCCTCCAGTACCACAGTTCAAAAGCATCAATTCTTCGGTGCCCAGCTTGCTTTATAGTCCAACTCTCACATCCGTACATGACCACTGGAAAAACCATAGCCTTGACTAGACGGACTTTTGTTGACAAAGTAATGTCTCTGCTTTTTAATATGCTGTATAGGTTGGTCATAACTTTCCTCCCAAGGAGTGAGTGTCTTTCAATTTCATGGCTGCCATCACCATCTGCAGTGACTTTGGAGCCCAGAAAAATAAAGTCAGCCACTGTTTCCTCATCTGTTTGTCATGATGTGATGGGACCGGATGCCATGATCTTCGTTTTCTGAATGTTGAGCTTTAAGCCAGCTTTTTCACTCTCCTCTATTTCACTTTCATCAAGAGACTCTTTAGTTCTTCTTCACTTTCTGTCATAAGGGTGGTATCATCTGCATATCTGAGGTTATTGATATTTCTCCCGGCAGTCTTGATTCCAGCTTGTGCTTCCTCCAGCCCAGCATTTCTCATGATGTACTCTGCACATAAGTTAAATAAGCAGGGTGACAATGTACAGCTTTGACATACTCCTTTTCCTATTTGGAACCAGTCTGTTGTTCCATGTCCAGTTCATTTTTTGTTTGTTTGTTGTTTTTTGTTTTTTTCCATGTCCAGTTCTAACTGTTGCTTCCTGACCTGCATACAGGTTTCTCAACAGGCAGGTCAGGTGGTCTGGTATTCCCGTCTCTTTCAGAATTTTCCTGTTTGTTGTGATCCACACAGTCAAAGGCTTTGGCAAGTCAACAAAGCAGAAATAGATGTTTTTCTGGGACTCTCTTGCTTTTTCGGTGATCCAGCAGATGTTGGCAATTTGATCTCTGGTTCCTCTGCCTTTTCTAAAACCAGCTTGAACATCTGGAAGTTCACGGTTCACGTATTGCTGAAGCCTGGCTTGGAGAATTTTGAGCATTACTTTACTAGCGTGTGAGATGAGTGCAATTGTGTGGTCGTTTGAGCATTCTTTGGCATTGCCTTTCTTTGGGGTTGGAATGAAAACTGACCTTTTCCAGTCCTGTGGCCACTGCTGAGTTTTCCAAATTTGCTGGCATACTGAGTGCTGCACTTTGACAGCAAGCATCATCTCTTAGGATTTGGAACAGCTCAACTGGAATTCCATCACCTCCACTAGCTTTGTTCATAGTGAGACTTCCTCAGGCCCATTTGACTTCGGACTCCAGGATGTCTGGCTCTAGGTGAGTGATCACACCATCGTGATTATGTGGGTTATGAAGATCTTTTTTCTCATGTCACTACATGGTTCTTTATTGCATCCATACTGGTCTTAACTAAAGCAGATATTTTCAATGCCAGCATTGGATAAATGTCAGCCAAACAGAGCCAAAACAAACTTTGCCATTGTTCTGAGCTTTAGGGCAAGGGTCACAGTGCTCTGGGGCTCATCTTCCCCATGTAAGCTCATTCTTTAGAGTGTGTTCCTTCTTTAGGGTTGCAGGCTACCATATGGCATGCAGAGAAAGTGCCAAACGAGTGACAGTGAATCTTGTCTCCTTTTTTTTAAAGTCTGCTAATTAATAACTTTAGTTAACATCTGCCAAGTCCTTCTTACCATGTAATATAGCGTATTCACTACCGTAACACCAGGGCATACATGTTTGACGTCTTTAATATCATATAAGAGCAGTGAAGCAGAATTAACTCTGACAGAGTTAATTTTTGAGTCATTCCAGTTTTTAAATTTCTTTTACCTTTACTTATATGCCTACCTTCAAGGATTACCTTGATAGTGACGCCTGATAGATTAGCCATACTCCATAAGACAACCCGAAACTGTTTATCTTTAGTTTTAGCTATTTAACTTACTGAACATAAAATTGTGGAAATGCCTCTTGCATTTAAAGAGATTTTGTTCTAGATATCTTCCAGAGAAAGCTGTGGTTACTCATTGATAAAAAGTTGTGGGTCAAGAAAATTTATTGATACTGTCTAAGCTGTTTGAGATTTTTTGTTTTCACTTATTCTGATTATTTAAGAAATGGATTCACTCAATAAATGCTTATTGAGAAGCGCTAGGTGCTAGGATGATAATAACTGAACACGTAACTTCTTTTGGTAATTAATTAATTTATTTCAATTGGAAGCTAATTACTTTACAGTGTTGTAGTGTGTTTTGCAGCACATTGACATGAATCAGTCATGGGTGTACATGTGTCCCCCATCCTGAACCCCCTCCCACCTCCCTCCCCATCCCATCCCTCTGGGTCATCCCAGTGCACCAGCCCTGAGCACCGTGCCTCATGCATCAAGCCTGTCCGGGTGATCTGTTTCACATATGATAATATACATGTTTCAATGCTATTCTCTCAAATCATCCCACCCTCGCCTTCTCCCCCAGAGTCCAAAAGTCTGTTCTTCACACATGTGTCTCTTTGGCTGTCTCGCATATAGATAGGGTCATCGTTACCGTCTTTCTAAATTCCATGTATATGCGTTAGTACACTGTATTGGTGTTTTTCTATCTTCACTCTGTATAAATAGGCTCCAGTTTCATCCACCTCATTAGAACTGATTCAAATGCATTCTTTTTAATGGCTGAGTAACATTCCACTGTATATGTGTACCACAGCTTTCTTATCCGTTCATCTGCCGATGGACATCTAGGTTGCTTCCATGTCCTGGCTATTGTAAACAGTGCTGCGATGAACATTGGAGTACATATGTCTCCTTCAATTCTGGTTTCCTTGGTGTGTATGCCTAGCAGTGGGATTGCTCGGTCGTATGGCAGTTCTATTTCCAGTTTTTTAAGGAATCTCCACACTGTTCTCCACGGTGGCTGTACTAGTTTGCATTCCCACCAACAGTGAAAAGACAGCCTTCAGAATGAGAGAAAATAATAGCAAACAAAGCAACTCGCAAAGAATTAATCTCAAAAACATACAAGCAACTCCTGCAGCTCAGTTCCAGAACAATAAAAGACCCAATCAATAAATGGGCCAAAGAACTAAACAGACATTTCTCCAAAGAAGACATACAGATGGCTAACAGACACATGAAAAGATGCTCAACATCACTCATTATCAGAGAAATGCAAATCAAAACCACAATGAGGTACCATGTCACGCTAGTCAGAATGGGTGCTATCCAAGAGTCTGCAGGCAATAAGTGCTGGAGAGAGTGTGGAGGAAAGGGAACCCTCTTACACTGTTGGTGGGAATGCAAACTGAACACGTAACTTTTTAGGAATCATGAGACTCTGAAGGAGAAACAAGCTGCTCTGGGAGATAACACAGTCATCGTTTAGTAACTGTGAGTGGTTGGTTCTGAGACCTTGGAGGATATCAAAACCCAGAGATGCTCAAGTCCCTTTTATTAATATAAAACAGTATAGTATTTACATATAGTCTACATATATCCCTCCCATTATACTTTAAGTCGTCTCTAGGTTTGTTATAATAACCTTGTAAGTGCTATGTAAGTAGTTGCCAGGCTGCTTGGCAAATGCAAGTTTTGTCTTTTGGAACTTTCCCCAGATCTTTTCTGTATATTTTTGACCCGTGGCTGGTTGAATCCACAGTGGTTGAATGGAGAACCCAAGGATACAGAGCACCTACTGTACGTATATCTAGGTAGGTGGTCTAGCATGATCTGCTCATGAGGATTTGACCAACACTGGCTTGCCACTTCACTGTGGGTGGACCTGAATTAACCTTGAAATTTCTTCGAGCCTCAGTTTTCTATGTATGTGAATAGTAATCTTTAATTGGAGTTCCTGTGCCCTTTTGCAGTAGCACTAGCAATTTTGAATTAATTTGTATTAAGAAAGGCTCCCCCACAATTTATATATGTACCTGAATCTGCCTTTGGCTCCCTTACTTTTCTTCTCCTTCAAATGTGATGATTTCAAATTGTGTCCAAACTAGAGGTACTTAACTTTTGGAGGAAAAAATACAGAAATAATGTGTGTTAGTTGGTAGAAGTGTTATAAAATTTAGAAAAATCACGATTTTTATCATTTCTACACCCAGGGAAGACCCTTGACATTTTAGTGATCTTTCAGTCTTCTCTGTGCACATACATAGTTCATTTAAAAAAAGACAAGGCTAGTTGGCTAGATAGTATCATATTACAAATACAGTATGTATTTAACTTTAATTCATAATTATTATGATCACTGTCATTTAATAAATTTATATAATTATTAGATTATATAAATTATGCAACTATCATAACTTATATAATTTAACAAAATATTTATAATATATGTTATCTAGTTATAAATATTTGTGTATTAATAATTTGATAATTCTGCATTTTCACTTAATGCCACATGAATTACATAATACAATTGTATCTAATTATCTTCTATGACATAATTTAATTTTGTTAAGGTTGGAATGATGCATTTCTCAAATGTTTGGTAGAAGGTGTTTATAAAGCCATTTGAATCTGGTATTTTTGTGTGTGTTGGACAGAGGAAAGGGGAAACATTTAAACTCCTCTAGCTTTCAGTAGTTGTAGAACTATTAAGATTATCTATTTCTTTCTTGAGTCAATTCCCCCCACCTTTAAACTGTGTTCACTTTATATATTTGGGATCTTGTCTGTCTCTAATATTCAATCTTTTAAAGAAACTAACCTTTTGCTCTGATCTTCAAACTTTACAAAAACGTATACAATGAAAAGGAAGGCATCTTCTCAGCAGAGCTGAGACCTTTCCAGAGGCAGTCAGTGTACTTTTTCTCAATGACATTTTTATCTTTTTACAACCCTTTTATTTTTTACTAAAACAGGATGAACAGTATGAGACGTAGTGATCTGTACTCTCTTGTTTTCTCTCTTCTTTTTGTTTGTTTGTACATCAACCTCATTTTTAATGCCAGTGTAATATTCCACTTCATGGATGTATCCTGTTTAATTAAAAGTAGTTATGCTTTTTTCCCAGTAAAAACCTGTCCCATTTGTTTGATATAACCTAAGAACTTGATTTATTAACCTATTGTAGTGATAGACATAATCATTTCAGAGGTCCAACAAGCCTTCCATGTGCCTTACCCTTTCACAAATAAGTTGAAATTAAAATGTTCCTTGCTCTATAATAGCCTCCTTGGAAGAGGGTATGTTCCATTTAAGTATTTTTGATTACAAACAGAACTCTCTTCTGTAATTTAAATGCCATGTGATGTTGTTAGCACTTGAACCCCTGTTTCTTCTATAACTTACCCTAATGTGCAGTTTGAGAGATAGGTGCCGTCTTATGCTTCCTCATGGCTGCCCTGCTGCCCTTGCCACTTATTTATTTATTTATTTTTCATTTATTTTTATTAGTTGGAGGCTAATTACTTTACAGTATTGTAGTGGGTTTTGTCATACATTGACATGAATCAGCCATGGATACACATGTGTTCCCCATCTCGATCCCCCCTCCCACCTCCCTCTCCACCCGATCCCTCTGGGTCTTCCCAGTGCACCAGCCCCGAGCACTTGTCTCATGCATGCAACCTGGGCTGGTGATCTCTTTCACCATAGATAATATACATGTGTCGATGCTGTTCTCTCGAAACATCCCACCCTCGCCTTCTCCCACAGAGTCCAAAAGTCTGTTCTGTACATCTGTGTCTCTTTTTCTGTTTTGCGTATAGGGTTATCATTACCATCTTTCTAAATTCCATATATATGTGTTAGTATGCTGTAATGTTCTTTATCTCTCTGTCTTACTTCATTCTGTATAATGGGCTCCAATTTCATCCATCTCATTAGAACTGATTCAAATGAATTCTTTTTAATGGCTGAGTAATATTCCATGGTGTATATGGACCACAGCTTCCTTATCCGTTCGTCTGCTGATGGGCATCTAGGTTGCTTCCATGTCCTGGCTATTATAAACAGTGCTGCGATGAACATTGGGGTGCACGTGTCTCTTTCAGATCTGGTTTCCTCGGTGTGTATGCCCAGAAGTGGGATTGCTGGGTCATATGCTTGCCGCTTATTTCAAGTTCATCTTCTTACATGTCTTTGAGATGCTACCTTTACTATGACTAACTTTTCATATACTTCTGGAATTTAAAAAAATGTGTTCCCTTGGTTGATCTGCCAGTATCATAGCTTTTTAAAGTCTTTTTATTTTTAAATGACTTTGTACTTATAAAAGAGAAAAATAAGAGAGTTCCTATGTACCCTTCAGTTAGTTTCTCCTAATGTTAACATCTTATATATCCACAGTATAATGATAAGAGCTAAGAAATTAGCTTACTGATACAGTACATTTGACTTCATACTCTTTTACTTATAATGGCTTTGCAGCAATTATTTAATATGTCATAGGAATACTCTTGCTCTTCCCTTCATATTTTCCCTTGTTTTTGCTTGTTTTTTCTTTCCAGTTGTCTAGCTGTAGCAAACAAAATAAAAAAAAATTTTTTTATATAGTATTTATTTGGGGACCATGTAAAATTAACTCAGGGAGAAAGGACATCATTATGCTACTGAATCTTTAGTACAGAAGCAAGATATGTCTTTCCATTTGTTGAAATCTACCTTTGTGTCTCTCAGAAGTGTTCCATAGTTTTTCTCATACATGTTTTGAACTCTTTATTCAGTTTATGCCTGTTTTTTTTTAAATTATAGATAAGATCTTTTCTTTCATTTTATCGTTTATCTGGTTTCTCTTTGTACATATAAAGGAAAGATTTCTTTATGTTTTGCACTTGACTAAACTACTAGATTATCTTGTTGTAGTAATATTTAGTTGGTTCTTTTGGATATTCTGTTATTTAATTGTACCCCTACCAGTAGTATTCCTTTCTAATTTCATTCTCTGTGTTGACTGATAAAAATGAGTAACAGTGGTAAAAATGGGGATTTCCCTGACTCTAGTAATATAGTATATCTAGTATTTCCTCATCGGGTGGTGCTGGCTTATTGTGGGTCTGAAATATATTGTGTTTAAAAAGTGTGCTTTTATATCCAGTATTTTCAATAAGAATGGGCATTGAGTTTTTAAGGCGTCTTTTCATCACCTTCGGCATGATAATATTTTTCTTCTATGTAGCTCTATTAATGTGTTGGGTGATATCAGTTTTACAACAGTGACTTTTGTTGTAAATTTTTGTTGATCTAAGTCAAATCCCTTGTGACTATACAGTGGAAGCGAGAAATAGATTTAAGGAACTAGATCTGACAGACAGAGTGCCTCATGAACTATGGACGGAGGTTCATGACATTGTACAGAAGACAGGGATCAAGACCATCCCCAAGAAAAAGAAATGCAAAAAGGCAAAATAGCTGTCTGAGGAGGCCTTACAAATAGCTGAGGAAAGAAGAGAAGCCACAAGCAAACAAGAAAAGGAAAGATACACCAATTTGAATGCAGAGTTCCAAAGAATAGCAAAGAGAGATAAGGCAGTCTTCCTCAATGATCAGTGCACAGAAACAGAGGGAAACAATAGAATGGGAAAGACTAGAGATGACTTCAAGAAAATCAGAGATACCAAGGGAATATTTCTTGCAAAGATGGGCTCAATAAAGGACAGAAATGGTATGGACCTAACAGAAGCAGAAGATGTTAAGAAGAGGTGGCGAGAATACACAGAAGAATTGTACAAAAAAAGATCTTCACAACACAGATAATCACCTTGGTGTGCTCACTCACCTAGAGCCAGACATCCTGGAATGTGAAGTCAAGTGGGCCTTAGGAAGCATCACTATGAACAGAGCTAGTGGAGGTGATGGAATTCCAGCTGAGCTACTTCAAATCCTAAAAGATGATGCTGTCAAAGTGTTGCACTCAGTAGGCCAGCAAATTGAGTGGCCACAGGACTGAAGAAGGTCAGTTTTCATTCCAATCCTTAAGAAAGGCAATGCCAAAGAATGCTCAAAGTACTGCACAATTGCACTCATCTCACACACTAGTAAAGTAATGCTCAAAATTCTCCAAGCCAGGCTTCAACAATATGTGAACCATGAACTTCCAGATGTTCAAGCTGGTTTTAGAAACGGCAGAGGAACCAGAGATCAAATTGCCAACATCTGCTGGATCATCACAAAAGCAAGAGGGTTCCAGAAAAACATCTATTTCTGCTCTACTGACTATGCCAAAGCCTCTGACAGTGTGGACCACAACAAACTGGAAAATTCTGAAAGAGACGGGAATGCCAGACCACTTGACTTGCCTGTTGAGAAAGCTGTATGCAGGTCAGGAAGCAACAGTTAGAACTGACATGGAACAACAGACTGGTTCCAAATAGGAATAGGAGTACGTCAAGGCTGTATCTTGTCACCCTCCTTATTTAACTTATATGCAGAGTACATCATGAGAAACCCTGGGCTGGATGAAGCATAAGCTGGAATCCAGATTCCTGGGAGAAATATCAATAACATCAGATATGCAGATGACACCCTCCTTGTGGCAGAAAGTGAAGAAGAACTAAAGAGCCTCTTGATGAAAGTGAAAGAGGAGAGTGAAAAAGGTGGCTTAATGCTCAACACTCAGAAAACAAAGTTCATGGCATCCGGTCCCATGATTTCATGGCAAATAGATGGGGAAACAGTGGAATCAGTGGTAGACTTTATCTTTCTGGGCTCCAAAATCACTGCAGATGGTGACTACAGCCAAGAAATTAAAAGATGCTTACTCCTTGGATGAAAATTTTGACCAAGCTAGACAGCATATTAAAAAACAGAGACATTACTTTGCCAGCAAAGGTCTGTCTAGTCAAGGCTATGGTTTTCCCAGTAGTCATGTATGGATGTGAGAGTTGGACTATAAAGAAAGTTTAGCACCAAAGAATTGATGCTTTGGAACTGTGATGTTGGAGAAGACTCTTGAGAGTCACTTGGACTGCAAGGAGATCCAACCAGTCCATCCTAAAGGAAATCAGTCCTGAATATTCATTGGAAGAGCTGATTTTGAAGCTCAAACTCCAATACTTTGGCCACCTGATCTGAAGAGCTGACTAATATGAAAAGACCCTGGTGCTGTCAAAGGTTGAAGGCAGGAAGAGAAGGGGATAACAGAGGATGAGATGGTTGGATGGCATCACCGACTCAGTGGTCATGAGTTTGAGAAAACTCCAGCACTTGTTGATGGACAAGCATGCTGCAGTCCATGGGGTAGCAAAGATTCGGACATGACTGAGCAACTGAATTGAACTGAACTGAGTGCTTCCTTGGTGGCTCAAATGGTAAAGAATCCACCTGTAATGCAAGAGACCTGGGTTTGATCCCTGGGTTGGAAGATCCCTTGGAGGAGGGCATGGCAACCCACTCCAGTAATGCATCACTAGCTGCATTTCAGAGCCACAGGCTTAAATGATAATTTGGATGCATGTGTGCCTGCTAAGTCATCACTTAGCAGACATCTCAGACTCTTTGGTACCCCATGGGCTATTGCCCATCACGCTCCTTTGCCCATGGGGTTTTGCCAGAAAGAATACTGGAGTGGGCAGCCCATCCCCATCTCTTTCCTATGCTTCAAGCCCTGACAGTCACTTTCCTTTACTTCACGTACACACACACACACACACATACACACACACACACACACACACACACACACACACACACACACACACACACACACACGAAGAGAGAGTGGGGTGTTTTAGACTTTAAGGCCACTATAACAAATTGCCATGAACTGGGTAGCTTAAAACAATGGATATTTATTGTCTCACAGTTTTGGAGCCTCTAAATCTGATATCAAGTTGTTTACACGACTGTGTTTCCCCTGAAATTTGTAGAGAAATCCTCACTTGCCTCTTCCTCAGTATTGGTGGCTGGCCAGCAGTCTTTGGTATTCCTTGGCTTGCAGGTGCACGACACCAATCTTTGCCTTTGCCATCAAACAGACTTCTCCCCGTGTGTCTCTTCCTCCATTTGGCTGACTTCTTAGAAGGACACTAGTTATTGGATTAGGGGTCCACCTACTCCAGTATGGCCTCATTTGAACTTAATTACACCGGCAATGATCCTATTCCCAAATAAGCTCATATTGTTGAGTTCTTGAGGTTAGGAATTCAACATATCTTTTGAGGAGTGGGAGAATATTCAACCAACAACAGATGGTAACCATGAGGAGAGCATCCCACAGAAACCAAAGACATTGCCTTGATTCCAGAATTTATTCCAAGAAGGAGTCCGACTACAGTGGGGGTAGAAGATCGAAGAATCTTTTGAAGTATGTATTCCCACCTACTATTTGGTTTGCTTATGGACTAACTGGGTTTGATTGACAGGTGTATGCTATCATGAGTTAATGATATTAAAAAAACTGAATGCCTTCATATAAAGCCTGAATGGCCCTGGATACAGGATAGCGGCCCTATCCTTTCTCATAGTTTCCCCCAGCTATACTGCTTGGAGGGAAATGATGGTGTATAATTTTGATGAGCAAATGGGAGATGTGATTGTTGTGATGAGGCTGTCACTCTTTGCCAGAGAACTGTCTTTGATGTCTAAAGTATTACTTGGGACCTAGATGAAAGAGTCATAAAATAACAAGCCTAACCAAGGGGATGCAGCTAGCATTTAGGAAATGCACCCATTTTTCTGTATCTCCTCTTTTCCTTTGATCAAATGTGTACACATTATTAATAAAAAGAAATACGAATTTTAAGAAGACATGAAGAGGGAATGGTCAAATGAACCCTGCCAGAGTCCCAAAGAAAAAAAAAAATGACAGCAATTTCACATCAGGCCGTTTGTTGAGATCCTATACAAGAACAGCAGTATGATTGGGATTCTTAAATGGCAGTGGCTGAAATGGCTAATAAAAGCCTGCTAATGACACAGAATCAAATCACCAAACAAACCCATCTCAAAATCCAGTTTCTCTTGAAGGGAAGGGCATGAACTTTATGGTTGGCACTGTCTCTTAATGTAGGACCTTAGGCAAGTTACTTAATCTCTCTCAAGTTGGCTATGTATAAAACTAAGTAAAACTACCTAGCAAGGCTGTAGTGACAATTAAGCCAAACGCAGGACACATGTAACAGGTGCTTCACTAAATCGAAGCCTTCCACCTCCCAGCCCTGCAAATATATGCAAAATACAATCTTTGCCCACTACCCCTCACCTACTCTTCATCTCATTCTCTTCCTCTCTCTCTCTGCCAAAGTTCTTATTTATAGTCTAGCAGAGGGTATATAAACAGGAAATGATTTGCATTTATTTTTAAAAACCAGTGTAAAACAATGTAGTATACCCCTGGCTACTTAAGTGCTGACAAACTCGACATTCCTAAAAACAGCAAACACATATTGAGTGATCATTCATGCCAGGCATGGTGCTAGGCATGGAGTATTCACTAGTAAGTGAAACATCTTCCCTCCCTGGTGGAGTTCAGTTTAGTGAACTGAATGGTGAAGAAGCAATGAATATATAATTGAAAAATATGTTCAGTGCCCATAAAGAAATGATCAGGTGCAATGATGGAGACTACTGAAAGGGCAGGTGGGATACTTAGTTTAGGAAGGATGGCCTTTCTGACGTGACATTTAAACTGAAACCTGAAAGATGAGAAGCTAGATGTGTAAAGAACAAGAGCAAGTGTCTTCAAGACAGTGGAATCAGCATGTCCAGCGAGGCAGTCAGGAGCTAGAAGTGTTTGAGGAGGAGTTCTGGCAGTGTCAGCAAGATGGATGGGCTGCCATCGGGTAAAAATCCAGTTTCTTACCATGGCCTCAATGTCCCACCTAAACTGCCCCTGTCCTCCCCCCGCCCCCCCCCCCCACATATCCTCCCCAGGTGTCCACATCCCCTAGTCTTTCTGTCCTTTATGTGCTGGTCTCACTCCCACCTCAAGAATGAGAGGTGTGCTGCATTTGTTGTTCTTCTGTCTAGAACGCTCTGCCTGGATGATTCTCATAGCTTCTGGCCCTAGTAGTCAGTAAGGCCTCAGATCAAGTGTCATCTCTGGAGAGAGATTGCTAATTACCACCCCTCACCCAACATTAACTTTTGGTGGTATTTTCCTCTTCCCATCCCTCACCACTATCAAATGTTATTTTGTTGATTGTTTGAAGTTTGTTTTTTTTTGTTTGTTTGTTTTATACTCTCCCCTAAAATAGAAGTCCCATGAGTTTATATTTCTTATTGCTATAACCTAGAAGCATATCTAGAATATAAATGAAACTAAAATATTACTTGTTGAATTTACAATGAATGAAATAAAGCTTAAAGAGGTAAGGCGAGGTATTAGAAAAGAACTAACCAAATTGTGTGAGAGTAAGGACTTCCTGGAAGAGGTATGTTTTCAGTTATTAAAATCAAAGGGGCAAGAGAGCGAAGGTGGCGTGCAGGTAACAAACAAGAATTGTGGAAATCACTCGTTCATCCCCGTCCTTTTTCACTAGATTAGGAACACCTTTAGCACTGGACGGAGAAGGTGATGGCACCCCACTTCAATACTCTCATCTGGAAAATCCCATGGACGGAGGAACCTGGTGGGCTGCATTGCATGGGGTAGCAAAGATTCGGACATGACTGAGCAACTGAATTGAACTGAACTGAGTGCTTCCTGGGTGGCTCAGATGGTAAAGAATCCGCCTGTAATGCAAGAGACCTGGGTTTGATCCCTGGGTTGGAAGATCCCTTGGAGGAGGTCATGGTAACCCACTCTAGTAATGCATCACTAGCTGCATTTCAGCGCCACAGGCTTAAATGATATTTTGGATGCATGTGTGCCTGCTAAATCATCACTTAGCAGACATCTCAGACTCTTTGGTACCCCATGGGCTATTGCCCATCACGCTCCTTTGCCCATGGGGTTTTGCCAGAAAGAATACAGGAGTGGGAAGCCCATCCCCATCTCTTTCCTCTTCTTCAAGCCCTGACAGTCTCTTTCCTTTACTTCACGTCCTCATACACACACACACACACACACACACACACACACACACACACACACACACACACACACACACACACACACACACACACACACACACACACACACACACACACACACACACACACACACACACACACACACACACACACACACACACACTAGGAGAGAGTGGGGTTTATTAGATTTTAAGGCCGCTGTAACAAATTGCCATGAAGTGGGTAGCTAAAAACAATGGGTATTTATTGTCTCACAGTTTTGGAGCCTCTACATCTGATATCAAGTTGTTGACATGACTGTGTTTCCCCTGAAATCTGTGGAGAAATCCTCACTTGCCTCTTCCTCAATTTTGGTGGCTGGCCAGCAGTCTTTGGTGTTCCTTGGCTGCAGGTGCACGACACCAATCTTTGCCTTTGCCATCAAACAGCCTTCTCCCCGTGTGTCTCTTCCTCCATTTGGCTGACTTCTTAGAAGGACACTAGTTATTGGATTAGGGGTCCACCTACTCCAGTATGGCCTCATTTGAACTTAATTACATCGGCAATGATCCTATTCTGAAATAAGTTCATATTGTTGAGTACTTGAGGTTAGGAATTCAACATATCTTTTGAGGAGTGGGAGAATATTCAACCAACAACAGATGGTAACCATGAGGAGAGCATCCCACAGAAACCAAAGACATTGCCTTGATTCCAGAATTTATTCCAAGAAGGAGTCCTACTACAGTGGGGATAGAAGATCGAAGAAACTTTTGAAGTATGTATTCCCACCTACTATTTGCTTTGCTTATGGACTAACTGGGTTTGATTGACAGGTGTATGCTATCATGAGTTAATGATATTAAAAAAACTGAATGCCTTCATATAAAGCCTGAATGGCCCTGGATACAGGATAGCGACCCTATCCTTTCTCGTAATTTCCCCCAGCCATCCCGTTTGGAGGGAAATGTTGGTGTATAATTTTGATGAGCAGATGGGATAAGTGATTGTTGTGATGAGGCTGTCACTCTTTGCCTGAGAACTGTCTTTGATGTCTAAAGGATTACTTGGGACCTAGATGAAAGAGTCATAAAATAACAAGCCTAACCAAGGGGATGTAGCTAGCATTTAGGAAATGCACCCATTTTTCTGCATCTCCTCTTTTCCTTTCATCAAATGTGTACACATTATTAATAAAAAGAAATACAAATTTTAAAGAGACATGAAGAGGGAATGGTAAAATGAACCCTGCCGTAGTGCAAAAGAGAAAAAAATATCACAGCAATTTCACATCAGGCCGTTTGTTGAGATCCTATACAAGAACAGCAGGATGATTGGGATTCTTAAATGACAGTGGCTGAAATGGCTAATAAAAGCCTGCTAATGACACAGAATCAAATCACCAAACAAACCCATCTCAAAATCCAGTTTCTCTTGAAGGGAAGGGCATGAACTTTATGGTTGGCACTGTCTCTTAATGTAGGACCTTAGGCAAGTTACTTAATCTCTCTCAAGTTGGCTATGTATAAAACTAAGGATAACTACCTAGCAAGGCTGTAGTGACCATTAAGCCAAACGCAGGACACATGTAACAGGTGCTTCACTAAATCGAAGCCTTCCACCTCCCAGCCCTGCAAATATATGCAAAATACAATCTTTGCCCACTACCCCTCACCTACTCTTCATCTCATTCTCTTCCTCTCTCTCTCTGCCAAAGTTCTTATTTATAGTCTAGCAGAGGGTATATAAACAGGAAATGATTTGCATTTATTTTTAAAAACCAGTGTAAAACAATGCAGTATACCACTGACTACTTAAGTGCTGACAAACTCGACATTCCTAAAAACAGCAAACACATATTGAGTGATCATTCATGCCAGGCATGGTGCTAGGCATGGAGTATTCACTAGTAAGTGAAACATCTTCCCTCCCTGGTGGAGTTCAGTTTAGTGAACTGAATGGTGAAGAAGCAATGAATATATAATTGAAAAATATGTTCAGTGCCCATAAAGAAATGATCAGGTGCAATGATGGAGACTAATGAAAGGGCAGGTGGGATACTTAGTTTAGGAAGGATGGCCTTTCTGAGGTGACATTTAAACTGAAACCTGAAAGATGAGAAGCTAGATGTGTAAAGAACAAGAGCAAGTGTCTTCAAGACAGTGGAATCAGCATGTCCAGCGAGGCAGTCAGGAACTAGAAGTGTTTGAGGAGGAGTTCTGGCAGTGTCAGCAAGATGGAGGGGCTGCCATCGGGTAAAAATCCAGTTTCTTACCATGGCCTCAATGTCCCACCTAAACTGCCCCTGTCCTCCCCCCGCCCCCCCCACATATCCTCCCCAGGTGTCCACATCACCTAGTCTTTCTGTCCTTTATGTGCTGGTCTCACTCCCACCTCAAGAATGAGAGGTGTGCTGCATTTGTTGTTCTTCTGTCTAGAACGCTCTGCCTGGATGATTCTCATAGCTTCTGGCCCCCGTGGTCAGTCAGGCCTCAGATCAAGTGTCATCTCTGGAGAGAGATTGCTAATTACCACCCCTCACCCAACATTCACTTTGGTGGTATTTTCCTCTTCCCATCCCTCACCACTATCAAATGTTATTTTGTTGATTGTTTGAAGTTTGTTTTTTTTGTTTGTTTGTTTTATACTCTCCCCTAAAATAGAAGTCCCATGAGTTTATACTTCTTATTGCTATAACCTAGAACCATATCTAGAATATAAATGAAACTCAAATATTACTTGTTGAATTTACAATGAATGAAATAAAGCTTAAAGAGGTAAGGTGAGGTATTAGAAAAGAACTAACCAAATTGTGTGAGAGTAAGGACTTCCTGGAAGAGGTATGTTTTCAGTTATTAAAATCAAAGGGGCAAGAGAGCGAAGGTGGCGTGCAGGTAACAAACAAGAATTGTGGAAATCACTCGTTCATCCCCGTCCTTTTTCACTAGATTAGGAACACCTTTAGCACTGGACGGAGAAAGTGATGGCACCCCACTTCAATACTCTCATCTGGAAAATCCCATGGACGGAGGAACCTGGTGGGCTGCATTGCATGGGGTTGCTAAGAGTCGGAGAGGGCTGAGCGAGTTCACTTTCAGTTTCATGCATTGGAGAAGGAAATGGCAACCCACTCCAGTGTTCTTTCGTGGAGAATCCCAGGGACCGGGGAGCCTGGTGACCTGCCATCTATGGGGTGGCACAGAGTCGGACACAACTGAAGCGATTTAGCAGCAGTGGCAGTTAGCGCTGAAGCCGCGTTTTACTAATCTTTCACCAGCGCCTGTCCCGGGACCTGGCACAAAGATAGGTTTTTACACAATGACTGACTGTGAGGTGCGCAGAAGGGTCTATTAACTCGGCTGCGGTGCAATTTGTGGCTGGCCACTAAGCCTGGCAGCACCCGTGCGAGGGAGCAGACGGCTTTGCGGAAGACGGCCTCGGCGTGTGGGGGTGGGGGGGTGGGGTGGGAAGCGCCCCCCGCGCCTGCGCGTTATGGCGGGGAGCCGGCAGCGTCGGCGCGCGCCTGCGCAGTGCGGTCTTTCCCGCCTCCGACAAGATGGCGGCGGCCGAGTAGCGCGGGGGCGGGTTGTGGCCGCAGGAAGCCCGGCCGCTGCAGCGGGCCGAGGCGGGATGCTGTTCCCAGGGAGCGCCGTTGGCCACCGGTGAGGAAGGTCAAGCACAGAGCTGCCTTCCCGAGCCGCCCGGCGCCCCTACGTATACCCCCTTCTGCTCGAGTGCGGTCGCCGCTTTGCCTACTTCGCTACCGCCCTGTGCTGTCGGGTCCGGAGCTCCGGCGGCGGCAGGGGCTGTGTCCGGCAGGAGAAGAAGCTACCGGGCTGCGTCTGTGCTTCTGTCCGCGGGGCGAGCGTCTGGCAGGTGGGTGAAGCTGCAAGCTTCGGTGTCTCCTCTTGGGGCAAACTTTCTCGGCTTTGCCCCGCCGTGGCTCAGACCCTGGTGGTGTTCAGCCGGAGTCCACCGCTGCTTTGTCTCCACGTCCCGCCCCCTCTCCGCGCCCCGCTCCAGGCCTCCGGCTGGCCCCTGACTTTGCGTGCCCTCCATTCCCACGCAGGGGCCGGGGGTCGCAGCGCCGGCCGCCCTCCGCAACCTTTCCTGCCTCCTGCTGAAGCGTCAGCCCTTGCAAGCGGTCCCTCCTTCGCGTTAGGTGGGTGGGTCGTCTGCCTGTTTTAGTCACCTCCCCATCTTCCTGGTCTCGACCTTTTGCTTCCTTGAGAAGTCTTTTTAACTGTCTGGAAAGCTTTCCCAGGCTTATAGACTTACAAAGAAAAGCTTGCTATCCAGACGCCAGTGGATTTTGTTCATCTTGTCGGGGGGATCCAGCCCCCAGGAGACTTTGATGGTTTTGAGGAATGGTGCCAGTGACGGCAAGTGATTCTTCATCTAAATTAATCCTTTTCTGACTACAGCGAGTCTTCGGTCTCTAAATTTTTTTTTGGGGGGGGGGCGGGGCGGACGGAGGGACATATGTATACTAGATCCAGGGAAAGAATTGAGAAGTGGTCCTGGTTTTAAAAGAAGGCTTTGTGAGGGTAAGAAATGTAATAGCCCAAGAAAGGATAAGCGATTTTAGTGATTCTTTTATTCACTGTTAGGCTAAATCGTCCGTTGAAGCTTCACAATCTTGTGTTGTCCAAGCCCTTTGTTTTATTTGGAAAGGACTGAAATGGAGAAAACGCTTTTTAAACTTGAAACTTCTCAAATTTCTTGGGTTCTCAATTGTTATTAGTACTACTTGGCAATCTTTCTTGTACTTGATATTTTCTGCAAAATTTAGATTGTGCCAGTGTCATTTCTTCTTCATTTATTACTAGGGCAAGAGTAGTCAGAATTAATGGTGTAAAAAGTGCAAACTGAAGGAGGGATGTGGTAGTGGAGGTTGCCATGTCTGATTTTTCCCAATTTTTTCCTGTAATTGGATAATGTGTCAAGAGCAGCAGAATGGTGAAAAATGAAGCTATGAGTATAAATGGTAGTGTGTCCACTGAGATTGCAATGGGTGGAGCTTTTAAAATTAAATTGAGTGATATCCTTTTTTTGAAGCCATGCTAGGTGCTCTCCAGAGTTTCTAAAGCACAAACTGTTGTTGCCTTATTGGAAATTTATGCTAAAAGTCTTTTAACAGGTGGGTTACAATTGGCCTGACAGATTTAACTTTTTGTTCTACCTCCTGACACACATCTGCCTTAACCTTTATTGTAGACTTTTAGCCTCTTGATGAATTTCTTAAATTTGGAGATAGAATTGTTCATTTTAAAAGGAGAGGAGATATTTTAAGTGTTTGATTCCTGTACGGGCAGATTCATTCACTTGTTTGTTGCTGTGCTATGCTAAGTCGCTTCAGTCACGTCCATCTCCTTGCAGTCTCCACAGGACAGCCAGACTCCTCTGTCCATGGGACTTCTCCAGGCACGAATATTGGAGCAGGTTGCCATTTCCTCCTCCACAGGACCTTCCCGACCTAGGGATCAGAGCCACAGCTCTTCTGTCTCCTGCGTTGGCAGGTGGGTTCTTTACCACTAGCGCCACCAGGTAAGCCTGTTTGTTTCCTGCACCCGAGGACTGCGTGTTTTTACAGGCACTTGTCTCTCAATTCTGTGCTTTTAGCTGACGGGGTAGTGCTCAGCCCTAGGCAGTAGCTCATTGCCTGAGGCATTGTGTCAAGACCTGTCTGACCACAAACAAGCACTCTTCCACACTTATGGAACCCGATTTCTCTCTCTCTTTCTTCCCCTCTTCCTGTCTTTAGGAACCCTCCCGTCATTGTGTCTATTCATTCAATTCTTTAGCCTACTGCTCTTTTCATTTGCCTCCCCTAGTCACCAGGATCCCATGGTCATCAGTTTTTACCAGCCCATCATTGATACCTTAGAATACTTAACTTTATGTCAATTTATCTTTCTAGTGCCCAGTTCTGAACAGGCCTAATCACTATCTTGATCCCTGAAGGATACAAGAGACAGTTGTGTGAGGATTTTGGATTGTTTTCATACCAGTTAGTGTTCTGTTATCCTCCAGATCTATAATGTCGATTGTGAGGGGTTTTTTTTTTTGTCTTACTTCATGAAAGTGTTTATAGCAAATAACTTGATCTTTTCCTTTCCTGAGAAAAATCTCAAGCATCTGAGGTATAATCTTTTCTATCCTGATATCATTTCTCTATTTACTCTTCTCTGAAAAGAAGGAATTGTCCTTCCTTTTCTTCAAGAGCAACCTTCTCCAGATGTGTCCATGATCATCCCTCTTTATCTTTCTTTCTCAGTAATTATCCATGATCACTCCTTTTTAAGTTTTGCCCTCTCTAGCCTCCATGCATGCTTAAATATACCTTTGCCAGGGCTGCCAAACACCGTGCTGTGTGCCGTGCAGCTCACAGAAGCCAGTCTGAATTTTGAGCCTGCTGTGCCACTGTATTTTTATTCTTTAATCCTAGGAGCCTGGTGTAGTTGTTGTTCAGTCGCTCAGTTGTGTCCAACTCTTTGCAACACCAAGAACTGCAGCATGGCAGGCTCCTCTGTCCTCCATTACCTCCTGGGGTTTGCTCAAATTTATGTTCATTGAGTCGGTGACACTACCTAGCCATCTCATCCTCTACCACCTCCTTCTCCTTTTGGCTTCAGTCTTTCCTAGCATCAGGGTCTTTTCCAGTGAGTTGGCTTTTCGCATCAGGTGGCCAAAGTATTGGCGCTTCAGCTTCAGCATCAGTGCTTCCAGTGAATATTCAGGGTTGATTTCCTTTAGGATTGGTTGATCTTCTTGCAGTCCCAGGACGCTTAAGAGCCTTCCCCAGCACCACAATTCTCAATTCTTTGACACTCAGTCTTTATGGTCCAACTCTCACATCCATACATGACCACTGGAAAAACCATAGCCTCGACTCGACGGACCTTTGTCGGCAAAGTGATGTCTCTGCTTTTTAGTATGTTGTTGAGGTTTGTCATAGCATTTCTTCCAAGGAGCAAGCATCTTTTAATTCCATGGCTGCAGTCACCATCCACAGTGATTTTGGAGCCCCCAAAAATAAAGGTCTGACACTGTTTCCACTGTTTCCCCATCTATTTCCCATGAAGTGATGGGACCAGATGCCATGATCTTAGTTTTCTGAATGCTGAGTTTCAAGCCAACTTTGTCATGCTCTTCTTTAACCCTTATCAAAAGGCTCGTTAGTTTCTCTTCACTTTCTGCCCTTAGAGTGATATCATCTTCATATCTGAGGTTATTGATATTTCTCCCAGCAGTCTTGATTCCAGCTTGTGCTTCATCCAACCCAGTGTTTCTCATGATGTACTCTGCGTAGAAGTTAAATAAGCAGGGTGACAAGATACAGCTTTATTATAACTCTTTCCCAGTCAGTTGTTCAATGTCCGATTCTAACTTGCTTCTTGACCTGCATACAGATTTCTCAGGAGGCAGGTAAGGTGGTCTGGTACTGGTGTTTCTTTAAGAATTTTCCACAGTTTGTTACCATCCACACATTCAAAGGCTTTAGCGCAGTCAATGAAGCAGAAGCAGACGTTTTTCTGGAATTCTGTTGCTTTCTCTATAATCGAACAAATGTTGGCAGTTTGCTCCCTGGTTCCTCTGCATTTTCAAAACCTAGCTTGTACATCTGAAAGTTCTAGGTTCACATTCTTTTGAAGCCTAGCTTGAAGGATTTTGAGCGTAACCTTGTTAGCATGTGAAATGAGTGCCGTTGTATGGTAGTTTGAACATTCTTTGACATTACCTTTCTTTGGGATTGGAATGAAAACTGTGACCTTTTTCAGTCTTGTAGCCACTACTGAGTTTTCCAAATTTGTTGACATATTGAGTGCAACACTTTAACAGCATCATCCTTTAGAATTTCAAATAGCTCAACTGGGATTCCGTCACCTCCACTAGCTTTGTTGGTAGTAATGTTCCCTAAGGCCCCCTTGACTTCACGCTCCAGGATGTCTGGCTCTGGGTGAGTGACCACAGTGACTGGTGTCCTGTTCTCTGTGTATTCGTGCCACCTCTTCTTGATATCTTCTCCTTCTATTAGGTGCGTACCATTTCTGTCCTTTATGGTGTCCCTCCTTGCATGAAATGTTCCCTTGATGCCTCCAGTTTTCTTGACGAGATCTCTAGTCTTTCCCATTGTGTTGTTTTCTTTGCATTGTTCACTTAAGAAGGGTTTCTTATCTCTTCTTGGTATTCTCTGGATCTCTGCACTCAGTTGAGTATATCTTTCCCTTTCTCCCTTGCCTTTCACTTCTCTCCTTTCCTCAGCTCTTTCTAATGTCTCCTCAGACAATCACTTAAGCTTCTTGCATTTCTTTTTCTTGGACTAGTTTGGTCACTGCCTCCTATACAATGTTACGAACCTCTTTCCAGTGATGAACCTCGTATATAAACTCATATAAAACATATGAATCTCTTTCAATAAACTCATATATGAACCTCTTTCAGTTTTATGAATCTGGTAGACACTTTGTCTACCAGATTTCATCTCGAATCCATTTGTCACCTCCACTGTATAATCATAAGGGATTTAATTTAGGTCGTATCTAAATGACCTAGTCGTTTTCCCTACGTTCTTCACTTTAAACCTGAATTTTGCTATTAGGAGCTCACGACCTGAGCCACAGACAGCTCCAGGTCTTCTTTTTGCTGTCTGTGTAGAGCTTTTCCATCTTCAGCTGCAAAGAACATAATCTGATTTTGGTATTGACCATCTGGTGATGTCCGTGTGTATAGCTGTCTCTTAGTTGTTGGAAAAGGGTGCTTGCTATAACCAGCGTGTTCTTTTGACAAAACTCTGTTAGCCTTTGCCCTGCTTTTGCCCTCCAAGGCAAAACTTGCCTATTATTCTGGGTGTCTCTTGGCTTCCTATTTTGTATTCCAATCCCCTGTGATGAAAAGGACATCTTTTTTTTTTTTTTTTTTTTTTTTTTGGTGTTTGTTCTAGAAGGTGTAGTTCGAGAACTACAGCGGTTCTACTTCATAGAACTGTTCAGCTTCAGCTTCTTTGGCATTAGTGGTTGGGGCAGAGACGTAAGATAACACTGATATTGAACAGTTTGCCTTGGAAATGAACTTAGATTATTTTTTTTTTTTCCTGAGGTTGCTCCGAAGTACTGCATTTAGAACTCTTGTTGACTATTAAGGGCTACTTCCTTTCTCCTAAGGGATTCTAGCCCACAGTAGTAGATATAACAGTCATCTGAATTAAATTCGCCCATTCTCATCCATATTAGTTCAGTGATTCCTAAGATGTTCATTCTTGCCATCTGCTTCACCACATCCGATTTGCCTTGATTCACGGACCTGCCGTTCCAGGTTCCCATGCAAAAAAAGAGCAATAGCTCTTTACAGCGTCGGACTTGACTTTAACCATCAGACACATCCACACAACTGAGCGTCATATCCACTTTGGTCCAGCCACTTCATTCTTTCTGGAACTAACGACTGCCCTCCACTCTTCCCCAGGAGCATATTGGACACCTTTTGATTGTGGTGCTCATCTTCGGCGTCTTATTTTTCTGCCTCATGCTGTTCGTGGGGTTCTCGCAGCAGGACTGCTGGAGTGGTTTGCCATTCCCTCCTCCAGTGGGCCACGTTTTGTTGGAACTCTTCACCAGGACCCGTCTGTCTTGGCTGGCCCTGCACGGCATGGCCCATGGCTTCACTGAGTTACACAAGCCCCTTCACCACGACGAGTCTGTGATCCATGAAGGGGTATAGTAGGAAGGACATTTACTTTTAAGCTTCAAAGATCTGATTTTGAAGTCTACTGAAACCAGTTACTGTCTGTGTGGCTGTGGGCAACTTACTACTCAGGCTGTGTTCTTTGTCTGTAAAGTAGAATGTTATATGAGGAAGACATGGCAACCCAATGCAGTATTCTTGTTGGAGAGTCAGCATGGACAGAGGAGCTTGGTGGGCTATAGTCCATGGGGTCACAAAGAGTCGGACATGACTGTGACTAAGGATACCACAGAATGTTATACTTACCTCACAGAGTTGTAATCGACGGAGTTTAACACACGTTACATGTCTTTCCAAGGGTTTGGTGCATTATGGAGTTCTTAAAAGTGTAAATTATTCTTTCCTTTGCACTCTGACTTCCCTTACCATCGCAGCACCGAAATTGGTTTTTAAAAAGTCATCTTGATGATCTAATTACCAAAGCTAACGGCCTTATCTCAATCATCCAGGTTTTCTTAGACCACTTCTGAAATATACTCCATAGGAATGAAATGATCTGATTTCTTGTTTCTTGGCTTTATAGTTCCTGATTCTCTTATGTCTGAAAGTTTCTTTACATTCCCTGCAGTGTCTCGATTTTGCTCTTTCCCCTAAACATAGCTGTTTCCTGTATCAGTTAGGATGCAAATAGGATTTAAAAACAGAAGAAGTGTATTAGCTCAGGTAATTGGCAAAGGCATAGGTAGGATTAGTTTAAAGGGCAGTTTGTGCATAAGCTTGGCTTTGCTCAGTCCTCAGTCCTCAGTCAGCACAGAGGTTCTGTGTTTCCGTTTCCTCTAAACTGCCCTCCCATTTGGGTTCCTGCTCAGACTGGCTTCCCCTCTAGATTGAATCCAAGTGCTTTCCATCTTTATCTGTAGTGTGGCGACCTTTGTGCTCAGGTTTATCCTTTCATAGTTGCATGTTTCTCTTTCTGCTCCAGGCATCACATTCTGACACAACCACCAAAGACGGGAGGAAGTTTGCCCTCTCATCTCTTGATGAGGCAAGTAAACCTTTTACAGAAAGCCTGTATCAGGTTTCATTTTGGCCTTATTACTTATGCCCTAGTTGCAAGGGGACTAGAAAAACCAATATCTAGCATTTCAGTCTAGGAAGTAATTAGATGAATGGCTACAGGGAAGATAACCAACATTGTCAGTGACATATATTGATAATATTGTATGGAGAAGTAAGCTTAAATGAATGAGAATTTTCAGATAGTAGTGGCATTCTTAAAGCACTGCTTATCTCAAGAGCAGGTATAAGCTGTGCTTAGGACTGAATCAGTCATTTAGATAGTCATGAATGACTAATTAAAATGGATTACTATATAAAATTAGTATATTTGAGTGGTATATCCCAGTTCTTTTAAGGTTGTTGTTAAGAATATTTACACGTGCACTGTGAGGAATGGATACAGGTAGCAACTAACAGGGAATAGACCTGTGGTTCTTCTTGAAGATGAGTGGTGTTTGGAAATCTGTGGGTCTGGTAGAGACGAGATATACCAAGTGTCCTGTGATGTTTGCCCACAAAACAAGAATTGTCCCTTCCAGAATACCAATAGTGCCCCTGTACACTGAAAAAACAAATGCTTTGGTTTTTTTCAAAGAATTCGCTGAGATTCCTCTGTATACTTATATTGCAAGTGACAGAAAACCAAATTCAGACTGGCTACACAGTAAAGGGCATGATTAGGTCTTGTCCTTGAACTTCATCTGGGGCTTCATCCAGTCTGAAATCATCAAGGACTTGGCTTAGTTTCTCTGTTCCTGCTCTGGCATTCCTCTTGTTTTGGTTTCGCTCTCAAGCGAGCTTATCTCATGGTAGCAAATTACTGTAGCACTTTCAGACTTAATACTCTCATTTCATATGTAAAGTAAAATGAAGCATATCTTTTGTTATTTGGTTTTGCAAGTGTTTGTTGAATGTCATCACTGTTGAAACTTCCCTGAACACCTGCCCCTAAAAGTGGATTACTTCCTCTGTTATGTTACAACTTCACAGAACTCTGTTGCATGCCATGTTCTATGGTTATTATGCTCATATGTCTCATGCATTAACTTGCCTTAATTGTCTGTGTGTTCTTAATGTGTAGAATACTCTCTGGCTTAGTGGTACACAGTAACCATTTATGGATGAATGAGAGGAAGGAAGGATATGGAAAGGGGCAGAGAAACATAAGAAGTCCCCATTCCTTCCTGTTACTGAACCCTGAATTGTGAACGTTGTACTCCTACCACCAAAGTATGTGTGTAATGCTCTTGTGATTGAGAATGAATTCATTTGAAAGCTTTACTGAATTCTAGTAGTGTTCCATCATTATTTTCTCAGCAAAACTAAAACCAGTTACCATCTTTTGTTCTTTCAACAAGTATTTTTGAAAGCCTGCTATTGGCAGGTCATGTGACACAATGGTAAACAAAGTAGAGCTGTGCTTCCTGAGCTTAAATATCAGCGAGGGGCATAGACATTATTCATGTGTGCACACTCAGTTGCACACACACGTCAGGGAGCTCACAGGTTTTGAAGCAGAATAAGATAGATTCAGGGGATTAAAAAGTAACAGGATACTGTAATACTTCAGGTAGTTTGGTGAGCAAAGGCTTTTTGAGAAGCCCTTTTCTGAGTGAAGTGGATTAAGCCATGGATCTATCTGGAAGGAAATGTTCGGGTAGAGCAAGCAGCAGCTTCTAACGTGGAAATGTCCTTGGCATGTTGGAAGAGCAGCATGTGGGAGGCCGTGGCTGAAGTGGGGGTGGGGGTGTGTGGCAGGGCAGGTCAGAGGGTAGGTGTGGGCAGGGTAGACCAAGGGGAGTTCTGAAGGTCATTTAAAGACTTGATTTTATTAGCTAGAAAGTCTGGAGAAGGCAATGGCACCCCACTCCATTACTCTTGCCTGGAAAATCCCATGGATGGAGGAGCCTGGTGGGCTGCAGTCCATGGGGTCGTGAAGAGTCAGACACGACTGAGCGACTGCTCTTTCACTTTTCACTTTTGTGCTTTGGAGAAGGAAATGGTAACCCACTCCAGTGTTCTTGCCTGGAGAATCCCAGGGATGGGGGAGCCTGGTGGGCTGCCGTCTATGGGGTTGCACAGAGTTGGACACGACTGAAGCGACTTAGCAGCAGCAGCAGCTAGCTAGAAAGTCACTCAGTCGTGTCTGACCTTTGTGACCCCATGGACTGTACCAGGTCTCCCACATTGCAGGCGGATTCTTTATCAGCTGAGCCACAGGGAAGCCTCAAGGGAACTTCCCTTTTGGCTCAGATGGTAAAAGCATCTTCTTGCAATGCAGGAGACCCGGCTTTGATCCCTGGGTGGGGAAGATCCTCTGGAGAAAGAAACAGCAACTCTCTCCAGTTCTCGTGCCAGGAAAATTCCGTGGATGGAGGAGCCTCGTAGGCTACAGTCCATGGGGTCGCAAAGAGCTGGACACAGCTGAGTGGCTTCACTTTCACTTTTCACTTTCTAGCCAGAAAATTGGAGATGATATATCTTTGGAAATCTAATTATTATTTTTAAGTTATATTATTTTAAGTACTAATTATGATTAAAGTTCTCTCTGTGCTAAGTAACTAGCATATGATAGACTTAACACAATTTAAATGTTAAATAATTTATCTGAATAAAATGGTACTGAGATAAAAGTTGAAATTTTAAAGTTACCCTTTGAAGGAACTTTTTAAAATATTTAGGATACTTTACTTAGGTTTGTGATTATTTTCTTCAGCTCTTATGTACCCCATTACTAAAGTTTCCTGTAGTCACTAAAGAAAATTCAGGAAATACAGAAGTACAGATGACATTCATAAGCTCAACATATGAAGAAAACCAGTTGAGTTTTCGTCTCTCCCAACCCTTCCCTCCCGCTTTCAGTACCCTCTGTCCCTCTCTTCTTCCCTCTGTCTTTCACTTTCTTCTTTGTGCCTATGACTTTTCCCCCCTGTTACAGTGTAAACATGTGTATATGTCTAATTTTTTAAAAATTAGGTTATATTCATTTCTTGGAATATTTGATAAATCTTATTTTTATTGACTGTATAATCCCATTGTAAAAATTATTTTTCTTAATTGTTTCCTGGAGTTGGTTATTTAGTTTAGGTTTTCTATTTTATCATCATGTGGGCAGTGAATGTCTTAACACATGGATTTTTTTCTCTTTGTCTTTTTCCTTAGAATGGAATGATTGGCACTGGAGTAATGTAATGGAATAAGGTTTCATCTTAGACATTGTTAAGGTTCATGATACATGTTGCCACATTGTACCATGTCTTGTAAGCCCAATAAATGTTAACTGGTTTGAAAGTAACGGTAGCTGGGTGGTGGTGGGGAGGTGAGGACCTACGGAGTTGCCAAGCTTGAGTGATAGGCTAGGTTAGCCTTTTATTTCCAAATATTTCTTTCTTTTTTATCTTTAATATATATTTCAAGGTGTATATAAAAGCACCATGGAGAACTTTACATGTTACTGCAAACACACAAACACACATGAACTTATTGCTCAGGTCAAGACGCACAGCGCTGCCGCCACCCCAGAGCTCCTGCCCTTCTGGTTCCCGGTCTCCAAGAGGAAGCTTTCAGCATTTCCCTCCAGGCCTGTTTGCTCAAGTTCGTTTTGTTTTGTTTCTGTGAAACCCTTCATCATGTTTAAAGAAGTTCCCTTCTGTACCGGTTTACTAAGAATTTTGTGTTTTGTTCTGTTTGTTTGAATTTAATGCTTTTTTTGTTGTTGTTGCAGCTTTTCATTACTGTATGACTTTTCTCCTTCACTATGTTAATATATTGAATTACATATTATTTAAAATCTTAAACCTAACCTGATTTCTGAGGTAAACCTAATTTGGTTTTACAGTATTACTCTTTTTATGTATTTCTGGATTCAGTTTGATATTCTGTTAATAGTTTTGTATCAGTGAGGTGGCCTATATTGTCCTTGTCAGGATTTGAAATCAGCGGTTATCTCATACTAGCCTTATAAAATGAGCTGACCCTCATTTTCTATTCTGAAAAAGTTTAAGTAGGACTGAATTGTTCCATTAAATTTCTGTGAGAATCTGGCCGAGAAGCCATCTGGGCTGGTAATTTTCTTTGTGGAAAGATTTTTAATTACTCCTTTGATTTTTAATTTTTAACCTTCTCAGATTTTCTGTTGATTATTTTGGTAGTTTTCCCCCTAAGAAGTTGTCCTTTTCATCTAAACTTTTTAAATTTACTAGCATAAAATTATTTATAATAAATATTAGTATCCGTTTAATGGTTGCAGTAAAGAATTATCTTATTGTTATCTGTTATAGGCTAAAACTACCTTCTGTTTTTCCTCATTCAGTCTCCCTGGGAATTTAGTAGTCATTCAAAGGAACCAAATTTTGAATCTTGCTGATTCCTTTTCTTTTTATTACATATTTGTTCTCTATTGCATTGATTTCTGCTCTTTATTTCCTTCCTTCTACTTTTTGGGATTTACTTTTTTGTTCTTTTGCTAACTTCTTGTAGATCACTACTTTTCAGCATTTCTCCCTTTTAAATATATGCATTTAAGGCTGAGCATTTCCCTCTAAGTACTGTTTCAGCTAGCAACATTACTCAAATTTTAATATATAGTACTTTTATAATTCACTTTAAAATGGTTTCTAATTTTCACTGGTATCTACTTTAACACTTGGATAAGTTGAATGTATTATATTTCTCGATTTCTGAACACATGGAGATTTTCTAGTTGTTTTCAAATGTCTTTTATTTCTAACAACATAAGATATGTCATCAGAGAACTCTTAACAACATAGCAATGTCATCAGAGAACAATCTCAGTGTTTCAAAGGTCTGTGATTTCAGACCTTTAACATTTGAGATCTGCACTGTGGCCCCAGTATATTATTTTTTCCCTATAGCTATTGAATGTGGTGTTCTAATATATTTACATTGGATCTTGCTGGTTAATCCCGTATTTCAAATCTTCAGGGTCATAAGTGACCTTTTGTTTGCTTGTATCAATTACACAGACAAGAGTGTATTAAAATATCCCGTTTACCACTGTAGATATTTCCCCTTGTATTCTCTCAGCTTTTGCTTTATTTATTTGAGACATTGCTAGTAGATGAACATATATATACACTGTGCTTGGTTGCTCAGTCATGTCTGACACTTTGCAACCCTTTAGACTGTAGCCCTCCGAACTCCCCTGTCCTTGGGATTTTTTAGGCAAGAATACTGGAGTGGGTTGCCATTTCCTTCTCCAGGGGATCTTCTCAACCCAGGGATTGAACCCACATCTCCTGTGTCTCATGCAGATTCTTCCCCTGCTGAGCCATCAGGGAAGCCTAGTATTTGGATAGAAATGTGTAATAGTTATATCTGCTTAGTGACTTACTGTTACGAAGTATTCCACTTTTATTCTGAAAGTGCATTTTGCATGAAGGTCTAGTTTGTCTGGGATTGATATAACAACACCAGTTTTCTTTTTATTGTTTTCTAAGGCTGATCTACACACGTGGTTTTAAAAAATCATATTCTGCTTTTATGTTATCAAAGCCTGATTGTTTCTTGTCATATCATCTTGGGTGTTTCTAGCATTGTAACATGTAACTTGCTTCAAATGTAGGCACTAATAAGATACTGAGATAATGTCTTACTTGGTTGAATTTAAAAAGTAATGAGCATGATTTTGAATAAGTACTGAAGTTGTTTTAGGTTTCTCTTATTTTAAACGTTAAAAAATGTAGTTTTGTCAGGAAGAGACTTAAAGATTTATATTCTTGAGCAGATATTACCGGCGTGCAGTATACATATCAAAACCTGCAAGAGAAAACGAAATGAAAATAAATATGCTGTCCCTGTCTCTTCCCTGGTGGCTTAGACGGAAAAGAACCTGCCTGCAATGCAGGAGACCCTGCTTCAGTTCCTGGGTTGGGAAGACACGCTGGAAAAGGAATGGCAACCCACTCCAGTATTCTTGTCTGGAGAATTTCCTGCACAGAGGAGTCTGGTGGGCTATAGTCCATGGGGGTCACAGAATCAGACACAACTGAACGACTCACACTTTGACTTTTCATCCCTGTCTCTTAGTTACACATGTCCCCTCCACAGAAGCAATCACTGTGTGATTAACACAGGTAACAGTGTAATCACTGTGACCAGTTTGTTGATTAGCTTTTCACACTGTAGTCCACAGAAACCCAAATTTTGCAAATTCAGCTTGTTAGGTGGGCAAATATATACACTACTGTGGTAAACTCTAATTTGTGTCTTCATCACAAGGTAGCATTCTAGAACATGCATTTTAAATCATAATGATAACTCTCATTCAAGCTCCAGAACAGTTTTTTTTTTACTTCAAAAGTTACAAAGCAGATACTGGAAGAGGATAAACAGCTTTCTGCTTCAGTCTGATTAGCCAGTCCTTCAGTTTCGAAATCCTACTGGTTTGGGCTTTAACAGAAGTGGTCCCGTGGTTAAGATAATTGGGGAAATTCTGACAAGGATGGCTCATTTGCTAGTTATTCAAGGGGGTGGTTAGGAGGAATTTCTGTTATGGATTACAGTAAGGTGAAAGAATCTGTGTATTTTGCTTATTCTCTGCCTACATGAGCAACAAGTGCTGAGTAGGGCTAGAGTGCCGGGAGCCAACACACGGGACCCCACCCTTGGAAAGGCCATAGGGGAGAAAAACCTTCCGAACAAGGGCGAATCAGGTTATCAGGGATTTCGAAAAGGTCAGCTCACGAGACCCTGCCCCTAACAAGGGCGAATCAGGTTATCAGGGGTTTTTTGAAAAAGCCAGCTCACGAGATCCCACCCATGACAAGGTCATGAGGAGAAAGCCTGATAGGCAAGGCAGATCAGGTTTTCAGGGATTTCGGAAAGCTGCCCCCTGCTCTCACCTTAAAGATGATATCTGTCTTTCTGATGCCTGCCTCAATGGACTACTCCCTAATGTCTCTGACACAGGCAGGAAGGCCTTCCTCGATCTCTTCCCAAATAAGAATCAATTTAGAATTTTAATCAATAAGTTTCCCAGGTGGTGGTATTTTATGAAATTATTTAGGGTGAAAGGAGTGTTTTAATTTAAACTCCTTTGCTGGTAGTTTGATAGCCAAATGCCTTTTTGCCCTTGGTACTAATATGCATGATTGCTTATAATATCCTAATCATAAAATAGCATAAAGAACCTGATTATATAAAAGCCCTAATAGATAGAGAGCCCTTTTTAAGGGGTAAAAGAGTCCTATTAGAAAACATAAGAAAATTATTCTATAGGTGGTTATTGGGTTGTGATTTACTTGCTGTGTTTTTGCTTGCTGTATTTTTGCCTTTGATGTGCTAAGGTTGTGTTATAAAAACCATTGTTAATATAGTTGAAGATCTAGGGAAATAAAAACTTAGCCCTAGTGTGGTAACATTGAGATGGTTGTTAATTGTCAGCCAGGACTACTAGGTAGAAGCTGCCTCACTGAAGCCGCAGAGTCTGTATGGGGTAAACTTATTAGATAAACGCAACTGACAACTTTTGCAGAAAGATTAATTTTTGTATTAACAAGAATATAATTCTACTCTGTACTACTTCTCTATGACCCTGTTACCTTTCAGTTAAGGTCATCATAAAAACGGAAAATAGGTTTACAATCACCTGATCTGCATAGAATGTTAAGAGCCTCAAAGATAATATGCTAACAATTGCTATAGAATTTAGAAAGCAAAAAAATCCTGCTTTTCCTAAAAAACAAAATGATGTAATGCTAATCCTGTGCAATCATTAATAAGCATCTTGTACCTTGAAAACGTTCTGTAAAAGGGTATAAAAGGAGTTGTCAAAAAATAAAACACGGACTTGGCCCCATCAAGGCTAGTCTCACGTCTCTCTCTCTCTCGCCGACGCCGTTCATCCTGAGGGTACCCCCTGGATCCTGCCGAGGCTGGACCCCGGCACTAGAGGATCGGCTTCCGGGGTCATTCACTCACTCATCTGGCTGGCAAGTTGGTAGTCATTGTAAGGACACTCAGGTAACCTTATGGAAAGGCCATCCTGGTATCCAAATGTTGACCTTTCCATAAGGTTACCTGAGTGGCCTGAGTGTCCTGATAACCCAGAGGCTGGCTCCACAGTAAGCAATCCAAGGGACCAGGGTAGAAGCCACAGTGTCTTACAGTGACGTAGCCTCAGAAGTCACACGCTTCTGCAATGTTTTATTGGTCACTCATGTGTGCTTAGTCATGTTCAATTCTTTGTGACCCTGTGAACAGTAGCCCAGCAGGCTCCTTTGCTCTTGGGATTCTCCAGGCAAGAATACTGGAGTGGGTTGCCATGTCCTCTTCCAGGGGATCTTCTGACCCAGGGACCGAATTCGAGTCTCCTGCGTCTCCTGCATTGGCAGGTGGATTCTTCACCGCTGAGCCACTGGGAAGCCACTGGTCACTCAGGTCAGCTCTGTTCAGCATAGGTGAACACTGTGCTAAAGCTTGCATATCAGAATTTAAAGATTTTTAAGGATAGTCTTTGAAAGTGGCTCTGGTGCCACTCCCCATTTAAATAAGCATTGGATCAGCGATCTTAGAGCTGGTGCTTTTGGTAATCTCAAGGTGAATTTATTCAAAAAAGTAATGCTTTTAGGGTGCTGCATACTTTTCTATTATGCATTGCTCAGGAAAATGCCTGTTTGATTGCCAACGTTTTCACAGTGATTTATTTTTTGTTGTATTTGATGCCTGATAAGAACAACATTCACGTAATCTGGGAATATCTAAAGAATTAGTATTCTGGCTTCCTCTTAGAAATTGTAGAATACATCCTCGAGCTTTAATGTGGTGCTGAAATCTTGCCTGCCTTATCTATTGATGTTACTGCTTTAATCTAGCCATTGGATCCAGGTGTCATTCAGAACCCTCACTGTATATAGGGCATTTTTATTCAGAAAATAATGAATTCTGACTATACTCTTCACAAAATAAGGTGGTGTGAGTGGTAAAGAACCCACCTGCCAGGGCAGGATATGTAAGATACGTGGGTTCAATCCCTGGGTTGGGAAGATCCCCTGGAGGAGGACATGGCAACCCACTCCAGCATTCTTGCCTGGAGAATCCAATGGACAGAGGAGCCTGGTGGGTTACTGTCCATAGGGTCGAAAGAGTCAGACGCGACTGAAGTGACTTAGCACATACATACTCAGGCTGCTGTAATAGTGTGGAAGAGCAAGGCTGCCCCTGTAAGGGAAGAAAAAAAAATTGTCCCTGTATTCTTTGTGACAGAAATCTTCAGAGGAGTAGGTACTTGAAGATTTAAGTCTCATAGGGAGAGGGCCAGGAAATGTGTGAATCCGGTATCTGTTTATTTTAAATGTATCCAAGTGAAATATCAGATAGATAGTTGGATATTCACAGAAGAGGGTTAGGATTTAAATTCGAGATTTAACATCATTCAGTTCAGTTCAGTCACTCAGTCGTGTCCGACTCTTTGCGACCCCATGAACTGCAGCACGCCAGGCCTCCCTGTCCATCGCCAACTCCTGGAGTCCACCCAAACCCATGTCCATCGAGTCAGTGATGCCATCCAACCATCCCATCCTCTGTCTTCCCCTTCTCCCCCTGCCCCCAATCCCTCCCAGCATCAGGGTCTTTTCCAATGAGTCAACTCTTTGCATGAGGTGGCCAAAGTACTGGAGTTTCAGCTTCAGCATCAGTCCTGCCAATGAACAGCCAGGGCTGATCTCCTTTAGGATGACCTGGTTGGATCTCCTTGCAGTCCAAGGGGCTCTTCAGGAGTCTTCTCCAGCACCACAGTTCAAAAGCATCAATTTTTCGGCGCTCAGCTTGCTTTATAGTCCGACTCTCACATCCATACATGACCACTGGAAAAACCATAGCCTTGACTACGCGGACCTTTGTTGGTAAAATAATGTCTTCTTTTTAATAGGCTGTCTAGGTTGGCCATAACTTTCCTTCCAAGGCGCAAGCGTCTTTTAATTTCATGGCTGCAATCACCATCTGCAGTGATTTTGGAGCCCCCAAAAATAAAGTCAGCCACTGTTTCCACTGCTCCCCCATCTATTTGCCATGAAGTGATGGGACCAGATGCCATGATCTTAGTTTTCTGAATGTTGAGCTTTAAGCCAACTTTTTCACTTTCATCAAGAGGCTCTTTAGTTCTTCCTCACTTTCTGCCATAAGGGTGGTGTCATCTGCATGTCTGAGGTTATTGAAGTTAAAGCCTTGGGAGTAGGTGAGAAAACAGGAGAGAAAGCAGTCCTGGTACAAGTCCTCAGGTACTCATGTTTTAGAAGACGCCTGAAGAGACAAAACAAACCAATAGAGGAAATCAGAGGGAGGAGGAAAGCCAGAAGAACAAGTAGAGGACAAGAGAAGACATCTACTTCAAGTAGAAGAGAGTGGTCTGCTTGGTCTAATGTTCCTGAAGAGGTTACTGTACTAAGATGAGGCAACGGAATTAGGCCGCTGGGTATTCATTAGTGACCTTGACAATTGAGTTTCAGGAGATTGTTTAGGATTAGGGTGGGTTAAAGAGTAAATTAAAGGTGAGAAAATAGAGATAGGAAATGAAGGCCACTAGATGAAGAAGTTTTGCTGTGAGTAGAACAAAGAAATGGTCATATCTAATTGGTGGGGCGGGGGAGGTGAAGGGGAGCTGAGGTCAGGAGAGGAATTTCCTGGCCCAGAGATCGAAACCAGGTCTCCTGCATTGCAGTCAGATTCTTTACCATCTGAGCTATCGGGAAGTCCTGAGGAATTTCTTAAGATGTGTAATAATAGAGCACATTTGTTCATGATAGTGGTTCAGTAGAAGAGGAGAAACTGACTATACGGGAGAGAGAGAGGTTAGTCAGTGGTTTTCTTGCAAAGACAGGAGTAGTTGGACTCCATGCCCACGTTAGGGTATTGATCTTTGATAGAAGCAGTGCTGCTTTTTCTATTTTAATAGAAGAGAAGCAGTGTAGAAGCACTACAATTCTACCGATCTTACGGGACTTGGCAAAGAAAGTTTTTTTAAAGATTTATGAAGTAAATATAAGTTTCAGTTTTAAAAATATTTATCTATATTGAAAGAAGGAATTAAATTTGTTAGTTTGCCTTGATTTTCCTTTCTCTCTTTCACTTTTATAGTGTTAAGTGTTCATGTTGAACTCTTACTGTGATTCATTCTCTCAATCCCTAAAATGAATCTGTGTATTAGATCTACTCTGAGTAGTGCAAGTGACCCAGAGGTTTCTGATTTGATTGACACAATCCAGTAATGCCAGGTAGATTTGGTTTTGTCATTTTACTTAAGAATAAATTTGGATTGTTTACCCTGTAATAGAAAACATTTATCTTCAGATACTCAGAAATGAAATAATTTTATAGGCTATACATTGCCTTACCTGCTAAAATTCAGCATAAAGCAGGAGGGAGGGACGACATTAAAAAAAGCAGGAAATGGTAGTATAGAATTAGGCAATGCTATCTTCAGTATATCGGGTATTGAAAAGGTCATTGTTTTCTCATCCAAGGTAAGAACTTGAGGATACCGTGTAAGAATAAAAGTCTTGACCCAAGTATTTGGTTTGAGGTTCTAAGAAATAAACATCATTGTTACGCCATAAATTTATTCTTGCATATACAGTAGATTTTGTCTTTAATGTCAATTTAAAAATTGGACTTTTTCTTATCAAATCAAATGTATTTCCAGGGCTCTTTTGTGTGCTATAAACTGAAAAAATGATTGGCCAAGTGATCTAAGTATTTTAAATGTTAAGGTGATGGTAGTTTTAATTGTGTTTTGGAAAAAAGGCTATTTTTTAAAAACTCATTCTGTGTGCTCCTTTTTCTTGAATTCACAGTGATACCATAAACATTTGGTGCTGTTTTGGTAATTTAAGATCCTGAACTCTTTAGTGTTGACATCTCATCTTTATGGAGGAGGGTTTCTAAGTTTGTATTGTAAATTGTACCTTTGGGAGCAGTGTTATAGCTGTTTTAGGTTTTTAGTAAAGATCAAAGCTGAAAACATTAAACAAGACAACAAGACATGATTTTAAAAAGACACATGGGGAGATATAAAATTCTGCTTTAAGCATTTATTAAAAAAAAATTAATCAGAATTTGATTTTTTTTTTCCCCAGACGAAAGATTGCTTAAAACATTGGATGACCAGAAAGTGGAATTTTATCAGATTAGAGCACATTAAGAATTTAGAAAAAACATTTCCTTTACTAACGAGGAGATATTTGAATATTTGTTAATTTGGTAAATTGATTGTCAGAGGTGATTTTTTAGTTCTTTGTCTTATTAAAAACATAAATTAGTAAGTATGCTGTCAAAATTGTCAAAATAAGACTAATTAAAACAATTAAGTTTATTATAGAGTGTAAAATTTTGTGTTTCTTTTTCCTGTTGTTATGTTTTTCAGTTGAAAAAGTCTTTGGTCATTAGTTTTAACTATAAATTAGTAGTATATGCATATAATGCTTGGTTATTTCTTCTCTAAAGTAAGAAATATCAACTGGTTCTATTAACTTTTGTAAATCTTGCCATAATCATGTATCCTTCCTTATTTGAAATGTCTGTATTTTTCATTGCCTATAAGAAGATGTCTAAAGTTTTTAGCCTACCAGACAAAATGTAAAACTGCCCTAAAATTCCTAAATATCTTTAAAGGCTACTTCTCTTGCTACTTTCTCTCTGAACTCATTCTTGATTGCCTAGCCAGAAATTATCAAATCTCTCATCCTTTGGTACAGATGTTACCTCATATTAAAACTTTTCTTGTGCACATTTGTAAGTTGATATCTTACTCCTCTTTGTATCATCTACATTCATACATTCAGCAGTGTTATTGGATGTCTGCTGTGCCCCAAACACTGTTGTAGGTGTGAAGGCAACAGCAGTGCATGAGAATCCAGGTCCCTATCCTCATGAAATTTATGTTCTAGTTTGGGAATGATAATGAGGGAGACAAAATTAAATAAACAGATAGATGCCTAGAGCCTTTTAGATGTTAAATATTTTGAGGAGAAAACAGTGTATATGATAGAAGGTTTAAGGACAGTACCAGTGTTGATTTGATGGCGACGGAAGATCTCTTTGAAGATGTGACATTTATGCTAAAGCTGAACGATAACAGTGGAGCAGTCATTTGAAGATTTGGGAGCAGAGTTCTCGAACTGAAAGACAGACAGTGCAAAGGCATTAGAGAGAGGAAAGAACGGGGGAGGTGGGGGAAGAAGGTGGGAATGGAAGCAGGAGGTAGGTTATACAGTCTTGTAAGCAGAGGTAAGGGATTTGAAATTTATTCTAATTTAATTTCGAAGCCTGAGAATTGTTGTTTAGTCGATAAGTTGTGTTTGACTTTGCAACCCCATAGACTGTAGCCCATCAGGCTCCTCTGTCTGTGGGATTTCCCAGGCAAGGCTACTGAAGTGGCTTGCCATTTCCTTCTCCAGGGCATCTTCCCCACACAGGGATCAAACCTGCATCTCCTACATTGGCAGGCGAGTTCTTTACTACTGAGCCACCAGGGAAGCCCTGCATTTACGGGTTCATGTGATTACATTGGGCCCACTCAGGGCCACCCTCCCCCTCCTTTATTGAGAGTGTACTATACAACCAGCACAGTACTAGGCACTGATGTGTATTGCTGAGCAAGCAAAGATTTTAATCCAAAAGCCACATAAAAACAAGACGGAAGTGACCTCCATTCTCAAGGAAAGTCCATGTCAAAATGTCCAGGACCATAGTGCTCTGGAATTGGCCTACTTGAATCATAGGAGTTTGACTGTGGTTGTAAGAGTTATTCCTTACAAGTTACAAGGTAACTTTCTCAGGTCTCTCAGTTCAGCTCAGTTCAGTCACTCGGTCGTGTCTGACTCTGTGCGACCCCATGAACTGCAGCACACCAGGCCTTCCTGTCCATCCCCAAATCCCAGAGTCCATCCAAACCCATGTCCATCGAGTTGGTGATGCCATCCAACCATCTCATCCTCCATTGTCCCATTCTCCTCCTGCCCTCTGTCTTTCCCAACATTAGGGTCTTTTCAAATGAGTCAGCTCTTCACATCAGGTGGCCAAAGTATTGGAGTTTCAGCTTCAGCATCAGTCCTTCCAATGAACACCCAGGACTGATCTCCTTTTGGATGGACTGGTTGGATCTCCTTGCAGTCCAAGGGACTCTCGAGTCTCCTCCAGTACCACAGTTCAAAAGCATCAATTCTTCGGTGCCCAGCTTGCTTTATAGTCCAACTCTCACATCCGTACATGACCACTGGAAAAACCATAGCCTTGACTAGACGGACTTTTGTTGACAAAGTAATGTCTCTGCTTTTTAATATGCTGTATAGGTTGGTCATAACTTTCCTCCCAAGGAGTGAGTGTCTTTCAATTTCATGGCTGCCATCACCATCTGCAGTGACTTTGGAGCCCAGAAAAATAAAGTCAGCCACTGTTTCCTCATCTGTTTGTCATGATGTGATGGGACCGGATGCCATGATCTTCGTTTTCTGAATGTTGAGCTTTAAGCCAGCTTTTTCACTCTCCTCTATTTCACTTTCATCAAGAGACTCTTTAGTTCTTCTTCACTTTCTGTCATAAGGGTGGTATCATCTGCATATCTGAGGTTATTGATATTTCTCCCGGCAGTCTTGATTCCAGCTTGTGCTTCCTCCAGCCCAGCATTTCTCATGATGTACTCTGCACATAAGTTAAATAAGCAGGGTGACAATGTACAGCTTTGACATACTCCTTTTCCTATTTGGAACCAGTCTGTTGTTCCATGTCCAGTTCATTTTTTGTTTGTTTGTTGTTTTTTGTTTTTTTCCATGTCCAGTTCTAACTGTTGCTTCCTGACCTGCATACAGGTTTCTCAACAGGCAGGTCAGGTGGTCTGGTATTCCCGTCTCTTTCAGAATTTTCCTGTTTGTTGTGATCCACACAGTCAAAGGCTTTGGCAAGTCAACAAAGCAGAAATAGATGTTTTTCTGGGACTCTCTTGCTTTTTCGGTGATCCAGCAGATGTTGGCAATTTGATCTCTGGTTCCTCTGCCTTTTCTAAAACCAGCTTGAACATCTGGAAGTTCACGGTTCACGTATTGCTGAAGCCTGGCTTGGAGAATTTTGAGCATTACTTTACTAGCGTGTGAGATGAGTGCAATTGTGTGGTCGTTTGAGCATTCTTTGGCATTGCCTTTCTTTGGGGTTGGAATGAAAACTGACCTTTTCCAGTCCTGTGGCCACTGCTGAGTTTTCCAAATTTGCTGGCATACTGAGTGCTGCACTTTGACAGCAAGCATCATCTCTTAGGATTTGGAACAGCTCAACTGGAATTCCATCACCTCCACTAGCTTTGTTCATAGTGAGACTTCCTCAGGCCCATTTGACTTCGGACTCCAGGATGTCTGGCTCTAGGTGAGTGATCACACCATCGTGATTATGTGGGTTATGAAGATCTTTTTTCTCATGTCACTACATGGTTCTTTATTGCATCCATACTGGTCTTAACTAAAGCAGATATTTTCAATGCCAGCATTGGATAAATGTCAGCCAAACAGAGCCAAAACAAACTTTGCCATTGTTCTGAGCTTTAGGGCAAGGGTCACAGTGCTCTGGGGCTCATCTTCCCCATGTAAGCTCATTCTTTAGAGTGTGTTCCTTCTTTAGGGTTGCAGGCTACCATATGGCATGCAGAGAAAGTGCCAAACGAGTGACAGTGAATCTTGTCTCCTTTTTTTTAAAGTCTGCTAATTAATAACTTTAGTTAACATCTGCCAAGTCCTTCTTACCATGTAATATAGCGTATTCACTACCGTAACACCAGGGCATACATGTTTGACGTCTTTAATATCATATAAGAGCAGTGAAGCAGAATTAACTCTGACAGAGTTAATTTTTGAGTCATTCCAGTTTTTAAATTTCTTTTACCTTTACTTATATGCCTACCTTCAAGGATTACCTTGATAGTGACGCCTGATAGATTAGCCATACTCCATAAGACAACCCGAAACTGTTTATCTTTAGTTTTAGCTATTTAACTTACTGAACATAAAATTGTGGAAATGCCTCTTGCATTTAAAGAGATTTTGTTCTAGATATCTTCCAGAGAAAGCTGTGGTTACTCATTGATAAAAAGTTGTGGGTCAAGAAAATTTATTGATACTGTCTAAGCTGTTTGAGATTTTTTGTTTTCACTTATTCTGATTATTTAAGAAATGGATTCACTCAATAAATGCTTATTGAGAAGCGCTAGGTGCTAGGATGATAATAACTGAACACGTAACTTCTTTTGGTAATTAATTAATTTATTTCAATTGGAAGCTAATTACTTTACAGTGTTGTAGTGTGTTTTGCAGCACATTGACATGAATCAGTCATGGGTGTACATGTGTCCCCCATCCTGAACCCCCTCCCACCTCCCTCCCCATCCCATCCCTCTGGGTCATCCCAGTGCACCAGCCCTGAGCACCGTGCCTCATGCATCAAGCCTGTCCGGGTGATCTGTTTCACATATGATAATATACATGTTTCAATGCTATTCTCTCAAATCATCCCACCCTCGCCTTCTCCCCCAGAGTCCAAAAGTCTGTTCTTCACACATGTGTCTCTTTGGCTGTCTCGCATATAGATAGGGTCATCGTTACCGTCTTTCTAAATTCCATGTATATGCGTTAGTACACTGTATTGGTGTTTTTCTATCTTCACTCTGTATAAATAGGCTCCAGTTTCATCCACCTCATTAGAACTGATTCAAATGCATTCTTTTTAATGGCTGAGTAACATTCCACTGTATATGTGTACCACAGCTTTCTTATCCGTTCATCTGCCGATGGACATCTAGGTTGCTTCCATGTCCTGGCTATTGTAAACAGTGCTGCGATGAACATTGGAGTACATATGTCTCCTTCAATTCTGGTTTCCTTGGTGTGTATGCCTAGCAGTGGGATTGCTCGGTCGTATGGCAGTTCTATTTCCAGTTTTTTAAGGAATCTCCACACTGTTCTCCACGGTGGCTGTACTAGTTTGCATTCCCACCAACAGTGAAAAGACAGCCTTCAGAATGAGAGAAAATAATAGCAAACAAAGCAACTCGCAAAGAATTAATCTCAAAAACATACAAGCAACTCCTGCAGCTCAGTTCCAGAACAATAAAAGACCCAATCAATAAATGGGCCAAAGAACTAAACAGACATTTCTCCAAAGAAGACATACAGATGGCTAACAGACACATGAAAAGATGCTCAACATCACTCATTATCAGAGAAATGCAAATCAAAACCACAATGAGGTACCATGTCACGCTAGTCAGAATGGGTGCTATCCAAGAGTCTGCAGGCAATAAGTGCTGGAGAGAGTGTGGAGGAAAGGGAACCCTCTTACACTGTTGGTGGGAATGCAAACTGAACACGTAACTTTTTAGGAATCATGAGACTCTGAAGGAGAAACAAGCTGCTCTGGGAGATAACACAGTCATCGTTTAGTAACTGTGAGTGGTTGGTTCTGAGACCTTGGAGGATATCAAAACCCAGAGATGCTCAAGTCCCTTTTATTAATATAAAACAGTATAGTATTTACATATAGTCTACATATATCCCTCCCATTATACTTTAAGTCGTCTCTAGGTTTGTTATAATAACCTTGTAAGTGCTATGTAAGTAGTTGCCAGGCTGCTTGGCAAATGCAAGTTTTGTCTTTTGGAACTTTCCCCAGATCTTTTCTGTATATTTTTGACCCGTGGCTGGTTGAATCCACAGTGGTTGAATGGAGAACCCAAGGATACAGAGCACCTACTGTACGTATATCTAGGTAGGTGGTCTAGCATGATCTGCTCATGAGGATTTGACCAACACTGGCTTGCCACTTCACTGTGGGTGGACCTGAATTAACCTTGAAATTTCTTCGAGCCTCAGTTTTCTATGTATGTGAATAGTAATCTTTAATTGGAGTTCCTGTGCCCTTTTGCAGTAGCACTAGCAATTTTGAATTAATTTGTATTAAGAAAGGCTCCCCCACAATTTATATATGTACCTGAATCTGCCTTTGGCTCCCTTACTTTTCTTCTCCTTCAAATGTGATGATTTCAAATTGTGTCCAAACTAGAGGTACTTAACTTTTGGAGGAAAAAATACAGAAATAATGTGTGTTAGTTGGTAGAAGTGTTATAAAATTTAGAAAAATCACGATTTTTATCATTTCTACACCCAGGGAAGACCCTTGACATTTTAGTGATCTTTCAGTCTTCTCTGTGCACATACATAGTTCATTTAAAAAAAGACAAGGCTAGTTGGCTAGATAGTATCATATTACAAATACAGTATGTATTTAACTTTAATTCATAATTATTATGATCACTGTCATTTAATAAATTTATATAATTATTAGATTATATAAATTATGCAACTATCATAACTTATATAATTTAACAAAATATTTATAATATATGTTATCTAGTTATAAATATTTGTGTATTAATAATTTGATAATTCTGCATTTTCACTTAATGCCACATGAATTACATAATACAATTGTATCTAATTATCTTCTATGACATAATTTAATTTTGTTAAGGTTGGAATGATGCATTTCTCAAATGTTTGGTAGAAGGTGTTTATAAAGCCATTTGAATCTGGTATTTTTGTGTGTGTTGGACAGAGGAAAGGGGAAACATTTAAACTCCTCTAGCTTTCAGTAGTTGTAGAACTATTAAGATTATCTATTTCTTTCTTGAGTCAATTCCCCCCACCTTTAAACTGTGTTCACTTTATATATTTGGGATCTTGTCTGTCTCTAATATTCAATCTTTTAAAGAAACTAACCTTTTGCTCTGATCTTCAAACTTTACAAAAACGTATACAATGAAAAGGAAGGCATCTTCTCAGCAGAGCTGAGACCTTTCCAGAGGCAGTCAGTGTACTTTTTCTCAATGACATTTTTATCTTTTTACAACCCTTTTATTTTTTACTAAAACAGGATGAACAGTATGAGACGTAGTGATCTGTACTCTCTTGTTTTCTCTCTTCTTTTTGTTTGTTTGTACATCAACCTCATTTTTAATGCCAGTGTAATATTCCACTTCATGGATGTATCCTGTTTAATTAAAAGTAGTTATGCTTTTTTCCCAGTAAAAACCTGTCCCATTTGTTTGATATAACCTAAGAACTTGATTTATTAACCTATTGTAGTGATAGACATAATCATTTCAGAGGTCCAACAAGCCTTCCATGTGCCTTACCCTTTCACAAATAAGTTGAAATTAAAATGTTCCTTGCTCTATAATAGCCTCCTTGGAAGAGGGTATGTTCCATTTAAGTATTTTTGATTACAAACAGAACTCTCTTCTGTAATTTAAATGCCATGTGATGTTGTTAGCACTTGAACCCCTGTTTCTTCTATAACTTACCCTAATGTGCAGTTTGAGAGATAGGTGCCGTCTTATGCTTCCTCATGGCTGCCCTGCTGCCCTTGCCACTTATTTATTTATTTATTTTTCATTTATTTTTATTAGTTGGAGGCTAATTACTTTACAGTATTGTAGTGGGTTTTGTCATACATTGACATGAATCAGCCATGGATACACATGTGTTCCCCATCTCGATCCCCCCTCCCACCTCCCTCTCCACCCGATCCCTCTGGGTCTTCCCAGTGCACCAGCCCCGAGCACTTGTCTCATGCATGCAACCTGGGCTGGTGATCTCTTTCACCATAGATAATATACATGTGTCGATGCTGTTCTCTCGAAACATCCCACCCTCGCCTTCTCCCACAGAGTCCAAAAGTCTGTTCTGTACATCTGTGTCTCTTTTTCTGTTTTGCGTATAGGGTTATCATTACCATCTTTCTAAATTCCATATATATGTGTTAGTATGCTGTAATGTTCTTTATCTCTCTGTCTTACTTCATTCTGTATAATGGGCTCCAATTTCATCCATCTCATTAGAACTGATTCAAATGAATTCTTTTTAATGGCTGAGTAATATTCCATGGTGTATATGGACCACAGCTTCCTTATCCGTTCGTCTGCTGATGGGCATCTAGGTTGCTTCCATGTCCTGGCTATTATAAACAGTGCTGCGATGAACATTGGGGTGCACGTGTCTCTTTCAGATCTGGTTTCCTCGGTGTGTATGCCCAGAAGTGGGATTGCTGGGTCATATGCTTGCCGCTTATTTCAAGTTCATCTTCTTACATGTCTTTGAGATGCTACCTTTACTATGACTAACTTTTCATATACTTCTGGAATTTAAAAAAATGTGTTCCCTTGGTTGATCTGCCAGTATCATAGCTTTTTAAAGTCTTTTTATTTTTAAATGACTTTGTACTTATAAAAGAGAAAAATAAGAGAGTTCCTATGTACCCTTCAGTTAGTTTCTCCTAATGTTAACATCTTATATATCCACAGTATAATGATAAGAGCTAAGAAATTAGCTTACTGATACAGTACATTTGACTTCATACTCTTTTACTTATAATGGCTTTGCAGCAATTATTTAATATGTCATAGGAATACTCTTGCTCTTCCCTTCATATTTTCCCTTGTTTTTGCTTGTTTTTTCTTTCCAGTTGTCTAGCTGTAGCAAACAAAATAAAAAAAAATTTTTTTATATAGTATTTATTTGGGGACCATGTAAAATTAACTCAGGGAGAAAGGACATCATTATGCTACTGAATCTTTAGTACAGAAGCAAGATATGTCTTTCCATTTGTTGAAATCTACCTTTGTGTCTCTCAGAAGTGTTCCATAGTTTTTCTCATACATGTTTTGAACTCTTTATTCAGTTTATGCCTGTTTTTTTTTAAATTATAGATAAGATCTTTTCTTTCATTTTATCGTTTATCTGGTTTCTCTTTGTACATATAAAGGAAAGATTTCTTTATGTTTTGCACTTGACTAAACTACTAGATTATCTTGTTGTAGTAATATTTAGTTGGTTCTTTTGGATATTCTAGTTATTTAATTGTACCCCTACCAGTAGTATTCCTTTCTAATTTCATTCTCTGTGTTGACTGATAAAAATGAGTAACAGTGGTAAAAATGGGGATTTCCCTGACTCTAGTAATATAGTATATCTAGTATTTCCTCATCGGGTGGTGCTGGCTTATTGTGGGTCTGAAATATATTGTGTTTAAAAAGTGTGCTTTTATATCCAGTATTTTCAATAAGAATGGGCATTGAGTTTTTAAGGCGTCTTTTCATCACCTTCGGCATGATAATATTTTTCTTCTATGTAGCTCTATTAATGTGTTGGGTGATATCAGTTTTACAACAGTGACTTTTGTTGTAAATTTTTGTTGATCTAAGTCAAATCCCTTGTGACTATACAGTGGAAGCGAGAAATAGATTTAAGGAACTAGATCTGACAGACAGAGTGCCTCATGAACTATGGACGGAGGTTCATGACATTGTACAGAAGACAGGGATCAAGACCATCCCCAAGAAAAAGAAATGCAAAAAGGCAAAATAGCTGTCTGAGGAGGCCTTACAAATAGCTGAGGAAAGAAGAGAAGCCACAAGCAAACAAGAAAAGGAAAGATACACCAATTTGAATGCAGAGTTCCAAAGAATAGCAAAGAGAGATAAGGCAGTCTTCCTCAATGATCAGTGCACAGAAACAGAGGGAAACAATAGAATGGGAAAGACTAGAGATGACTTCAAGAAAATCAGAGATACCAAGGGAATATTTCTTGCAAAGATGGGCTCAATAAAGGACAGAAATGGTATGGACCTAACAGAAGCAGAAGATGTTAAGAAGAGGTGGCGAGAATACACAGAAGAATTGTACAAAAAAAGATCTTCACAACACAGATAATCACCTTGGTGTGCTCACTCACCTAGAGCCAGACATCCTGGAATGTGAAGTCAAGTGGGCCTTAGGAAGCATCACTATGAACAGAGCTAGTGGAGGTGATGGAATTCCAGCTGAGCTACTTCAAATCCTAAAAGATGATGCTGTCAAAGTGTTGCACTCAGTAGGCCAGCAAATTGAGTGGCCACAGGACTGAAGAAGGTCAGTTTTCATTCCAATCCTTAAGAAAGGCAATGCCAAAGAATGCTCAAAGTACTGCACAATTGCACTCATCTCACACACTAGTAAAGTAATGCTCAAAATTCTCCAAGCCAGGCTTCAACAATATGTGAACCATGAACTTCCAGATGTTCAAGCTGGTTTTAGAAACGGCAGAGGAACCAGAGATCAAATTGCCAACATCTGCTGGATCATCACAAAAGCAAGAGGGTTCCAGAAAAACATCTATTTCTGCTCTACTGACTATGCCAAAGCCTCTGACAGTGTGGACCACAACAAACTGGAAAATTCTGAAAGAGACGGGAATGCCAGACCACTTGACTTGCCTGTTGAGAAAGCTGTATGCAGGTCAGGAAGCAACAGTTAGAACTGACATGGAACAACAGACTGGTTCCAAATAGGAATAGGAGTACGTCAAGGCTGTATCTTGTCACCCTCCTTATTTAACTTATATGCAGAGTACATCATGAGAAACCCTGGGCTGGATGAAGCATAAGCTGGAATCCAGATTCCTGGGAGAAATATCAATAACATCAGATATGCAGATGACACCCTCCTTGTGGCAGAAAGTGAAGAAGAACTAAAGAGCCTCTTGATGAAAGTGAAAGAGGAGAGTGAAAAAGGTGGCTTAATGCTCAACACTCAGAAAACAAAGTTCATGGCATCCGGTCCCATGATTTCATGGCAAATAGATGGGGAAACAGTGGAATCAGTGGTAGACTTTATCTTTCTGGGCTCCAAAATCACTGCAGATGGTGACTACAGCCAAGAAATTAAAAGATGCTTACTCCTTGGATGAAAATTTTGACCAAGCTAGACAGCATATTAAAAAACAGAGACATTACTTTGCCAGCAAAGGTCTGTCTAGTCAAGGCTATGGTTTTCCCAGTAGTCATGTATGGATGTGAGAGTTGGACTATAAAGAAAGTTTAGCACCAAAGAATTGATGCTTTGGAACTGTGATGTTGGAGAAGACTCTTGAGAGTCACTTGGACTGCAAGGAGATCCAACCAGTCCATCCTAAAGGAAATCAGTCCTGAATATTCATTGGAAGAGCTGATTTTGAAGCTCAAACTCCAATACTTTGGCCACCTGATCTGAAGAGCTGACTAATATGAAAAGACCCTGGTGCTGTCAAAGGTTGAAGGCAGGAAGAGAAGGGGATAACAGAGGATGAGATGGTTGGATGGCATCACCGACTCAGTGGTCATGAGTTTGAGAAAACTCCAGCACTTGTTGATGGACAAGCATGCTGCAGTCCATGGGGTAGCAAAGATTCGGACATGACTGAGCAACTGAATTGAACTGAACTGAGTGCTTCCTTGGTGGCTCAAATGGTAAAGAATCCACCTGTAATGCAAGAGACCTGGGTTTGATCCCTGGGTTGGAAGATCCCTTGGAGGAGGGCATGGCAACCCACTCCAGTAATGCATCACTAGCTGCATTTCAGAGCCACAGGCTTAAATGATAATTTGGATGCATGTGTGCCTGCTAAGTCATCACTTAGCAGACATCTCAGACTCTTTGGTACCCCATGGGCTATTGCCCATCACGCTCCTTTGCCCATGGGGTTTTGCCAGAAAGAATACTGGAGTGGGCAGCCCATCCCCATCTCTTTCCTATGCTTCAAGCCCTGACAGTCACTTTCCTTTACTTCACGTACACACACACACACACACATACACACACACACACACACACACACACACACACACACACACACACACACGAAGAGAGAGTGGGGTGTTTTAGACTTTAAGGCCACTATAACAAATTGCCATGAACTGGGTAGCTTAAAACAATGGATATTTATTGTCTCACAGTTTTGGAGCCTCTAAATCTGATATCAAGTTGTTTACACGACTGTGTTTCCCCTGAAATTTGTAGAGAAATCCTCACTTGCCTCTTCCTCAGTATTGGTGGCTGGCCAGCAGTCTTTGGTATTCCTTGGCTTGCAGGTGCACGACACCAATCTTTGCCTTTGCCATCAAACAGACTTCTCCCCGTGTGTCTCTTCCTCCATTTGGCTGACTTCTTAGAAGGACACTAGTTATTGGATTAGGGGTCCACCTACTCCAGTATGGCCTCATTTGAACTTAATTACACCGGCAATGATCCTATTCCCAAATAAGCTCATATTGTTGAGTTCTTGAGGTTAGGAATTCAACATATCTTTTGAGGAGTGGGAGAATATTCAACCAACAACAGATGGTAACCATGAGGAGAGCATCCCACAGAAACCAAAGACATTGCCTTGATTCCAGAATTTATTCCAAGAAGGAGTCCGACTACAGTGGGGGTAGAAGATCGAAGAATCTTTTGAAGTATGTATTCCCACCTACTATTTGGTTTGCTTATGGACTAACTGGGTTTGATTGACAGGTGTATGCTATCATGAGTTAATGATATTAAAAAAACTGAATGCCTTCATATAAAGCCTGAATGGCCCTGGATACAGGATAGCGGCCCTATCCTTTCTCATAGTTTCCCCCAGCTATACTGCTTGGAGGGAAATGATGGTGTATAATTTTGATGAGCAAATGGGAGATGTGATTGTTGTGATGAGGCTGTCACTCTTTGCCAGAGAACTGTCTTTGATGTCTAAAGTATTACTTGGGACCTAGATGAAAGAGTCATAAAATAACAAGCCTAACCAAGGGGATGCAGCTAGCATTTAGGAAATGCACCCATTTTTCTGTATCTCCTCTTTTCCTTTGATCAAATGTGTACACATTATTAATAAAAAGAAATACGAATTTTAAGAAGACATGAAGAGGGAATGGTCAAATGAACCCTGCCAGAGTCCCAAAGAAAAAAAAAAATGACAGCAATTTCACATCAGGCCGTTTGTTGAGATCCTATACAAGAACAGCAGTATGATTGGGATTCTTAAATGGCAGTGGCTGAAATGGCTAATAAAAGCCTGCTAATGACACAGAATCAAATCACCAAACAAACCCATCTCAAAATCCAGTTTCTCTTGAAGGGAAGGGCATGAACTTTATGGTTGGCACTGTCTCTTAATGTAGGACCTTAGGCAAGTTACTTAATCTCTCTCAAGTTGGCTATGTATTAAACTAAGTAAAACTACCTAGCAAGGCTGTAGTGACAATTAAGCCAAACGCAGGACACATGTAACAGGTGCTTCACTAAATCGAAGCCTTCCACCTCCCAGCCCTTCAAATATATGCAAAATACAATCTTTGCCCACTACCCCTCACCTACTCTTCATCTCATTCTCTTCCTCTCTCTCTCTGCCAAAGTTCTTATTTATAGTCTAGCAGAGGGTATATAAACAGGAAATGATTTGCATTTATTTTTAAAAACCAGTGTAAAACAATGTAGTATACCCCTGGCTACTTAAGTGCTGACAAACTCGACATTCCTAAAAACAGCAAACACATATTGAGTGATCATTCATGCCAGGCATGGTGCTAGGCATGGAGTATTCACTAGTAAGTGAAACATCTTCCCTCCCTGGTGGAGTTCAGTTTAGTGAACTGAATGGTGAAGAAGCAATGAATATATAATTGAAAAATATGTTCAGTGCCCATAAAGAAATGATCAGGTGCAATGATGGAGACTACTGAAAGGGCAGGTGGGATACTTAGTTTAGGAAGGATGGCCTTTCTGACGTGACATTTAAACTGAAACCTGAAAGATGAGAAGCTAGATGTGTAAAGAACAAGAGCAAGTGTCTTCAAGACAGTGGAATCAGCATGTCCAGCGAGGCAGTCAGGAGCTAGAAGTGTTTGAGGAGGAGTTCTGGCAGTGTCAGCAAGATGGATGGGCTGCCATCGGGTAAAAATCCAGTTTCTTACCATGGCCTCAATGTCCCACCTAAACTGCCCCTGTCCTCCCCCCGCCCCCCCCCCCCACATATCCTCCCCAGGTGTCCACATCCCCTAGTCTTTCTGTCCTTTATGTGCTGGTCTCACTCCCACCTCAAGAATGAGAGGTGTGCTGCATTTGTTGTTCTTCTGTCTAGAACGCTCTGCCTGGATGATTCTCATAGCTTCTGGCCCTAGTAGTCAGTAAGGCCTCAGATCAAGTGTCATCTCTGGAGAGAGATTGCTAATTACCACCCCTCACCCAACATTCACTTTTGGTGGTATTTTCCTCTTCCCATCCCTCACCACTATCAAATGTTATTTTGTTGATTGTTTGAAGTTTGTTTTTTTTTGTTTGTTTGTTTTATACTCTCCCCTAAAATAGAAGTCCCATGAGTTTATATTTCTTATTGCTATAACCTAGAAGCATATCTAGAATATAAATGAAACTCAAATATTACTTGTTGAATTTACAATGAATGAAATAAAGCTTAAAGAGGTAAGGCGAGGTATTAGAAAAGAACTAACCAAATTGTGTGAGAGTAAGGACTTCCTGGAAGAGGTATGTTTTCAGTTATTAAAATCAAAGGGGCAAGAGAGCGAAGGTGGCGTGCAGGTAACAAACAAGAATTGTGGAAATCACTCGTTCATCCCCGTCCTTTTTCACTAGATTAGGAACACCTTTAGCACTGGACGGAGAAGGTGATGGCACCCCACTTCAATACTCTCATCTGGAAAATCCCATGGACGGAGGAACCTGGTGGGCTGCATTGCATGGGGTAGCAAAGATTCGGACATGACTGAGCAACTGAATTGAACTGAACTGAGTGCTTCCTGGGTGGCTCAGATGGTAAAGAATCCGCCTGTAATGCAAGAGACCTGGGTTTGATCCCTGGGTTGTAAGATCCCTTGGAGGAGGTCATGGTAACCCACTCTAGTAATGCATCACTAGCTGCATTTCAGCGCCACAGGCTTAAATGATATTTTGGATGCATGTGTGCCTGCTAAATCATCACTTAGCAGACATCTCAGACTCTTTGGTACCCCATGGGCTATTGCCCATCACGCTCCTTTGCCCATGGGGTTTTGCCAGAAAGAATACAGGAGTGGGAAGCCCATCCCCATCTCTTTCCTCTTCTTCAAGCCCTGACAGTCTCTTTCCTTTACTTCACGTCCTCATACACACACACACACACACACACACACACACACACACACACACACACACACACACACACACACACACACACACACACACACACACACACACACACACACACACACACACACACACACACACACACACACACTAGGAGAGAGTGGGGTTTATTAGATTTTAAGGCCGCTGTAACAAATTGCCATGAAGTGGGTAGCTAAAAACAATGGGTATTTATTGTCTCACAGTTTTGGAGCCTCTACATCTGATATCAAGTTGTTGACATGACTGTGTTTCCCCTGAAATCTGTGGAGAAATCCTCACTTGCCTCTTCCTCAATTTTGGTGGCTGGCCAGCAGTCTTTGGTGTTCCTTGGCTGCAGGTGCACGACACCAATCTTTGCCTTTGCCATCAAACAGCCTTCTCCCCGTGTGTCTCTTCCTCCATTTGGCTGACTTCTTAGAAGGACACTAGTTATTGGATTAGGGGTCCACCTACTCCAGTATGGCCTCATTTGAACTTAATTACATCGGCAATGATCCTATTCTGAAATAAGTTCATATTGTTGAGTACTTGAGGTTAGGAATTCAACATATCTTTTGAGGAGTGGGAGAATATTCAACCAACAACAGATGGTAACCATGAGGAGAGCATCCCACAGAAACCAAAGACATTGCCTTGATTCCAGAATTTATTCCAAGAAGGAGTCCTACTACAGTGGGGATAGAAGATCGAAGAAACTTTTGAAGTATGTATTTCCACCTACTATTTGCTTTGCTTATGGACTAACTGGGTTTGATTGACAGGTGTATGCTATCATGAGTTAATGATATTAAAAAAACTGAATGCCTTCATATAAAGCCTGAATGGCCCTGGATACAGGATAGCGACCCTATCCTTTCTCGTAATTTCCCCCAGCCATCCCGTTTGGAGGGAAATGTTGGTGTATAATTTTGATGAGCAGATGGGATAAGTGATTGTTGTGATGAGGCTGTCACTCTTTGCCTGAGAACTGTCTTTGATGTCTAAAGGATTACTTGGGACCTAGATGAAAGAGTCATAAAATAACAAGCCTAACCAAGGGGATGTAGCTAGCATTTAGGAAATGCACCCATTTTTCTGCATCTCCTCTTTTCCTTTCATCAAATGTGTACACATTATTAATAAAAAGAAATACAAATTTTAAAGAGACATGAAGAGGGAATGGTAAAATGAACCCTGCCGTAGTGCAAAAGAGAAAAAAATATCACAGCAATTTCACATCAGGCCGTTTGTTGAGATCCTATACAAGAACAGCAGGATGATTGGGATTCTTAAATGACAGTGGCTGAAATGGCTAATAAAAGCCTGCTAATGACACAGAATCAAATCACCAAACAAACCCATCTCAAAATCCAGTTTCTCTTGAAGGGAAGGGCATGAACTTTATGGTTGGCACTGTCTCTTAATGTAGGACCTTAGGCAAGTTACTTAATCTCTCTCAAGTTGGCTATGTATAAAACTAAGGATAACTACCTAGCAAGGCTGTAGTGACCATTAAGCCAAACGCAGGACACATGTAACAGGTGCTTCACTAAATCGAAGCCTTCCACCTCCCAGCCCTGCAAATATATGCAAAATACAATCTTTGCCCACTACCCCTCACCTACTCTTCATCTCATTCTCTTCCTCTCTCTCTCTGCCAAAGTTCTTATTTATAGTCTAGCAGAGGGTATATAAACAGGAAATGATTTGCATTTATTTTTAAAAACCAGTGTAAAACAATGCAGTATACCACTGACTACTTAAGTGCTGACAAACTCGACATTCCTAAAAACAGCAAACACATATTGAGTGATCATTCATGCCAGGCATGGTGCTAGGCATGGAGTATTCACTAGTAAGTGAAACATCTTCCCTCCCTGGTGGAGTTCAGTTTAGTGAACTGAATGGTGAAGAAGCAATGAATATATAATTGAAAAATATGTTCAGTGCCCATAAAGAAATGATCAGGTGCAATGATGGAGACTAATGAAAGGGCAGGTGGGATACTTAGTTTAGGAAGGATGGCCTTTCTGAGGTGACATTTAAACTGAAACCTGAAAGATGAGAAGCTAGATGTGTAAAGAACAAGAGCAAGTGTCTTCAAGACAGTGGAATCAGCATGTCCAGCGAGGCAGTCAGGAGCTAGAAGTGTTTGAGGAGGAGTTCTGGCAGTGTCAGCAAGATGGAGGGGCTGCCATCGGGTAAAAATCCAGTTTCTTACCATGGCCTCAATGTCCCACCTAAACTGCCCCTGTCCTCCCCCCGCCCCCCCCACATATCCTCCCCAGGTGTCCACATCACCTAGTCTTTCTGTCCTTTATGTGCTGGTCTCACTCCCACCTCAAGAATGAGAGGTGTGCTGCATTTGTTGTTCTTCTGTCTAGAACGCTCTGCCTGGATGATTCTCATAGCTTCTGGCCCCCGTGGTCAGTCAGGCCTCAGATCAAGTGTCACTCTGGAGAGAGATTGCTAATTACCACCCCTCACCCAACATTCACTTTGGTGGTATTTTCCTCTTCCCATCCCTCACCACTATCAAATGTTATTTTGTTGATTGTTTGAAGTTTGTTTTTTTTGTTTGTTTGTTTTATACTCTCCCCTAAAATAGAAGTCCCATGAGTTTATACTTCTTATTGCTATAACCTAGAACCATATCTAGAATATAAATGAAACTCAAATATTACTTGTTGAATTTACAATGAATGAAATAAAGCTTAAAGAGGTAAGGTGAGGTATTAGAAAAGAACTAACCAAATTGTGTGAGAGTAAGGACTTCCTGGAAGAGGTATGTTTTCAGTTATTAAAATCAAAGGGGCAAGAGAGCGAAGGTGGCGTGCAGGTAACAAACAAGAATTGTGGAAATCACTCGTTCATCCCCGTCCTTTTTCACTAGATTAGGAACACCTTTAGCACTGGACGGAGAAAGTGATGGCACCCCACTTCAATACTCTCATCTGGAAAATCCCATGGACGGAGGAACCTGGTGGGCTGCATTGCATGGGGTTGCTAAGAGTCGGAGAGGGCTGAGCGAGTTCACTTTCAGTTTCATGCATTGGAGAAGGAAATGGCAACCCACTCCAGTGTTCTTTCGTGGAGAATCCCAGGGACCGGGGAGCCTGGTGACCTGCCATCTATGGGGTGGCACAGAGTCGGACACAACTGAAGCGATTTAGCAGCAGTGGCAGTTAGCGCTGAAGCCGCGTTTTACTAATCTTTCACCAGCGCCTGTCCCGGGACCTGGCACACAGATAGGTTTTTACACAATGACTGACTGTGAGGTGCGCAGAAGGGTCTATTAACTCGGCTGCGGTGCAATTTGTGGCTGGCCACTAAGCCTGGCAGCACCCGTGCGAGGGAGCAGACGGCTTTGCGGAAGACGGCCTCGGCGTGTGGGGGTGGGGGGGTGGGGTGGGAAGCGCCCCCCGCGCCTGCGCGTTATGGCGGGGAGCCGGCAGCGTCGGCGCGCGCCTGCGCAGTGCGGTCTTTCCCGCCTCCGACAAGATGGCGGCGGCCGAGTAGCGCGGGGGCGGGTTGTGGCCGCAGGAAGCCCGGCCGCTGCAGCGGGCCGAGGCGGGATGCTGTTCCCAGGGAGCGCCGTTGGCCACCGGTGAGGAAGGTCAAGCACAGAGCTGCCTTCCCGAGCCGCCCGGCGCCCCTACGTATACCCCCTTCTGCTCGAGTGCGGTCGCCGCTTTGCCTACTTCGCTACCGCCCTGTGCTGTCGGGTCCGGAGCTCCGGCGGCGGCAGGGGCTGTGTCCGGCAGGAGAAGAAGCTACCGGGCTGCGTCTGTGCTTCTGTCCGCGGGGCGAGCGTCTGGCAGGTGGGTGAAGCTGCAAGCTTCGGTGTCTCCTCTTGGGGCAAACTTTCTCGGCTTTGCCCCGCCGTGGCTCAGACCCTGGTGGTGTTCAGCCGGAGTCCACCGCTGCTTTGTCTCCACGTCCCGCCCCCTCTCCGCGCCCCGCTCCAGGCCTCCGGCTGGCCCCTGACTTTGCGTGCCCTCCATTCCCACGCAGGGGCCGGGGGTCGCAGCGCCGGCCGCCCTCCGCAACCTTTCCTGCCTCCTGCTGAAGCGTCAGCCCTTGCAAGCGGTCCCTCCTTCGCGTTAGGTGGGTGGGTCGTCTGCCTGTTTTAGTCACCTCCCCATCTTCCTGGTCTCGACCTTTTGCTTCCTTGAGAAGTCTTTTTAACTGTCTGGAAAGCTTTCCCAGGCTTATAGACTTACAGAGAAAAGCTTGCTATCCAGACGCCAGTGGATTTTGTTCATCTTGTCGGGGGGATCCAGCCCCCAGGAGACTTTGATGGTTTTGAGGAATGGTGCCAGTGACGGCAAGTGATTCTTCATCTAAATTAATCCTTTTCTGACTACAGCGAGTCTTTGGTCTCTAAATTTTTTTTTGGGGGGGGGCGGGGCGGACGGAGGGACATATGTATACTAGATCCAGGGAAAGAATTGAGAAGTGGTCCTGGTTTTAAAAGAAGGCTTTGTGAGGGTAAGAAATGTAATAGCCCAAGAAAGGATAAGCGATTTTAGTGATTCTTTTATTCACTGTTAGGCTAAATCGTCCGTTGAAGCTTCACAATCTTGTGTTGTCCAAGCCCTTTGTTTTATTTGGAAAGGACTGAAATGGAGAAAATGCTTTTTAAACTTGAAACTTCTCAAATTTCTTGGGTTCTCAATTGTTATTAGTACTACTTGGCAATCTTTCTTGTACTTGATATTTTCTGCAAAATTTAGATTGTGCCAGTGTCATTTCTTCTTCATTTATTACTAGGGCAAGAGTAGTCAGAATTAATGGTGTAAAAAGTGCAAACTGAAGGAGGGATGTGGTAGTGGAGGTTGCCATGTCTGATTTTTCCCAATTTTTTCCTGTAATTGGATAATGTGTCAAGAGCAGCAGAATGGTGAAAAATGAAGCTATGAGTATAAATGGTAGTGTGTCCACTGAGATTGCAATGGGTGGAGCTTTTAAAATTAAATTGAGTGATATCCTTTTTTTGAAGCCATGCTAGGTGCTCTCCAGAGTTTCTAAAGCACAAACTGTTGTTGCCTTATTGGAAATTTATGCTAAAAGTCTTTTAACAGGTGGGTTACAATTGGCCTGACAGATTTAACTTTTTGTTCTACCTCCTGACACACATCTGCCTTAACCTTTATTGTAGACTTTTAGCCTCTTGATGAATTTCTTAAATTTGGAGATAGAATTGTTCATTTTAAAAGGAGAGGAGATATTTTAAGTGTTTGATTCCTGTACGGGCAGATTCATTCACTTGTTTGTTGCTGTGCTATGCTAAGTCGCTTCAGTCACGTCCATCTCCTTGCAGTCTCCACAGGACAGCCAGACTCCTCTGTCCATGGGACTTCTCCAGGCACGAATATTGGAGCAGGTTGCCATTTCCTCCTCCACAGGACCTTCCCGACCTAGGGATCAGAGCCACATCTCTTCTGTCTCCTGCGTTGGCAGGTGGGTTCTTTACCACTAGCGCCACCAGGTAAGCCTGTTTGTTTCCTGCACCCGAGGACTGTGTGTTTTTACAGGCACTTGTCTCTCAATTCTGTGCTTTTAGCTGACGGGGTAGTGCTCAGCCCTAGGCAGTAGCTCATTGCCTGAGGCATTGTGTCAAGACCTGTCTGACCACAAACAAGCACTCTTCCACACTTATGGAACCCGATTTCTCTCTCTCTTTCTTCCCCTCTTCCTGTCTTTAGGAACCCTCCCGTCATTGTGTCTATTCATTCAATTCTTTAGCCTACTGCTCTTTTCATTTGCCTCCCCTAGTCACCAGGATCCCATGGTCATCAGTTTTTACCAGCCCATCATTGATACCTTAGAATACTTAACTTTATGTCAATTTATCTTTCTAGTGCCCAGTTCTGAACAGGCCTAATCACTATCTTGATCCCTGAAGGATACAAGAGACAGTTGTGTGAGGATTTTGGATTGTTTTCATACCAGTTAGTGTTCTGTTATCCTCCAGATCTATAATGTCGATTGTGAGGGGTTTTTTTTTTGTCTTACTTCATGAAAGTGTTTATAGCAAATAACTTGATCTTTTCCTTTCCTGAGAAAAATCTCAAGCATCTGAGGTATAATCTTTTCTATCCTGATATCATTTCTCTATTTACTCTTCTCTGAAAAGAAGGAATTGTCCTTCCTTTTCTTCAAGAGCAACCTTCTCCAGATGTGTCCATGATCATCCCTCTTTATCTTTCTTTCTCAGTAATTATCCATGATCACTCCTTTTTAAGTTTTGCCCTCTCTAGCCTCCATGCATGCTTAAATATACCTTTGCCAGGGCTGCCAAACACCGTGCTGTGTGCCGTGCAGCTCACAGAAGCCAGTCTGAATTTTGAGCCTGCTGTGCCACTGTATTTTTATTCTTTAATCCTAGGAGCCTGGTGTAGTTGTTGTTCAGTCGCTCAGTTGTGTCCAACTCTTTGCAACACCAAGAACTGCAGCATGGCAGGCTCCTCTGTCCTCCATTACCTCCTGGGGTTTGCTCAAATTTATGTTCATTGAGTCGGTGACACTACCTAGCCATCTCATCCTCTACCACCTCCTTCTCCTTTTGGCTTCAGTCTTTCCTAGCATCAGGGTCTTTTCCAGTGAGTTGGCTTTTCGCATCAGGTGGCCAAAGTATTGGCGCTTCAGCTTCAGCATCAGTGCTTCCAGTGAATATTCAGGGTTGATTTCCTTTAGGATTGGTTGATCTTCTTGCAGTCCCAGGACGCTTAAGAGCCTTCCCCAGCACCACAATTCTCAATTCTTTGACACTCAGTCTTTATGGTCCAACTCTCACATCCATACATGACCACTGGAAAAACCATAGCCTCGACTCGACGGACCTTTGTCGGCAAAGTGATGTCTCTGCTTTTTAGTATGTTGTTGAGGTTTGTCATAGCATTTCTTCCAAGGAGCAAGCATCTTTTAATTCCATGGCTGCAGTCACCATCCACAGTGATTTTGGAGCCCCCAAAAATAAAGGTCTGACACTGTTTCCACTGTTTCCCCATCTATTTCCCATGAAGTGATGGGACCAGATGCCATGATCTTAGTTTTCTGAATGCTGAGTTTCAAGCCAACTTTGTCATGCTCTTCTTTAACCCTTATCAAAAGGCTCGTTAGTTTCTCTTCACTTTCTGCCCTTAGAGTGATATCATCTTCATATCTGAGGTTATTGATATTTCTCCCAGCAGTCTTGATTCCAGCTTGTGCTTCATCCAACCCAGTGTTTCTCATGATGTACTCTGCGTAGAAGTTAAATAAGCAGGGTGACAAGATACAGCTTTATTATAACTCTTTCCCAGTCAGTTGTTCAATGTCCGATTCTAACTTGCTTCTTGACCTGCATACAGATTTCTCAGGAGGCAGGTAAGGTGGTCTGGTACTGGTGTTTCTTTAAGAATTTTCCACAGTTTGTTACCATCCACACATTCAAAGGCTTTAGCGCAGTCAATGAAGCAGAAGCAGACGTTTTTCTGGAATTCTGTTGCTTTCTCTATAATCGAACAAATGTTGGCAGTTTGCTCCCTGGTTCCTCTGCATTTTCAAAACCTAGCTTGTACATCTGAAAGTTCTAGGTTCACATTCTTTTGAAGCCTAGCTTGAAGGATTTTGAGCGTAACCTTGTTAGCATGTGAAATGAGTGCCGTTGTATGGTAGTTTGAACATTCTTTGACATTACCTTTCTTTGGGATTGGAATGAAAACTGTGACCTTTTTCAGTCTTGTAGCCACTACTGAGTTTTCCAAATTTGTTGACATATTGAGTGCAACACTTTAACAGCATCATCCTTTAGAATTTCAAATAGCTCAACTGGGATTCCGTCACCTCCACTAGCTTTGTTGGTAGTAATGTTCCCTAAGGCCCCCTTGACTTCACGCTCCAGGATGTCTGGCTCTGGGTGAGTGACCACAGTGACTGGTGTACTGTTCTCTGTGTATTCGTGCCACCTCTTCTTGATATCTTCTCCTTCTATTAGGTGCGTACCATTTCTGTCCTTTATGGTGTCCATCCTTGCATGAAATGTTCCCTTGATGCCTCCAGTTTTCTTGACGAGATCTCTAGTCTTTCCCATTGTGTTGTTTTCTTTGCATTGTTCACTTAAGAAGGGTTTCTTATCTCTTCTTGGTATTCTCTGGATCTCTGCACTCAGTTGAGTATATCTTTCCCTTTCTCCCTTGCCTTTCACTTCTCTCCTTTCCTCAGCTCTTTCTAATGTCTCCTCAGACAATCACTTAAGCTTCTTGCATTTCTTTTTCTTGGACTAGTTTGGTCACTGCCTCCTATACAATGTTACGAACCTCTTTCCAGTGATGAACCTCGTATATAAACTCATATAAAACATATGAATCTCTTTCAATAAACTCATATATGAACCTCTTTCAGTTTTATGAATCTGGTAGACACTTTGTCTACCAGATTTCATCTCGAATCCATTTGTCACCTCCACTGTATAATCATAAGGGATTTAATTTAGGTCGTATCTAAATGACCTAGTCGTTTTCCCTACGTTCTTCACTTTAAACCTGAATTTTGCTATTAGGAGCTCACGACCTGAGCCACAGACAGCTCCAGGTCTTCTTTTTGCTGTCTGTGTAGAGCTTTTCCATCTTCAGCTGCAAAGAACATAATCTGATTTTGGTATTGACCATCTGGTGATGTCCGTGTGTATAGCTGTCTCTTAGTTGTTGGAAAAGGGTGCTTGCTATAACCAGCGTGTTCTTTTGACAAAACTCTGTTAGCCTTTGCCCTGCTTTTGCCCTCCAAGGCAAAACTTGCCTATTATTCTGGGTGTCTCTTGGCTTCCTATTTTGTATTCCAATCCCCTGTGATGAAAAGGACATCTTTTTTTTTTTTTTTTTTTTTTTTGGTGTTTGTTCTAGAAGGTGTAGTTCGAGAACTACAGCGGTTCTACTTCATAGAACTGTTCAGCTTCAGCTTCTTTGGCATTAGTGGTTGGGGCAGAGACGTAAGATAACACTGATATTGAACAGTTTGCCTTGGAAATGAACTTAGATTATTTTTTTTTTTTCCTGAGGTTGCTCCGAAGTACTGCATTTAGAACTCTTGTTGACTATTAAGGGCTACTTCCTTTCTCCTAAGGGATTCTAGCCCACAGTAGTAGATATAACAGTCATCTGAATTAAATTCGCCCATTCTCATCCATATTAGTTCAGTGATTCCTAAGATGTTCATTCTTGCCATCTGCTTCACCACATCCGATTTGCCTTGATTCATGGACCTGCCGTTCCAGGTTCCCATGCAAAAAAAGAGCAATAGCTCTTTACAGCGTCGGACTTGACTTTAACCATCAGACACATCCACACAACTGAGCGTCATATCCACTTTGGTCCAGCCACTTCATTCTTTCTGGAACTAACGACTGCCCTCCACTCTTCCCCAGGAGCATATTGGACACCTTTTGATTGTGGTGCTCATCTTCGGTGTCTTATTTTTCTGCCTCATGCTGTTCGTGGGGTTCTCGCAGCAGGACTGCTGGAGTGGTTTGTCGTTCCCTCCTCCAGTGGGCCACGTTTTGTTGGAACTCTTCACCAGGACCCGTCTGTCTTGGCTGGCCCTGCACGGCATGGCCCATGGCTTCACTGAGTTACACAAGCCCCTTCACCACGACGAGTCTGTGATCCATGAAGGGGTATAGTAGGAAGGACATTTACTTTTAAGCTTCAAAGATCTGATTTTGAAGTCTACTGAAACCAGTTACTGTCTGTGTGGCTGTGGGCAACTTACTACTCAGGCTGTGTTCTTTGTCTGTAAATTAGAATGTTATACGAGGAAGACATGGCAACCCAATGCAGTATTCTTGTTGGAGAGTCAGCATGGACAGAGGAGCTTGGTGGGCTATAGTCCATGGGGTCACAAAGAGTCGGACATGACTGTGACTAAGGATACCACAGAATGTTATACTTACCTCACAGAGTTGTAATCGACGGAGTTTAACACACGTTACATGTCTTTCCAAGGGTTTGGTGCATTATGGAGTTCTTAAAAGTGTAAATTATTCTTTCCTTTGCACTCTGACTTCCCTTACCATCGCAGCACCGAAATTGGTTTTTAAAAAGTCATCTTGATGATCTAATTACCAAAGCTAACGGCCTTATCTCAATCATCCAGGTTTTCTTAGACCACTTCTGAAATATACTCCATAGGAATGAAATGATCTGATTTCTTGTTTCTTGGCTTTATAGTTCCTGATTCTCTTATGTCTGAAAGTTTCTTTACATTCCCTGCAGTGTCTCGATTTTGCTCTTTCCCCTAAACATAGCTGTTTCCTGTATCAGTTAGGATGCAAATAGGATTTAAAAACAGAAGAAGTGTATTAGCTCAGGTAATTGGCAAAGGCATAGGTAGGATTAGTTTAAAGGGCAGTTTGTGCATAAGCTTGGCTTTGCTCAGTCCTCAGTCCTCAGTCAGCACAGAGGTTCTGTGTTTCCGTTTCCTCTAAACTGCCCTCCCATTTGGGTTCCTGCTCAGACTGGCTTCCCCTCTAGATTGAATCCAAGTGCTTTCCATCTTTATCTGTAGTGTGGCGACCTTTGTGCTCAGGTTTATCCTTTCATAGTTGCATGTTTCTCTTTCTGCTCCAGGCATCACATTCTGACACAACCACCAAAGACGGGAGGAAGTTTTCCCTCTCATGTCTTGATGAGGCAAGTAAACCTTTTACAGAAAGCCTGTATCAGGTTTCATTTTGGCCTTATTACTTATGCCCTAGTTGCAAGGGGACTAGAAAAACCAATATCTAGCATTTCAGTCTAGGAAGTAATTAGATGAATGGCTACAGGGAAGATAACCAACATTGTCAGTGACATATATTGATAATATTGTATGGAGAAGTAAGCTTAAATGAATGAGAATTTTCAGATAGTAGTGGCATTCTTAAAGCACTGCTTATCTCAAGAGCAGGTATAAGCTGTGCTTAGGACTGAATCAGTCATTTAGATAGTCATGAATGACTAATTAAAATGGATTACTATATAAAATTAGTATATTTGAGTGGTATATCCCAGTTCTTTTAAGGTTGTTGTTAAGAATATTTACACGTGCACTGTGAGGAATGGATACAGGTAGCAACTAACAGGGAATAGACCTGTGGTTCTTCTTGAAGATGAGTGGTGTTTGGAAATCTGTGGGTCTGGTAGAGACGAGATATACCAAGTGTCCTGTGATGTTTGCCCACAAAACAAGAATTGTCCCTTCCAGAATACCAATAGTGCCCCTGTACACTGAAAAAACAAATGCTTTGGTTTTTTTCAAAGAATTCGCTGAGATTCCTCTGTATACTTATATTGCAAGTGACAGAAAACCAAATTCAGACTGGCTACACAGTAAAGGGCATGATTAGGTCTTGTCCTTGAACTTCATCTGGGGCTTCATCCAGTCTGAAATCATCAAGGACTTGGCTTAGTTTCTCTGTTCCTGCTCTGGCATTCCTCTTGTTTTGGTTTCGCTCTCAAGCGAGCTTATCTCATGGTAGCAAATTACTGTAGCACTTTCAGACTTAATACTCTCATTTCATATGTAAAGTAAAATGAAGCATATCTTTTGTTATTTGGTTTTGCAAGTGTTTGTTGAATGTCATCACTGTTGAAACTTCCCTGAACACCTGCCCCTAAAAGTGGATTACTTCCTCTGTTATGTTACAACTTCACAGAACTCTGTTGCATGCCATGTTCTATGGTTATTATGCTCATATGTCTCATGCATTAACTTGCCTTAATTGTCTGTGTGTTCTTAATGTGTAGAATACTCTCTGGCTTAGTGGTACACAGTAACCATTTATGGATGAATGAGAGGAAGGAAGGATATGGAAAGGGGCAGAGAAACATAAGAAGTCCCCATTCCTTCCTGTTACTGAACCCTGAATTGTGAACGTTGTACTCCTACCACCAAAGTATGTGTGTAATGCTCTTGTGATTGAGAATGAATTCATTTGAAAGCTTTACTGAATTCTAGTAGTGTTCCATCATTATTTTCTCAGCAAAACTAAAACCAGTTACCATCTTTTGTTCTTTCAACAAGTATTTTTGAAAGCCTGCTATTGGCAGGTCATGTGACACAATGGTAAACAAAGTAGAGCTGTGCTTCCTGAGCTTAAATATCAGCGAGGGGCATAGACATTATTCATGTGTGCACACTCAGTTGCACACACACGTCAGGGAGCTCACAGGTTTTGAAGCAGAATAAGATAGATTCAGGGGATTAAAAAGTAACAGGATACTGTAATACTTCAGGTAGTTTGGTGAGCAAAGGCTTTTTGAGAAGCCCTTTTCTGAGTGAAGTGGATTAAGCCATGGATCTATCTGGAAGGAAATGTTCGGGTAGAGCAAGCAGCAGCTTCTAACGTGGAAATGTCCTTGGCATGTTGGAAGAGCAGCATGTGGGAGGCCGTGGCTGAAGTGGGGGTGGGGGTGTGTGGCAGGGCAGGTCAGAGGGTAGGTGTGGGCAGGGTAGACCAAGGGGAGTTCTGAAGGTCATTTAAAGACTTGATTTTATTAGCTAGAAAGTCTGGAGAAGGCAATGGCACCCCACTCCATTACTCTTGCCTGGAAAATCCCATGGATGGAGGAGCCTGGTGGGCTGCAGTCCATGGGGTCGTGAAGAGTCAGACACGACTGAGCGACTGCTCTTTCACTTTTCACTTTTGTTCTTTGGAGAAGGAAATGGTAACCCACTCCAGTGTTCTTGCCTGGAGAATCCCAGGGATGGGGGAGCCTGGTGGGCTGCCGTCTATGGGGTTGCACAGAGTTGGACACGACTGAAGCGACTTAGCAGCAGCAGCAGCTAGCTAGAAAGTCACTCAGTCGTGTCTGACCTTTGTGACCCCATGGACTGTACCAGGTCTCCCACATTGCAGGCGGATTCTTTATCAGCTGAGCCACAGGGAAGCCTCAAGGGAACTTCCCTTTTGGCTCAGATGGTAAAAGCATCTTCTTGCAATGCAGGAGACCCGGCTTTGATCCCTGGGTGGGGAAGATCCTCTGGAGAAAGAAACAGCAACTCTCTCCAGTTCTCGTGCCAGGAAAATTCCGTGGATGGAGGAGCCTCATAGGCTACAGTCCATGGGGTCGCAAAGAGCTGGACACAGCTGAGTGGCTTCACTTTCACTTTTCACTTTCTAGCCAGAAAATTGGAGATGATATATCTTTGGAAATCTAATTATTATTTTTAAGTTATATTATTTTAAGTACTAATTATGATTAAAGTTCTCTCTGTGCTAAGTAACTAGCATATGATAGACTTAACACAATTTAAATGTTAAATAATTTATCTGAATAAAATGGTACTGAGATAAAAGTTGAAATTTTAAAGTTACCCTTTGAAGGAACTTTTTAAAATATTTAGGATACTTTACTTAGGTTTGTGATTATTTTCTTCAGCTCTTATGTACCCCATTACTAAAGTTTCCTGTAGTCACTAAAGAAAATTCAGGAAATACAGAAGTACAGATGACATTCATAAGCTCAACATATGAAGAAAACCAGTTGAGTTTTCGTCTCTCCCAACCCTTCCCTCCCGCTTTCAGTACCCTCTGTCCCTCTCTTCTTCCCTCTGTCTTTCACTTTCTTCTTTGTGCCTATGACTTTTCCCCCCTGTTACAGTGTAAACATGTGTATATGTCTAATTTTTTAAAAATTAGGTTATATTCATTTCTTGGAATATTTGATAAATCTTATTTTTATTGACTGTATAATCCCATTGTAAAAATTATTTTTCTTAATTGTTTCCTGGAGTTGGTTATTTAGTTTAGGTTTTCTATTTTATCATCATGTGGGCAGTGAATGTCTTAACACATGGATTTTTTTCTCTTTGTCTTTTTCCTTAGAATGGAATGATTGGCACTGGAGTAATGTAATGGAATAAGGTTTCATCTTAGACATTGTTAAGGTTCATGATACATGTTGCCACATTGTACCATGTCTTGTAAGCCCAATAAATGTTAACTGGTTTGAAAGTAACGGTAGCTGGGTGGTGGTGGGGAGGTGAGGACCTACGGAGTTGCCAAGCTTGAGTGATAGGCTAGGTTAGCCTTTTATTTCCAAATATTTCTTTCTTTTTTATCTTTAATATATATTTCAAGGTGTATATAAAAGCACCATGGAGAACTTTACATGTTACTGCAAACACACAAACACACATGAACTTATTGCTCAGGTCAAGACGCACAGCGCTGCCGCCACCCCAGAGCTCCTGCCCTTCTGGTTCCCGGTCTCCAAGAGGAAGCTTTCAGCATTTCCCTCCAGGCCTGTTTGCTCAAGTTCGTTTTGTTTTGTTTCTGTGAAACCCTTCATCATGTTTAAAGAAGTTCCCTTCTGTACCGGTTTACTAAGAATTTTGTGTTTTGTTCTGTTTGTTTGAATTTAATGCTTTTTTTGTTGTTGTTGCAGCTTTTCATTACTGTATGACTTTTCTCCTTCACTATGTTAATATATTGAATTACATATTATTTAAAATCTTAAACCTAACCTGATTTCTGAGGTAAACCTAATTTGGTTTTACAGTATTACTCTTTTTATGTATTTCTGGATTCAGTTTGATATTCTGTTAATAGTTTTGTATCAGTGAGGTGGCCTATATTGTCCTTGTCAGGATTTGAAATCAGCGGTTATCTCATACTAGCCTTATAAAATGAGCTGACCCTCATTTTCTATTCTGAAAAAGTTTAAGTAGGACTGAATTGTTCCATTAAATTTCTGTGAGAATCTGGCCGAGAAGCCATCTGGGCTGGTAATTTTCTTTGTGGAAAGATTTTTAATTACTCCTTTGATTTTTAATTTTTAACCTTCTCAGATTTTCTGTTGATTATTTTGGTAGTTTTCCCCCTAAGAAGTTGTCCTTTTCATCTAAACTTTTTAAATTTACTAGCATAAAATTATTTATAATAAATATTAGTATCCGTTTAATGGTTGCAGTAAAGAATTATCTTATTGTTATCTGTTATAGGCTAAAACTACCTTCTGTTTTTCCTCATTCAGTCTCCCTGGGAATTTAGTAGTCATTCAAAGGAACCAAATTTTGAATCTTGCTGATTCCTTTTCTTTTTATTACATATTTGTTCTCTATTGCATTGATTTCCGCTCTTTATTTCCTTCCTTCTACTTTTTGGGATTTACTTTTTTGTTCTTTTGCTAACTTCTTGTAGATCACTACTTTTCAGCATTTCTCCCTTTTAAATATATGCATTTAAGGCTGAGCATTTCCCTCTAAGTACTGTTTCAGCTAGCAACATTACTCAAATTTTAATATATAGTACTTTTATAATTCACTTTAAAATGGTTTCTAATTTTCACTGGTATCTACTTTAACACTTGGATAAGTTGAATGTATTATATTTCTCGATTTCTGAACACATGGAGATTTTCTAGTTGTTTTCAAATGTCTTTTATTTCTAACAACATAAGATATGTCATCAGAGAACTCTTAACAACATAGCAATGTCATCAGAGAACAATCTCAGTGTTTCAAAGGTCTGTGATTTCAGACCTTTAACATTTGAGATCTGCACTGTGGCCCCAGTATATTATTTTTTCCCTATAGCTATTGAATGTGGTGTTCTAATATATTTACGTTGGATCTTGCTGGTTAATCCCGTATTTCAAATCTTCAGGGTCATAAGTGACCTTTTGTTTGCTTGTATCAATTACACAGACAAGAGTGTATTAAAATATCCCGTTTACCACTGTAGATATTTCCCCTTGTATTCTCTCAGCTTTTGCTTTATTTATTTGAGACATTGCTAGTAGATGAACATATATATACACTGTGCTTGGTTGCTCAGTCATGTCTGACACTTTGCAACCCTTTAGACTGTAGCCCTCCGAACTCCCCTGTCCTTGGGATTTTTTAGGCAAGAATACTGGAGTGGGTTGCCATTTCCTTCTCCAGGGGATCTTCTCGACCCAGGGATTGAACCCACATCTCCTGTGTCTCATGCAGATTCTTCCCCTGCTGAGCCATCAGGGAAGCCTAGTATTTGGATAGAAATGTGTAATAGTTATATCTGCTTAGTGACTTACTGTTACGAAGTATTCCACTTTTATTCTGAAAGTGCATTTTGCATGAAGGTCTAGTTTGTCTGGGATTGATATAACAACACCAGTTTTCTTTTTATTGTTTTCTAAGGCTGATCTACACACGTGGTTTTAAAAAATCATATTCTGCTTTTATGTTATCAAAGCCTGATTGTTTCTTGTCATATCATCTTGGGTGTTTCTAGCATTGTAACATGTAACTTGCTTCAAATGTAGGCACTAATAAGATACTGAGATAATGTCTTACTTGGTTGAATTTAAAAAGTAATGAGCATGATTTTGAATAAGTACTGAAGTTGTTTTAGGTTTCTCTTATTTTAAACGTTAAAAAATGTAGTTTTGTCAGGAAGAGACTTAAAGATTTATATTCTTGAGCAGATATTACCGGCGTGCAGTATACATATCAAAACCTGCAAGAGAAAACGAAATGAAAATAAATATGCTGTCCCTGTCTCTTCCCTGGTGGCTTAGATGGAAAAGAACCTGCCTGCAATGCAGGAGACCCTGCTTCAGTTCCTGGGTTGGGAAGACACGCTGGAAAAGGAATGGCAACCCACTCCAGTATTCTTGTCTGGAGAATTTCCTGCACAGAGGAGTCTGGTGGGCTATAGTCCATGGGGGTCACAGAATCAGACACAACTGAACGACTCACACTTTGACTTTTCATCCCTGTCTCTTAGTTACACATGTCCCCTCCACAGAAGCAATCACTGTGTGATTAACACAGGTAACAGTGTAATCACTGTGACCAGTTTGTTGATTAGCTTTTCACACTGTAGTCCACAGAAACCCAAATTTTGCAAATTCAGCTTGTTAGGTGGGCAAATATATACACTACTGTGGTAAACTCTAATTTGTGTCTTCATCACAAGGTAGCATTCTAGAACATGCATTTTAAATCATAATGATAACTCTCATTCAAGCTCCAGAACAGTTTTTTTTTTTTTTACTTCAAAAGTTACAAAGCAGATACTGGAAGAGGATAAACAGCTTTCTGCTTCAGTCTGATTAGCCAGTCCTTCAGTTTCGAAATCCTACTGGTTTGGGCTTTAACAGAAGTGGTCCCGTGGTTAAGATAATTGGGGAAATTCTGACAAGGATGGCTCATTTGCTAGCTATTCAAGGGGGTGGTTAGGAGGAATTTCTGTTATGGATTACAGTAAGGTGAAAGAATCTGTGTATTTTGCTTATTCTCTGCCTACATGAGCAACAAGTGCTGAGTAGGGCTAGAGGATCGGCTTCCGGGGTCATTCACTCACTCATCTGGCTGGCAAGTTGGTAGTCATTGTAAGGACACTCAGGTAACCTTATGGAAAGGCCATCCTGGGACCCAAATGTTGACCTTTCCATAAGGTTACCTGAGTGGCCTGAGTGTCCTGATAACCCAGAGGCTGGCTCCACAGTAAGCAATCCAAGGGACCAGGGTAGAAGCCACAGTGTCTTACAGTGACGTAGCCTCAGAAGTCACACGCTTCTGCAATGTTTTATTGGTCACTCATGTGTGCTTAGTCATGTTCAATTCTTTGTGACCCTGTGAACAGTAGCCCAGCAGGCTCCTTTGCTCTTGGGATTCTCCAGGCAAGAATACTGGAGTGGGTTGCCATGTCCTCTTCCAGGGGATCTTCTGACCCAGGGACCGAATTCGAGTCTCCTGCGTCTCCTGCATTGGCGGGTGGATTCTTCACCGCTGAGCCACTGGGAAGCCACTGGTCACTCAGGTCAGCTCTGTTCAGCATAGGTGAACACTGTGCTAAAGCTTGCATATCAGAATTTAAAGATTTTTAAGGATAGTCTTTGAAAGTGGCTCTGGTGCCACTCCCCATTTAAATAAGCATTGGATCAGCGATCTTAGAGCTGGTGCTTTTGGTAATCTCAAGGTGAATTTATTCAAAAAAGTAATGCTTTTAGGGTGCTGCATACTTTTCTATTATGCATTGCTCAGGAAAATGCCTGTTTGATTGCCAACGTTTTCACAGTGATTTATTTTTTGTTGTATTTGATGCCTGATAAGAACAACATTCACGTAATCTGGGAATATCTAAAGAATTAGTATTCTGGCTTCCTCTTAGAAATTGTAGAATACATCCTCGAGCTTTAATGTGGTGCTGAGATCTTGCCTGCCTTATCTATTGATGTTACTGCTTTAATCTAGCCATTGGATCCAGGTGTCATTCAGAACCCTCACTGTATAGAGGGCATTTTTATTCAGAAAATAATGAATTCTGACTATACTCTTCACAAAATAAGGTGGTGTGAGTGGTAAAGAACCCACCTGCCAGGGCAGGATATGTAAGATACGTGGGTTCAATCCCTGGGTTGGGAAGATCCCCTGGAGGAGGACATGGCAACCCACTCCAGCATTCTTGCCTGGAGAATCCAATGGACAGAGGAGCCTGGTGGGTTACTGTCCATAGGGTCGAAAGAGTCAGACGCGACTGAAGTGACTTAGCACATACATACTCAGGCTGCTGTAATAGTGTGGAAGAGCAAGGCTGCCCCTGTAAGGGAAGAAAAAAAAATTGTCCCTGTATTCTTTGTGACAGAAATCTTCAGAGGAGTAGGTATTTGAAGATTTAAGTCTCATAGGGAGAGGGCCAGGAAATTTGTGAATCCGGTATCTGTTTATTTTAAATGTATCCAAGTGAAATATCAGATAGATAGTTGGATATTCACAGAAGAGGGTTAGGATTTAAATTCGAGATTTAACATCATTCAGTTCAGTTCAGTCATTCAGTCGTGTCCGACTCTTTGCGACCCCATGAACTGCAGCACGCCAGGCCTCCCTGTCCATCGCCAACTCCTGGAGTCCACCCAAACCCATGTCCATCGAGTCAGTGATGCCATCCAACCATCCCATCCTCTGTCTTCCCCTTCTCCCCCTGCCCTCAATCCCTCCCAGCATCAGGGTCTTTTCCAATGAGTCAACTCTTTGCATGAGGTGGCCAAAGTACTGGAGTTTCAGCTTCAGCATCAGTCCTGCCAATGAACAGCCAGGGCTGATCTCCTTTAGGATGACCTGGTTGGATCTCCTTGCAGTCCAAGGGGCTCTTCAGGAGTCTTCTCCAGCACCACAGTTCAAAAGCATCAATTTTTCGGCGCTCAGCTTGCTTTATAGTCCGACTCTCACATCCATACATGACCACTGGAAAAACCATAGCCTTGACTACGCGGACCTTTGTTGGCAAAATAATGTCTTCTTTTTAATAGGCTGTCTAGGTTGGCCATAACTTTCCTTCCAAGGGGCAAGCGTCTTTTAATTTCATGGCTGCAATCACCATCTGCAGTGATTTTGGAGCCCCCAAAAATAAAGTCAGCCACTGTTTCCACTGCTCCCCCATCTATTTGCCATGAAGTGATGGGACCAGATGCCATGATCTTAGTTTTCTGAATGTTGAGCTTTAAGCCAACTTTTTCACTTTCATCAAGAGGCTCTTTAGTTCTTCCTCACTTTCTGCCATAAGGGTGGTGTCATCTGCATGTCTGAGGTTATTGACGTTAAAGCCTTGGGAGTAGGTGAGAAAACAGGAGAGAAAGCAGTCCTGGTACAAGTCCTCAGGTACTCATGTTTTAGAAGACGCCTGAAGAGACAAAACAAACCAATAGAGGAAATCAGAGGGAGGAGGAAAGCCAGAAGAACAAGTAGAGGACAAGAGAAGACATCTACTTCAAGTAGAAGAGAGTGGTCTGCTTGGTCTAATGTTCCTGAAGAGGTTACTGTACTAAGATGAGGCAACGGAATTAGGCCGCTGGGTAGTCATTAGTGACCTTGACAATTGAGTTTCAGGAGATTGTTAAGGATTAGGGTGGGTTAAAGAGTAAATTAAAGGTGAGAAAATAGAGATAGGAAATGAAGGCCACTAGATGAAGAAGTTTTGCTGTGAGTAGAACAAAGAAATGGTCATATCTAATTGGTGGGGTGGGGGTGGTGAAGGGGAGCTGAGGTCAGGAGAGGAATTTCCTGGCCCAGAGATCGAAACCAGGTCTCCTGCATTGCAGTCAGATTCTTTACCATCTGAGCTATCGGGAAGTCCTGAGGAATTTCTTAAGATGTGTAATAATAGAGCACATTTGTTCATGATAGTGGTTCAGTAGAAGAGGAGAAACTGACTATACGGGAGAGAGAGAGGTTAGTCAGTGGTTTTCTTGCAAAGACAGGAGTAGTTGGACTCCATGCCCACGTTAGGGTATTGATCTTTGATAGAAGCAGTGCTGCTTTTTCTATTTTAATAGAAGAGAAGCAGTGTAGAAGCACTACAATTCTACCGATCTTACGGGACTTGGCAAAGAAAGTTTTTTTAAAGATTTATGAAGTAAATATAAGTTTCAGTTTTAAAAATATTTATCTATATTGAAAGAAGGAATTAAATTTGTTAGTTTGCCTTGATTTCCCTTTCTCTCTTTCACTTTTATAGTGTTAAGTGTTCATGTTGAACTCTTACTGTGATTCATTCTCTCAATCCCTAAAATGAATCTGTGTATTAGATCTACTCTGAGTAGTGCAAGTGACCCAGAGGTTTCTGATTTGATTGACACAATCCAGTAATGCCAGGTAGATTTGGTTTTGTCATTTTACTTAAGAATAAATTTGGATTGTTTACCCTGTAATAGAAAACATTTATCTTCAGATACTCAGAAATGAAATAATTTTATAGGCTATACATTGCCTTACCTGCTAAAATTCAGCATAAAGCAGGAGGGAGGGACGACATTAAAAAAAGCAGGAAATGGTAGTATAGAATTAGGCAATGCTATCTTCAGTATATCGGGTATTGAAAAGGTCATTGTTTTCTCATCCAAGGTAAGAACTTGAGGATACCGTGTAAGAATAAAAGTCTTGACCCAAGTATTTGGTTTGAGGTTCTAAGAAATAAACATCATTGTTACGCCATAAATTTATTCTTGCATATACAGTAGATTTTGTCTTTAATGTCAATTTAAAAATTGGACTTTTTCTTATCAAATCAAATGTATTTCCAGGGCTCTTTTGTGTGCTATAAACTGAAAAAATGATTGGCCAAGTGATCTAAGTATTTTAAATGTTAAGGTGATGGTAGTTTTAATTGTGTTTTGGGAAAAAGGCTATTTTTTAAAAACTCATTCTGTGTGCTCCTTTTTCTTGAATTCACAGTGATACCATAAACATTTGGTGCTGTTTTGGTAATTTAAGTCCCTGAACTCTTTAGTGTTGACATCTCATCTTTATGGAGGAGGGTTTCTAAGTTTGTATTGTAAATTGTACCTTTGGGAGCAGTGTTATAGCTGTTTTAGGTTTTTAGTAAAGATCAAAGCTGAAAACATTAAACAAGACAACAAGACATGATTTTAAAAAGACACATGGGGAGACATAAAATTCTGCTTTAAGCATTTATTAAAAAAAATTAATCAGAATTTGATTTTTTTTTTCCCCAGACGAAAGATTGCTTAAAACATTGGATGACCAGAAAGTGGAATTTTATCAGATTAGAGCACATTAAGAATTTAGAAAAAAACATTTCCTTTACTAACGAGGAGATAGTTGAATATTTGTTAATTTGGTAAAATGATTGTCAGAGGTGATTTTTTAGTTCTTTGTCTTATTAAAAACATAAATTAGTAAGTATGCTGTCAAAATTGTCAAAATAAGACTAATTAAAACAATTAAGTTTATTATAGAATGTAAAATTTTGTGTTTCTTTTTCCTGTTGTTATGTTTTTCAGTTGAAAAAGTCTTTGGTCATTAGTTTTAACTATAAATTAGTAGTATATGCATATAATGCTTGGTTATTTCTTCTCTAAAGTAAGAAATATCAACTGGTTCTATTAACTTTTGTAAATCTTGCCATAATCATGTATCCTTCCTTATTTGAAATGTCTGTATTTTTCATTGCCTATAAGAAGATGTCTAAAGTTTTTAGCCTACCAGACAAAATGTAAAACTGCCCTAAAATTCCTAAATATCTTTAAAGGCTACTTCTCTTGCTACTTTCTCTCTGAACTCATTCTTGATTGCCTAGCCAGAAATTATCAAATCTCTCATCCTTTGGTACAGATGTTACCTCATATTAAAACTTTTCTTGTGCACATTTGTAAGTTGATATCTTACTCCTCTTTGTATCATCTACATTCATACATTCAGCAGTGTTATTGGATGTCTGCTGTGCCCCAAACACTGTTGTAGGTGTGAAGGCAACAGCAGTGCATGAGAATCCAGGTCCCTATCCTCATGAAATTTATGTTCTAGTTTGGGAATGATAATGAGGGAGACAAAATTAAATAAACAGATAGATGCCTAGAGCCTTTTAGATGTTAAATGTTTTGAGGAGAAAACAGTGTATATGATAGAAGGTTTAAGGACAGTACCAGTGTTGATTTGATGGCGATGGAAGATCTCTTTGAAGATGTGACATTTATGCCAAAGCTGAACGATAACAGTGGAGCAGTCATTTGAAGATTTGGGAGCAGAGTTCTCGAACTGAAAGACAGACAGTGCAAAGGCATTAGAGAGAGGAAAGAACGGGGGAGGTGGGGGAAGAGGGTGGGAATGGAAGCAGGAGGTAGGTTATACAGTCTTGTAAGCAAAGGTAAGGGATTTGAAATTTATTCTAATTTAATTTCGAAGCCTGAGAATTGTTGTTTAGTCGATAAGTTGTGTTTGACTTTGCAACCCCATAGACTGTAGCCCATCAGGCTCCTCTGTCTGTGGGATTTCCCAGGCAAGGCTACTGAAGTGGCTTGCCATTTCCTTCTCCAGGGCATCTTCCCCACACAGGGATCAAACCTGCATCTCCTACATTGGCAGGCGAGTTCTTTACTACTGAGCCACCAGGGAAGCCCTGCATTTACGGGTTCATGTGATTACATTGGGCCCACTCAGGGCCACCCTCCCCCTCCTTTATTGAGAGTGTACTATACAACCAGCACAGTACTAGGCACTGATGTGTATTGCTGAGCAAGCAAAGATTTTAATCCAAAAGCCACATAAAAACAAGACGGAAGTGACCTCCATTCTCAAGGAAAGTCCATGTCAAAATGTCCAGGACCATAGTGCTCTGGAATTGGCCTACTTGAATCATAGGAGTTTGACTGTGGTTGTAAGAGTTATTCCTTACAAGTTACAAGGTAACTTTCTCAGGTCTCTCAGTTCAGCTCAGTTCAGTCACTCGGTCGTGTCTGACTCTGTGCGACCCCATGAACTGCAGCACACCAGGCCTTCCTGTCCATCCCCAAATCCCAGAGTCCATCCAAACCCATGTCCATCGAGTTGGTGATGCCATCCAACCATCTCATCCTCCATTGTCCCATTCTCCTCCTGCCCTCTGTCTTTCCCAACATTAGGGTCTTTTCAAATGAGTCAGCTCTTCACATCAGGTGGCCAAAGTATTGGAGTTTCAGCTTCAGCATCAGTCCTTCCAATGAACACCCAGGACTGATCTCCTTTTGGATGGACTGGTTGGATCTCCTTGCAGTCCAAGGGACTCTCGAGTCTCCTCCAGTACCACAGTTCAAAAGCATCAATTCTTCGGTGCCCAGCTTGCTTTATAGTCCAACTCTCACATCCGTACATGACCACTGGAAAAACCATAGCCTTGACTAGACGGACTTTTGTTGACAAAGTAATGTCTCTGCTTTTTAATATGCTGTATAGGTTGGTCATAACTTTCCTCCCAAGGAGTGAGTGTCTTTCAATTTCATGGCTGCCATCACCATCTGCAGTGACTTTGGAGCCCAGAAAAATAAAGTCAGCCACTGTTTCCTCATCTGTTTGTCATGATGTGATGGGACCGGATGCCATGATCTTCGTTTTCTGAATGTTGAGCTTTAAGCCAGCTTTTTCACTCTCCTCTATTTCACTTTCATCAAGAGACTCTTTAGTTCTTCTTCACTTTCTGTCATAAGGGTGGTATCATCTGCATATCTGAGGTTATTGATATTTCTCCCGGCAGTCTTGATTCCAGCTTGTGCTTCCTCCAGCCCAGCATTTCTCATGATGTACTCTGCACATAAGTTAAATAAGCAGGGTGACAATGTACAGCTTTGACATACTCCTTTTCCTATTTGGAACCAGTCTGTTGTTCCATGTCCAGTTCATTTTTTGTTTGTTTGTTGTTTTTTGTTTTTTTCCATGTCCAGTTCTAACTGTTGCTTCCTGACCTGCATACAGGTTTCTCAACAGGCAGGTCAGGTGGTCTGGTATTCCCGTCTCTTTCAGAATTTTCCTGTTTGTTGTGATCCACACAGTCAAAGGCTTTGGCAAGTCAACAAAGCAGAAATAGATGTTTTTCTGGGACTCTCTTGCTTTTTCGGTGATCCAGCAGATGTTGGCAATTTGATCTCTGGTTCCTCTGCCTTTTCTAAAACCAGCTTGAACATCTGGAAGTTCACGGTTCACGTATTGCTGAAGCCTGGCTTGGAGAATTTTGAGCATTACTTTACTAGCGTGTGAGATGAGTGCAATTGTGTGGTCGTTTGAGCATTCTTTGGCATTGCCTTTCTTTGGGGTTGGAATGAAAACTGACCTTTTCCAGTCCTGTGGCCACTGCTGAGTTTTCCAAATTTGCTGGCATACTGAGTGCTGCACTTTGACAGCAAGCATCATCTCTTAGGATTTGGAACAGCTCAACTGGAATTCCATCACCTCCACTAGCTTTGTTCATAGTGAGACTTCCTCAGGCCCGTTTGACTTCGGACTCCAGGATGTCTGGCTCTAGGTGAGTGATCACACCATCGTGATTATGTGGGTTATGAAGATCTTTTTTCTCATGTCACTACATGGTTCTTTATTGCATCCATACTGGTCTTAACTAAAGCAGATATTTTCAATGCCAGCATTGGATAAATGTCAGCCAAACAGAGCCAAAACAAACTTTGCCATTGTTCTGAGCTTTAGGGCAAGGGTCACAGTGCTCTGGGGCTCATCTTCCCCATGTAAGCTCATTCTTTAGAGTGTGTTCCTTCTTTAGGGTTGCAGGCTACCATATGGCATGCAGAGAAAGTGCCAAACGAGTGACAGTGAATCTTGTCTCCTTTTTTTTAAAGTCTGCTAATTAATAACTTTAGTTACATCTGCCAAGTCCTTCTTACCATGTAATATAGCGTATTCACTACCGCAACACCAGGGCATACATGTTTGACGTCTTTAATATCATATAAGAGCAGTGAAGCAGAATTAACTCTGACAGAGTTAATTTTTGAGTCATTCCAGTTTTTAAATTTCTTTTACCTTTACTTATATGCCTACCTTCAAGGATTACCTTGATAGTGACGCCTGATAGATTAGCCATACTCCATAAGACAACCCGAAACTGTTTATCTTTAGTTTTAGTTATTTAACTAACTGAACATAAAAATGTGGAAATGCCTCTTGCATTTAAAGAGATTTTGTTCTAGATATCTTCCAGAGAAAGCTGTGGTTACTCATTGATAAAAAGTTGTGGGTCAAGAGAATTTATTGATACTGTCTAAGCTGTTTGAGATTTTTTGTTTTCACTTATTCTGATTATTTAAGAAATGGATTCACTCAATAAATGCTTATTGAGCAGCGCTAGGTGCTAGGATGATAATAACTGAACACGTAACTTCTTTTGGTAATTAATTAATTTATTTCAATTGGAAGCTAATTACTTTACAGTGTTGTAGTGTGTTTTGCAGCACATTGACATGAATCAGTCATGGGTGTACATGTGTCCCCCATCCTGAACCCCCCTCCCACCTCCCTCCCCATCCCATCCCTCTGGGTCATCCCAGTGCACCAGCCCTGAGCACCGTGCCTCATGCATCAAGCCTGTCCGGGTGATCTGTTTCACATATGATAATATACATGTTTCAATGCTATTCTCTCAAATCATCCCACCCTCGCCTTCTCCCCCAGAGTCCAAAAGTCTGTTCTTCACACATGTGTCTCTTTGGCTGTCTCGCATATAGATAGGGTCATCGTTACCGTCTTTCTAAATTCCATGTATATGCGTTAGTACACTGTATTGGTGTTTTTCTATCTTCACTCTGTATAAATAGGCTCCAGTTTCATCCACCTCATTAGAACTGATTCAAATGCATTCTTTTTAATGGCTGAGTAACATTCCACTGTATATGTGTACCACAGCTTTCTTATCCGTTCGTCTGCCGATGGACATCTAGGTTGCTTCCATGTCCTGGCTATTGTAAACAGTGCTGCGATGAACATTGGAGTACATATGTCTCCTTCAATTCTGGTTTCCTTGGTGTGTATGCCTAGCAGTGGGATTGCTCGGTCGTATGACAGTTCTATTTCCAGTTTTTTAAGGAATCTCCACACTGTTCTCCACGGTGGCTGTACTAGTTTGCATTCCCACCAACAGTGAAAAGACAGCCTTCAGAATGAGAGAAAATAATAGCAAACAAAGCAACTCGCAAAGAATTAATCTCAAAAACATACAAGCAACTCCTGCAGCTCAGTTCCAGAACAATAAAAGACCCAATCAATAAATGGGCCAAAGAACTAAACAGACATTTCTCCAAAGAAGACATACAGATGGCTAACAGACACATGAAAAGATGCTCAACATCACTCATTATCAGAGAAATGCAAATCAAAACCACAATGAGGTACCATGTCACGCTAGTCAGAATGGGTACTATCCAAGAGTCTGCAGGCAATAAGTGCTGGAGAGAGTGTGGAGGAAAGGGAACCCTCTTACACTGTTGGTGGGAATGCAAACTGAACACGTAACTTTTTAGGAATCATGAGACTCTGAAGGAGAAACAAGCTGCTCTGGGAGATAACACAGTCATCGTTTAGTAACTGTGAGTGGTTGGTTCTGAGACCTTGGAGGATATCAAAACCCAGAGATGCTCAAGTCCCTTTTATTAATATAAAACAGTATAGTATTTACATATAGTCTACATATATCCCTCCCATTATACTTTAAGTCGTCTCTAGGTTTGTTATAATAACCTTGTAAGTGCTATGTAAGTAGTTGCCAGGCTGCTTGGCAAATGCAAGTTTTGTCTTTTGGAACTTTCCCCAGATCTTTTCTGTATATTTTTGACCCGTGGCTGGTTGAATCCACAGTGGTTGAATGGAGAACCCAAGGATACAGAGCACCTACTGTACGTATATCTAGGTAGGTGGTCTAGCATGATCTGCTCATGAGGATTTGACCAACACTGGCTTGCCACTTCACTGTGGGTGGACCTGAATTAACCTTGAAATTTCTTCGAGCCTCAGTTTTCTATGTATGTGAATAGTAATCTTTAATTGGAGTTCCTGTGCCCTTTTGCAGTAGCACTAGCAATTTTGAATTAATTTGTATTAAGAAAGGCTCCCCCACAATTTATATATGTACCTGAATCTGCCTTTGGCTCCCTTACTTTTCTTCTCCTTCAAATGTGATGATTTCAAATTGTGTCCAAACTAGAGGTACTTAACTTTTGGAGGAAAAAATACAGAAATAATGTGTGTTAGTTGGTAGAAGTGTTATAAAATTTAGAAAAATCACGATTTTTATCATTTCTACACCCAGGGAAGACCCTTGACATTTTAGTGATCTTTCAGTCTTCTCTGTGCACATACATAGTTCATTTAAAAAAAGACAAGGCTAGTTGGCTAGATAGTATCATATTACAAATACAGTATGTATTTAACTTTAATTCATAATTATTATGATCACTGTCATTTAATAAATTTATATAATTATTAGATTATATAAATTATGCAACTATCATAACTTATATAATTTAACAAAATATTTATAATATATGTTATCTAGTTATAAATATTTGTGTATTAATAATTTGATAATTCTGCATTTTCACTTAATGCCACATGAATTACATAATACAATTGTATCTAATTATCTTCTATGACATAATTTAATTTTGTTAAGGTTGGAATGATGCATTTCTCAAATGTTTGGTAGAAGGTGTTTATAAAGCCATTTGAATCTGGTATTTTTGTGTGTGTTGGACAGAGGAAAGGGGAAACATTTAAACTCCTCTAGCTTTCAGTAGTTGTAGAACTATTAAGATTATCTATTTCTTTCTTGAGTCAGTTCCCCCCACCTTTAAACTGTGTTCACTTTATATATTTGGGATCTTGTCTGTCTCTAATATTCAATCTTTTAAAGAAACTAACCTTTTGCTCTGATCTTCAAACTTTACAAAAACGTATACAATGAAAAGGAAGGCATCTTCTCAGCAGAGCTGAGACCTTTCCAGAGGCAGTCAGTGTACTTTTTCTCAATGACATTTTTATCTTTTTACAACCCTTTTATTTTTTACTAAAACAGGATGAACAGTATGAGACGTAGTGATCAGTACTCTCTTGTTTTCTCTCTTCTTTTTGTTTGTTTGTACATCAACCTCATTTTTAATGCCAGTGTAATATTCCACTTCATGGATGTATCCTGTTTAATTAAAAGTAGTTATGCTTTTTTCCCAGTAAAAACCTGTCCCATTTGTTTGATATAACCTAAGAACTTGATTTATTAACCCTATTGTAGTAATAGACATAATCATTTCAGAGGTCCAACAAGCCTTCCATGTGCCTTACCCTTTCACAAATAAGTTGAAATTAAAATGTTCCTTGCTCTATAATAGCCTCCTTGGAAGAGGGTATGTTCCATTTAAGTATTTTTAATTACAAACACAACTCTCTTCTGTAATTTAAATGCCATGTGATGTTGTTAGCACTTGAACCCCTGTTTCTTCTATAACTTACCCTAATGTGCAGTTTGAGAGATAGGTGCCGTCTTATGCTTCCTCATGGCTGCCCTGCTGCCCTTGCCACTTATTTATTTATTTATTTTTCATTTATTTTTATTAGTTGGAGGCTAATTACTTTACAGTATTGTAGTGGGTTTTGTCATACATTGACATGAATCAGCCATGGATACACATGTGTTCCCCATCTCGATCCCCCCTCCCACCTCCCTCTCCACCCGATCCCTCTGGGTCTTCCCAGTGCACCAGCCCCGAGCACTTGTCTCATGCATGCAACCTGGGCTGGTGATCTCTTTCACCATAGATAATATACATGTGTCGATGCTGTTCTCTCGAAACATCCCACCCTCGCCTTCTCCCACAGAGTCCAAAAGTCTGTTCTGTACATCTGTGTCTCTTTTTCTGTTTTGCGTATAGGGTTATCATTACCATCTTTCTAAATTCCATATATATGTGTTAGTATGCTGTAATGTTCTTTATCTCTCTGTCTTACTTCATTCTGTATAATGGGCTCCAATTTCATCCATCTCAGTAGAACTGATTCAAATGAATTCTTTTTAATGGCTGAGTAATATTCCATGGTGTATATGGACCACAGCTTCCTTATCCGTTCGTCTGCTGATGGGCATCTAGGTTGCTTCCATGTCCTGGCTATTATAAACAGTGCTGCGATGAACATTGGGGTGCACGTGTCTCTTTCAGATCTGGTTTCCTCGGTGTGTATGCCCAGAAGTGGGATTGCTGGGTCATATGCTTGCCGCTTATTTCAAGTTCATCTTCTTACATGTCTTTGAGATGCTACCTTTACTATGACTAACTTTTCATATACTTCTGGAATTTAAAAAAATGTGTTCCCTTGGTTGATCTGCCAGTATCATAGCTTTTTAAAGTCTTTTTATTTTTAAATGACTTTGTACTTATAAAAGAGAAAAATAAGAGAGTTCCTATGTACCCTTCAGTTAGTTTCTCCTAATGTTAACATCTTATATATCCACAGTATAATGATAAGAGCTAAGAAATTAGCTTACTGATACAGTACATTTGACTTCGTACTCTTTTACTTATAATGGCTTTGCAGCAATTATTTAATATGTCATAGGAATACTCTTGCTCTTCCCTTTTTTTTGCTTGTTTTTTCTTTCCAGTTGTCTAGCTGTAGCAAACAAAATAAAAAAAAAATTTTATATAGTATTTATTTGGGGACCATGTAAAATTAACTCAGGGAGAAAGGACATCATTATGCTACTGAATCTTTAGTACAGAAGCAAGATATGTCTTTCCATTTGTTGAAATCTACCTTTGTGTCTCTCAGAAGTGTTCCATAGTTTTTCTCATACATGTTTTGAACTCTTTATTCAGTTTATGCCTGTTTTTTTTAAATTATAGATAAGATCTTTTCTTTCATTTTATCGTTTATCTGGTTTCTCTTTGTACATATAAAGGAAAGATTTCTTTATGTTTTGCACTTGACTAAACTACTAGATTATCTTGTTGTAGTAATATTTAGTTGGTTCTTTTGGATATTCTAGTTATTTAATTGTACCCCTACCAGTAGTATTCCTTTCTAATTTCATTCTCTGTGTTGACTGATAAAAATGAGTAACAGTGGTAAAAATGGGGATTTCCCTGACTCTAGTAATATAGTATATCTAGTATTTCCTCATCGGGTGGTGCTGGCTTATTGTGGGTCTGAAATATATTGTGTTTAAAAAGTGTGCTTTTATATCCAGTATTTTCAATAAGAATGGGCATTGAGTTTTTAAGGCGTCTTTTCATCACCTTCGGCATGATAATATTTTTCTTCTATGTAGCTCTATTAATGTGTTGGGTGATATCAGTTTTACAACAGTGACTTTTGTTGTAAATTTTTGTTGATCTAAGTCAAATCCCTTGTAACTATACAGTGGAAGCGAGAAATAGATTTAAGGAACTAGATCTGACAGACAGAGTGCCTCATGAACTATGGACGGAGGTTCATGACATTGTACAGAAGACAGGGATCAAGACCATCCCCAAGAAAAAGAAATGCAAAAAGGCAAAATAGCTGTCTGAGGAGGCCTTACAAATAGCTGAGGAAAGAAGAGAAGCCACAAGCAAACAAGAAAAGGAAAGATACACCAATTTGAATGCAGAGTTCCAAAGAATAGCAAAGAGAGATAAGGCAGTCTTCCTCAATGATCAGTGCACAGAAACAGAGGGAAACAATAGAATGGGAAAGACTAGAGATGACTTCAAGAAAATCAGAGATACCAAGGGAATATTTCTTGCAAAGATGGGCTCAATAAAGGACAGAAATGGTATGGACCTAACAGAAGCAGAAGATGTTAAGAAGAGGTGGCGAGAATACACAGAAGAATTGTACAAAAAAAGATCTTCACAACACAGATAACCACCTTGGTGTGCTCACTCACCTAGAGCCAGACATCCTGGAATGTGAAGTCAAGTGGGCCTTAGGAAGCATCACTATGAACAGAGCTAGTGGAGGTGATGGAATTCCAGCTGAGCTACTTCAAATCCTAAAAGATGATGCTGTCAAAGTGTTGCACTCAGTAGGCCAGCAAATTGAGTGGCCACAGGACTGAAGAAGGTCAGTTTTCATTCCAATCCTTAAGAAAGGCAATGCCAAAGAATGCTCAAAGTACTGCACAATTGCACTCATCTCACACACTAGTAAAGTAATGCTCAAAATTCTCCAAGCCAGGCTTCAACAATATGTGAACCATGAACTTCCAGATGTTCAAGCTGGTTTTAGAAACGGCAGAGGAACCAGAGATCAAATTGCCAATATCTGCTGGATCATCACAAAAGCAAGAGGGTTCCAGAAAAACATCTATTTCTGCTCTACTGCCTATGCCAAAGCCTCTGACAGTGTGGATCACAGCAAACTGGAAAATTCTGAAAGAGACGGGAATGCCAGACCACTTGACTTGCCTGTTGAGAAACCTGTATGCAGGTCAGGAAGCAACAGTTAGAACTGGACATGGAACAACAGACTGGTTCCAAATAGGAATAGGAGTACGTCAAGGCTGTATCTTGTCACCCTCCTTATTTAACTTATATGCAGAGTACATCATGAGAAACCCTGGGCTGGATGAAGCATAAGCTGGAATCCAGATTCCTGGGAGAAATATCAATAACATCAGATATGCAGATGACACCCTCCTTGTGGCAGAAAGTGAAGAAGAACTAAAGAGCCTCTTGATGAAAGTGAAAGAGGAGAGTGAAAAAGGTGGCTTAATGCTCAACACTCAGAAAACAAAGTTCATGGCATCCGGTCCCATGATTTCATGGCAAATAGATGGGGAAACAGTGGAATCAGTGGTAGACTTTATCTTTCTGGGCTCCAAAATCACTGCAGATGGTGACTACAGCCAAGAAATTAAAAGATGCTTACTCCTTGGATGAAAATTATGACCAAGCTAGACAGCATATTAAAAAACAGAGACATTACTTTGCCAGCAAAGGTCTGTCTAGTCAAGGCTATGGTTTTCCCAGTAGTCATGTATGGATGTGAGAGTTGGACTATAAAGAAAGTTTAGCACCAAAGAATTGATGCCTTGGAACTGTGATGTTGGAGAAGACTCTTGAGAGTCACTTGGACTGCAAGGAGATCCAACCAGTCCATCCTAAAGGAAATCAGTCCTGAATATTCATTGGAAGAGCTGATTTTGAAGCTCAAACTCCAATACTTTGGCCACCTGATCTGAAGAGCTGACTAATATGAAAAGACCCTGGTGCTGGCAAAGGTAGAAGGCAGGAAGAGGAGGGGATAACAGAGGATGAGATGGTTGGATGGCATCACCGACTCAGTGGACATGAGTTTGAGAAAACTCCAGGACTTGTTGATGGACAAGCATGCTGCAGTCCATGGGGTAGCAAAGATTCGGACATGACTGAGCAACTGAATTGAACTGAACTGAGTGCTTCCTTGGTGGCTCAAATGGTAAAGAATCCACCTGTAATGCAAGAGACCTGGGTTTGATCCCTGGGTTGGAAGATCCCTTGGAGGAGGGCATGGCAACCCACTCCAGTAATGCATCACTAGCTGCATTTCAGAGCCACAGGCTTAAATGATAATTTGGATGCATGTGTGCCTGCTAAGTCATCATTTAACAGACATCTCAGACTCTTTGGTACCCCATGGGCTATTGCCCATCACGCTCCTTTGCCCATGGGGTTTTGCCAGAAAGAATACTGGAGTGGGAAGCCCATCCCCATCTCTTTCCTCTGATTCAAGCCCTGACAGTCTCTTTCCTTTACTTCACGTCCTCACACACACACACACACACACACAAACACGAGGAGAGAGTGGGGTGTATTAGATTTTAAGGCTGCTGTAACAAATTGCCATGAAGTGGGTAGCTTAAAACAATGGGTATTTATTGTCTCACAGTTTTGGAGCCTCTACATCTGATATCAAGTTGTTGACACGACTGTGTTTCTCCTCAAATCTGTAGAGAAATCCTCACTTGCCTCTTCCTCAGTTTTGGTGGCTGGCCAGCAGTCTTTGGTGTTCCTTGGCTTGCAGGTGCACGACACCAATCTTTGCCTTTGCCATCAAACAGCCTTCTCCCCGTGTGTCTGTTCCTCCGTTTGGCTGACTTCTTATAAGGACACTAGTTATTGGATTAGGGGTCCACCTACTCCAGTATGGCCTCATTTGAACTTAATTACATCAGCAATGATCCTATTCCCAAATAAGTTCATATTGTTGAGTACTTGAGGTTAGGAATTCAACATTTCTTTTGAGGAGTGGGAGAATATTCAACCAACAACAGATGGTAACCATGAGGAGAGCATCCCACAGAAACCAAAGACATTGCCTTGATTCCAGAATTTATTCCAAGAAGGAGTCCTACTACAGTGGGGGTAGAAGATCGAAGAATCTTTTGAAGTATGTATTCCCACCTACTATTTGGTTTGCTTATGGACTAACTGGGTTTGATTGACAGGTGTATGCTATCATGAGTTAATGATATTAAAGAAACTGAATGCCTTCATATAAAGCCTGAATGGCACTGGATACAGGATAGCGGCCCTATTCTTTCTCGTAGTTTCCCCCAGCTATCCTGTTTGGAGGGAAATGATGGTGTATAATTTTGATGAGCAAATGGGAGAAGTGATTGTTGTGATGAGGCTGTCACTCTTTGCCAGAGAACTGTCTTTGATGTCTAAAGTATTACTTGGGACCTAGATGAAAGAGTCATAAAATAACAAGCCTAACCAAGGGGATGCAGCTAGCATTTAGGAAATGCACCCATTTTTCTGTATCTCCTCTTTTCCTTTGATCAAACGTGTACACATTATTAATAAAAAGAAATACAAGTTTTAAAAAGACATGAAGAGGGAATGGTCAAATGAACCCTGCCAGAGTCCAAAAGAAAAAAAAAATCACAGCAATTTCACATCAGGCCCTTTGTTGAGATCCTATACAAGAACAGCAGTATGATTGGGGTTCTTAAATGGCAGTGGCTGAAATGGCTAATAAAAGCCTGCTAATGACACAGAATCAAATCACCAAACAAACCCATCTCAAAATCCAGTTTCTCTTGAAGGGAAGGGCATGAACTTTATGGTTGGCACTGTCTCTTAATGTAGGACCTTAGGCAAGTTACTTAATCTCTCTCAAGTTTGCTATGTATAAAACTAAGGATAACTACCTAGCAAGGCTGTAGTGACCATTAAGCCAAACGCAGGACACATGTAACAGGTGCTTCACTAAATCGAAGCCTTCCACCTCCCAGCCCTGCAAATATATGCAAAATATAATCTTTGCCCACTACCCCTCACCTACTCTTCATCTCATTCTCTTCCTCTCTCTCTCACTCTGCAAAGGTTCTTATTTATAATCTAGCAGAGGGTATATAAACAGGAAATGACTTGCATTTATTTTTAAAAACCAGTGTAAAACAATGTAGTATACCACTGGCTACTTAAGTGCTGACAAACTCGACATTCCTAAAAACAGCAAACACATATTGAGTGATCATTCATGCCAGGCATGGTGCTAGGCATGGAGTATTCACTAGTAAGTGAAACATCTTCCCTCCCTGGTGGAGTTCAGTTTAGTAAACTGAATGGTGAAGAAGCAATGAATATATAATTGAAAAATATGTTCGGTGCCCATAAAGAAATGATCAGGTGCAATGATGGAGACTAATGAAAGGGCAGGTGGGATACTTAGTTTAGGAAGGATGGCCTTTCTGAGGTGACATTTAAACTGAAACCTGAAAGATCAGAAGCTAGATGTGTAAAGAACAAGAGCAAGTGTCTTCAAGACAGTGGAATCAGCATGTCCAGCGAGGCAGTCAGGAACTAGAAGTGTTTGAGGAGGAGTTCTGGCAGTGTCAGCAAGATGGAGGGGCTGCCATGAAGTAAAAATCCAGTTCTTACCATGGCCTCAATGTCCCACCTAAACTGCCCCGGTCCTCCACCCCACCCCCCTACATATCCTCCCCAGGTGTCCACATCACCTAGTCTTTCTGTCCTTTATGTGCTGGTCTCACTCCCACCTCAAGAATGAGAGGTTTGCTGCATTTGCTGTTCTTCTGTCTAGAATGCTCTGCCTGGATGATTCTCATATCTTCTGGCCCCAGTGGTCAGTCAGGCCTCAGATCAAGTGTCATCTCTGGAGAGAGATCTCTAATTACCACTCCTCATCCAACATTAACTTTTGGTGGTTTTTTCCTCTTCCCATCCCTCAGCACTATCAAACGTTATTTTGTTGATTTTTTGAAGTTTGTTTTTTTTGTTTGTTTGTTTTATACTCTCCCCTAAAATAGAAGTCCCATGAGTTTATTTTCCTTATTGCTATAACCTAGAACAATATCTAGAATATAAATGAAACTCAAATATTCCTTGTTGAATTTACAATGAATGAAATAAAGCTTAAAGAGGTAAGGCGAGGTATTAGAAAAGAACTAACCAAATTGTGTGAGAGTAAGGACTTCCTGGAAGAGGTATGTTTTAAGTTATTAAAATCAAAGGGGCAAGAGAGCGAAGGTGGTGTGCAGGTAAGAAACAAGAATTGTGGAGGACGGAGGAACCTGGTGGGCTGCATTCCATTGGGTTGCTAAGAGTCGGACAGGGCTGAGCGACTTCACTTTCAGTTTCATGCATTGGAGAAGGAAATAGCAACCCACTCCAGTGTTCTTTCGTGGAGAATCCCAGGGACCGGGGAGCCTGGTGACCTGCCATCTATGGGATGGCACAGAGTCAGACACAACTGAAGCGACTTAGCAGCAGTAGCAGTTAGCGCTGAAGCTGCGTTTTACTAATCTTTCACCAGCGCCTGTCCCGGGACCTGGCACACAGATAGGGTTTTACACAATGACTGACTGTGAGGTGTGCAGAAGGGTCTGATTAACTCGGCTGCGGTGCAGTTTGTGGCTGGCCACTAAGCCTGGCAGCACCCGTGCGAGGGAGCAGACGGCTTTGCGGAAGACGGCCTCGGCGGGTGGGGGTGGGGGGTGGGGTGGGAAGCGCCCCCCGCGCCTGCGCGTTATGGCGGGGAGCCGGAAGCGTCGGCGCGCGCCTGCGCAGTGCGGTCTTTCCCGCCTCCGACAAGATGGCGGCGGCCGAGTAGCGCGGGGGCGGGTTGTGGCCGCAGGAAGCCCGGCCGCTGCAGCGGGCCGAGGCGGGATGCTGTTCCCAGGGAGCGCCGTTGGCCACCGGTGAGGAAGGTCAAGCACAGAGCTGCCTTCCCGAGCCCCCCGGCGCCCCCTACGTACACCCCCGTCTGCTCGAGTGCGGTCGCCGCTTTGCCTACTTCGCTACCGCCCTGTGCTGTCGGGTCCGGAGCTCCGGCGGCGGCAGGGGCTGTGTTCGGCAGGAGAGGAAGCGCCCGGGCTGCGTCCGTGCTTCTGTCCGCGGGGCGAGCGTCTGGCAGGTGGGTGAAGCTGCAAGCTTCGGTGTCTCCTCTTGGGGCAAGTCACCTCCCCATCTTCCTGGTCTCGACCTTTTCCTTCCTTGAGAAGTCTTTTTAACTGTCTGGAAAGCTTTCCCAGGCTTATAGACTTACAAAGAAAAGCTTGCTATCCAGACGCCAGTGGATTTTGTTCATCTTGTCGGGGGGATCCAGCCCCCAGGAGACTTTGATGGTTTTGAGGAATGGTGCCAGTGACGGCAAGTGATTCTTCATCTAAATTAATCCTTTTCTGACTACAGCGAGTCTTCGGTCTCTAAACTTTTTTTGGAGGTGGGGGGGCGGACGGAGGGACATATGTATACTAGATCCAGGGGAAGAATTGAGAAGTGGTCCTGGTTTTAAAAGAAGGCTTTGTGAGGGTAAGAAATGTAATAGCCCAAGAAAGGATAAGCGATTTTAGTGATTCTTTTATTCACTGTTAGGCTAAATGGTCCATTGAAGCTTCACAATCTTGTGTTGTCCAAGCCCTTTGTTTTATTTGGAAAGGACTGAAATGGAGAAAACGCTTTTTAAACTTGAAACTTCTCAAATTTCTTGGGTTCTCAATTGTTATTAGTACTACTTGGCAATCTTTCTTGTACTTGATATTTTCTGCAAAATTTAGATTGTGCCAGTGTCATTTCTTCTTCATTTATTACTAGGGCAAGAGTAGTCAGAATTAATGGTGTAAAAAGTGCAAACTGAAGGAGGGATGTGGTAGTGGAGGTTGCCATGTCTGATTTTTCCCAATTTTTTCCTGTAATTGGATAATGTGTCAAGAGCAGCAGAATGGTGAAAAATGAAGCTATGAGTATAAATGGTAGTGTGTCCACTGAGATTGCAATGGGTGGAGCTTTTAAAATTAAATTGAGTGATATCCATTTTTTGAAGCCATGCTAGGTGCTCTCCAGAATTTCTAAAGCACAAACTGTTGTTGCCTTATTGGAAATTTATGCTAAAAGTCTTTTAACAGGTGGGTTACAATTGGCCTGACTGATTTAACTTTTTGTTCTACCTCCTGACACACATCTGCCTTAACCTTTATTGTAGACTTTTAGTCTCTTGATGAATTTCTTAAATTTGGAGATAGAATTGTTCATTTTAAAAGGAGAGGAGATATTTTAAGTGTTTGATTCCTGTACGGGCAGATTCATTCACTTGTTTGTTGCTGTGCTATGCTAAGTCGCTTCAGTCACGTCCATCTCCTTGCAGTCTCCACAGGACCGCCAGACTCCTCTGTCCATGGGACTTCTCCAGGCACGAATATTGGAGCAGGTTGCCATTTCCTCCTCCACAGGACCTTCCCGACCTAGGGATCAGAGCCACATCTCTTCTGTCTCCTGCGTTGGCAGGTGGGTTCTTTACCACTAGCGCCACCAGGTAAGCCTGTTTGTTTCCTGCACCCGAGGACTGCGTGTTTTTACAGGCACTTGTCTCTCAATTCTGTGCTTTTAGCTGACGGGGTAGTGCTCAGCCCTAGGCAGTAGCTCATTGCCTGAGGCATTGTGTCAAGACCTGTCTGACCACAAACAAGCACTCTTCCACACTTATGGAACCCGTTTTCTCTCTCTCTTTCTTCCCCTCTTCCTGTCTTTAGGAACCCTCCCGTCTTTATGTCTATTCATTCAATTCTTTAGCCTACTGCTCTTTTCATTTGCCTCCCCTAGTCACCAGGATCCCATGGTCATCAGTTTTTACCAGCCCATCATTGATACCTTAGAATACTTAACTTTATGTCAATTTATCTTTCTAGTGCCCAGTTCTGAACAGGCCTAATCACTATCTTGATCCCTGAAGGATACAAGAGACAGTTGTGTGAGGATTTTGGATTGTTTTCATACCAGTTAGTGTTCTGTTATCCTCCAGATCTATAATGTCGATTGTGAGGGGTTTTTTTTTGTCTTACTTCATGAAAGTGTTTATAGCAAATAACTTGATCTTTTCCTTTCCTGAGAAAAATCTCAAGCATCTGAGGTATAATCTTTTCTATCCTGATATCATTTCTCTATTTACTCTTCTCTGAAAAGAATGAATTGTCCTTCCTTTTCTTCAAGAGCAACCTTCTCCAGATGTGTCCATGATCATCCCTCTTTATCTTTCTTTCTCAGTAATTATCCATGATCACTCCTTTTTAAGTTTTGCCCTCTCTAGCCTCCATGCATGCTTAAATATACCTTTGCCAGGGCTGCCAAACACCGTGCTGTGTGCCGTGCAGCTCACAGAAGCCAGTCTGAATTTTGAGCCTGCTGTGCCACTGTATTTTTATTCTTTAATCCTAGGAGCCTGGTGTAGTTGTTGTTCAGTCGCTCAGTTGTGTCCAACTCTTTGCAACACCAAGAACTGCAGCATGGCAGGCTCCTCTGTCCTCCATTACCTCCTGGGGTTTGCTCAAATTTATGTTCATTGAGTCGGTGACACTACCTAGCCATCTCATCCTCTACCACCTCCTTCTCCTTTTGGCTTCAGTCTTTCCTAGCATCAGGGTCTTTTCCAGTGAGTTGGCTTTTCGCATCAGGTGGCCAAAGTATTGGCGCTTCAGCTTCAGCATCAGTGCTTCCAGTGAATATTCAGGGTTGATTTCCTTTAGGATTGGTTGATCTTCTTGCAGTCCCAGGACGCTTAAGAGCCTTCCCCAGCACCACAATTCTCAATTCTTTGACACTCAGTCTTTATGGTCCAACTCTCACATCCATACATGACCACTGGAAAAACCATAGCCTCGACTCGACGGACCTTTGTCGGCAAAGTGATGTCTCTTATTTTTAGTATGTTGTTGAGGTTTGTCATAGCATTTCTTCCAAGGAGCAAGCATCTTTTAATTCCATGGCTGCAGTCACCATCCACAGTGATTTTGGAGCCCCCAAAAATAAAGGTCTGACACTGTTTCCACTGTTTCCCCATCTATTTCCCATGAAGTGATGGGACCAGATGCCATGATCTTAGTTTTCTGAATGCTGAGTTTCAAGCCAACTTTGTCATGCTCTTCTTTAACCCTTATCAAAAGGCTCGTTCGTTTCTCTTCACTTTCTGCCCTTAGAGTGATATCATCTTCATATCTGAGGTTATTGATATTTCTCCCAGCAGTCTTGATTCCAGCTTGTGCTTCATCCAACCCAGTGTTTCTCATGATGTACTCTGCGTAGAAGTTAAATAAGCAGGGTGACAAGATACAGCTTTATTATAACTCTTTCCCAGTCAGTTGTTCAATGTCCGATTCTAACTTGCTTCTTGACCTGCATACAGGTTTCTCAGGAGGCAGGTAAGGTGGTCTGGTACTGGTGTTTCTTTAAGAATTTTCCACAGTTTGTTACCATCCACACATTCAAAGGCTTTAGCACAGTCAATGAAGCAGAAGCAGACGTTTTTCTGGAATTCTGTTGCTTTCTCTATAATCGAACAAATGTTGGCAGTTTGCTCCCTGGTTCCTCTGCATTTTCAAAACCTAGCTGTATATCTGAAAGTTCTAGGTTCACATTCTTTTGAAGCCTAGCTTGAAGGATTTTGAGCGTAACCTTGTTAGCATGTGAAATGAGTGCCGTTGTATGGTAGTTTGAACATTCTTTGACATTACCTTTCTTTGGGATTGGAATGAAAACTGTGACCTTTTTCAGTCTTGTAGCCACTACTGAGTTTTCCAAATTTGTTGACATATTGAGTGCAACACTTTAGCAGCATCATCCTTTAGAATTTCAAATAGCTCAACTGGGATTCCGTCACCTCCACTAGCTTTGTTGGTAGTAATGTTCCCTAAGGCCCCCTTGACTTCACGCTCCAGGATGTCTGGCTCTGGGTGAGTGACCACAGTGACTGGTGTACTGTTCTCTGTGTATTCGTGCCACCTCTTCTTGATATCTTTTCCTTCTATTAGGTGCGTACCATTTGTGTCCTTTATGGTGTCCATCCTTGCATGAAATGTTCCCTTGATGCCTCCAGTTTTCTTGACGAGATCTCTAGTCTTTCCCATTGTGGTGTTTTCTTTGCATTGTTCACTTAAGAAGGGTTTCTTATCTCTTCTTGGTATTCTCTGGATCTCTGCACTCAGTTGAGTATATCTTTCCCTTTCTCCCTTGCCTTTCACTTCTCTCCTTTCCTCAGCTCTTTCTAATGTCTCCTCAGACAATCACTTAAGCTTCTTGCATTTCTTTTTCTTGGACTAGTTTGGTCACTGCGTCCTATACAATGTTACGAACCTCTTTCCAGTGATGAACCTCGTATATAAACTCATATAAAACATATGAATCTCTTTCAATAAACTCATATATGAACCTCTTTCAGTTTTATGAATCTGGTAGACACTTTGTCTACCAGATCTCATCTCGAATCCATTTGTCACCTCCACTGTATAATCATAAGGGATTTAATTTAGGTCGTATCTAAATGACCTAGTCGTTTTCCCTACGTTCTTCACTTTAAACCTGAATTTTGCTATTAGGAGCTCACGACCTGAGCCACAGACAGCTCCAGGTCTTCTTTTTGCTGTCTGTGTAGAGCTTTTCCATCTTCAGCTGCAAAGAACATAATCTGATTTTGGTATTGACCATCTGGTGATGTCCGTGTGTATAGCTGTCTCTTAGTTGTTGGAAAAGGGTGTTTGCTATGACCAGCGTGTTCTTTTGACAAAACTCTGTTAGCCTTTGCCCTGCTTTTGCCCTCCAAGGCAAAACTTGCCTATTATTCTGGGTGTCTCTTGGCTTCCTATTTTGTATTCCAATCCCCTGTGATGAAAAGGACATCTTTTTTTTTTTTTTTTTTTTTTTTTTTTTTTGGTGTTTGTTCTAGAAGGTGTAGTTCGAGAACTACAGCAGTTCTACTTCATAGAACTGTTCAGCTTCAGCTTCTTTGGCATTAGTGGTTGGGGCAGAGACTTAAGATAACAATGATATTGAACAGTTTGCCTTGGAAATGAACTTAGATTATTTTTTTTTTTCCTGAGGTTGCTCCCAAGTACTGCATTTAGAACTCTTGTTGACTATTAAGGGCTACTTCCTTTCTCCTAAGGGATTCTAGCCCACAGTAGTAGATACAACAGTCATCTGAATTAAATTCGCCCATTCTCATCCATATTAGTTCAGTGATTCCTAAGATGTTCATTCTTGCCATCTGCTTCACCACATCCGATTTGCCTTGATTCACGGACCTGCCGTTCCAGGTTCCCATGCAAAAAAAGAGCAATAGCTCTTTACAGCGTCGGACTTGACTTTAACCATCAGACACATCCACACAACTGAGCGTCATATCCGCTTTGGTCCAGCCACTTCATTCTTTCTGGAACTAACGACTGCCATCCACTCTTCCCCAGGAGCATATTGGACACCTTTTGATTGTGGTGCTCATCTTCGGTGTCTTATTTTTCTGCCTCATGCTGTTCGTGGGGTTCTCGCAGCAGGACTGCTGGAGTGGTTTGCCGTTCCCTCCTCCAGTGGGCCACGTTTTGTCGGAACTCTTCACCAGGACCCGTCTGTCTTGGCTGGCCCTGCACGGCATGGCCCATGGCTTCACTGAGTTACACAAGCCCCTTCACCACGACGAGTCTGTGATCCATGAAGGGGTATAGTAGGAAGGACATTTACTTTTAAGCTTCAAAGATCTGATTTTGAAGTCTACTGAAACCAGTTACTGTCTGTGTGGCTGTGGGCAACTTACTACTCAGGCTGTGTTCTTTGTCTGTAAAGTAGAATGTTATACGAGGAAGACATGGCAACCCAATGCAGTATTCTTGTTGGAGAGTCAGCATGGACAGAGGAGCTTGGTGGGCTATAGTCCATGGGGTCACAAAGAGTCGGACAAGACTGAGTGACTAAGGACACCACAGAATGTTATCCTTACCTCACAGAGTTGTAATCGACGGAGTTTAACACACGTTACATGTCTTTCCAAGGGTTTGGTGCATTATGGAGTTCTTAAAAGTGTAAATTATTCTTTCCTTTGCACTCTGACTTCCCTTACCATCGCAGCACTGAAATTGGTTTTTAAAAAGTCATTTTGATGATCAAATTACCAAAGCTAACGGCCTTATCTCAATCATCCAGGTTTTCTTAGACCACTTCTGAAATATACTCCATAGGAATGAAATGATCTGATTTCTTGTTTCTTGGCTTTATAGTTCCTGATTCTCTTATGTCTGAAAGTTTCTTTACATTCCCTGCAGTGTCTCGATTTTGCTCTTTCCCCTAAACATAGCTGTTTCCTGTATCAGTTAGGATGCAAATAGGATTTAAAAACAGAAGAAGTGTATTAGCTCAGGTAATTGGCAAAGGCATAGGTAGGATTAGTTTAAAGGGCAGTTTGTGCATAAGCTTGGCTTTGCTCAGTCCTCAGTCCTCAGTCAGCACAGAGGTTCTGTGTTTCCCTTTCCTCTAAACTGCCCTCCCATTTGGGTTCCTGCTCAGACTGGCTTCCCCTCTAGATTGAATCCAAGTGCTTTCCATCTTTATCTGTAGTGTGGCGACCTTTGTGCTCAGGTTTATCCTTTCATAGTTGCATGTTTCTCTTTCTTCTCCAGGCATCACATTCTGACACAACCACCAAAGACGGGAGGAAGTTTGCCCTCTCATCTCTTGATGAAGCAAGTAAACCTTTTACAGAAAGCCTGTATCAGGTTTCATTTTGGCCTTATTACTTATGCCCTAGTTGCAAGGGGACTAGAAAAACCAATATCTAGCATTTCAGTCTAGGAAGTAATTAGATGAATGGCTACAGGGAAGATAACCAACATTGTCAGTGACATATATTGATAATATTGTATGGAGAAGTAAGCTTAAATGAATGAGAATTTTCAGATAGTAGTGGCATTCTTAAAGCACTGCTTATCTCAAGAGCAGGTATAAGCTGTGCTTAGGACTGAATCAGTCATTTAGATAGTCATGAATGACTAATTAAAATGGATTACTATATAAAATTAGTATATTTGAGTGGTATATCCCAGTTCTTTTAAGGTTGTTGTTAAGAACATTTACGCGTGCACTGTGAGGAATGGATACAGGTAGCAACTAACAGGGAATAGACCTCTGGCTCTTCTTGAAGATGAGTGGTGTTTGGAAATCTGTGGGTCTGGTAGAGACGAGATATACCAAGTGTCCTGTGATGTTTGCCTGCAAAACAAGAATTGTCCCTTCCAGAATACCAATAGTGCCCCTGTACACTGAAAAAACAAATGCTTTGGTTTTTTTCAAAGAATTCGCTGAGATTCCTCTGTATACTTATATTGCAAGTGACAGAAAACCAAATTCAGACTGGCTACACAGTAAAGGGCATGATTAGGTCTTGTCCTTGAACTTCATCTGGGGCTTCATCCAGTCTGAAATCATCAAGGACTTGGCTTAGTTTCTCTGGTCCTGCTCTGGCATTCCTCTTGTTTTGGTTTCGCTCTCAAGCGAGCTTATCTCATGGTAGCAAATTACTGTAGCACTTTCAGACTTAATACTCTCATTTCATATGTAAAGTAAAATGAAGCATATCTTTTGTTATTTGGTTTTGCAAGTGTTTGTTGAATGTCATCACTGTTGAAACTTCCCTGAACACCTGCCCCTAAAAGTGGATTACTTCCTCTGTTATGTTACAACTTCACAGAACTCTGTTGCATGCCATGTTCTATGGTTATTATGCTCATATGTCTCATGCATTAACTTGCCTTAATTGTCTGTGTGTTCTTAATGTGTAGAATACTCTCTGACTTAGTGGTACACAGTAACCATTTATGGGTGAATGAGAGGAAGGAAGGATATGGAAAGGGGCAGAGAAACATAAGAAGTCCCCATTCCTTCCTGTTACTGAACCCTGAATTGTGAACGTTGTACTCCTACCACCAAAGTATGTGTGTAATGCTCTTGTGATTGAGAATGAATTCATTTGAAAGCTTTACTGAATTCTAGTAGTGTTCCATCATTATTTTCTCAGCAAAACTAAAACCAGTTACCATCTTTTGTTCTTTCAACAAGTATTTTTGAAAGCCTGCTATTGGCAGGTCATGTGACACAATGGTAAACAAAGTAGAGCTGTGCTTCCTGAGCTTAAATATCAGCGAGGGGCATAGACATTATTCATGTGTGCACACTCAGTTGCACACACACGTCAGGGAGCTCACAGGTTTTGAAGCAGAATAAGATAGATTCAGGGGATTAAAAAGTAACAGGATACTGTAATACTTCAGGTAGTTTGGTGAGCAAAGGCTTTTTGAGAAGCCCTTTTCTGAGTGAAGTGGATTAAGCCATGGAACTATCTGGAAGGAAATGTTCGGGTAGAGCAAGCAGCAGCTTCTAACGTGGAAATGTCCTTGGCATGTTGGAAGAGCAGCATGTGGGAGGCCGTGGCTGAAGCGGGGGTGGGGGGTGTGTGGCAGGGCAGGTCAAAGGGTAGGTGTGGGCAGGGTAGACCAAGGGGAGTTCTGAAGGTCATTTAAAGACTTGATTTTATTAGCTAGAAAGTCTGGAGAAGGCAATGGCACCCCACTCCATTACTCTTGCCTGGAAAATCCCTTGGATGGAGGAGCCTGGCGGGCTGCAGTCCATGGGGTCGTGAAGAGTCAGACACGACTGAGCGACTGCTCTTTCACTTTTCACTTTTGTGCTTTGGAGAAGGAAATGGTAACCCACTCCAGTGTTCTTGCCTGGAGAATCCCAGGGATGGGGGAGCCTGGTGGGCTGCCGTCTATGGGGTTGCACAGAGTTGGACACGACTGAAGCGACTTAGCAGCAGCAGCAGCTAGCTAGAAAGTCACTCAGTCGTGTCTGACCTTTGTGACCCCATGGACTGTACCAGGTCTCCCACATTGCAGGCGGATTCTTTATCAGCTGAGCCACAGGGAAGCCTCAAGGGAACTTCCCTTTTGGCTCAGATGGTAAAAGCATCTTCTTGCAATGCAGGAGACCCGGCTTTGATCCCTGGGTGGGGAAGATCCTCTGGAGAAAGAAACAGCAACTCTCTCCAGTTCTCGTGCCAGGAAAATTCCATGGATGGAGGAGCCTCGTAGGCTACAGTCCATGGGGTCGCAAAGAGCTGGACACAGCTGAGTGGCTTCACTTTCACTTTTCACTTTCTAGCCAGAAAATTGGAGATGATATATCTTTGGAAATCTAATTATTATTTTTAAGTTATATTATTTTAAGTACTAATTATGATTAAAGTTCTCTCTGTGCTAAGTAACTAGCATATGATAGACTTAACACAATTTAAATGTTAAATAATTTATCTGAATAAAATGGTACTGAGATAAAAGTTGAAATTTTAAAGTTACCCTTTGAAGGAACTTTTTAAAATATTTAGGATACTTTACTTAGGTTTGTGATTATTTTCTTCAGCTCTTATGTACCCCATTACTAAAGTTTTCTGTAGTCATTAAAGAAAATTCAGGAAATACAGAAGTACAGATGACATTCATAAGCTCAACATATGAAGAAAACCAGTTGAGTTTTCGTCTCTCCCAACCCTTCCCTCCCGCTTTCAGTACCCTCTGTCCCTCTCTTCTTCCCTCTGTCTTTCACTTTCTTCTTTGTGCCTATGACTTTTCCCCCCTGTTACAGTGTAAACATGTGTATATGTCTAATTTTTTAAAAATTAGGTTATATTCATTTCTTGGAATATTTGATAAATCTTATTTTTATTGACTGTATAATCCCATTGTAAAAATTATTTTTCTTAATTGTTTCCTGGAGTTGGTTATTTAGTTTAGGTTTTCTATTTTATCATCATGTGGGCAGTGAATGTCTTAACACATGGATTTTTTTCTCTTTGTCTTTTTCCTTAGAATGGAATGATTGGCACTGGAGTAATGTAATGGAATAAGGTTTCATCTTAGACATTGTTAAGGTTCATGATACATGTTGCCACATTGTACCATGTCTTGTAAGCCCAATAAATGTTAACTGGTTTGAAAGTAACGGTAGCTGGGTGGTGGTGGGGAGGTGAGGACCTACGGAGTTGCCAAGCTTGAGTGATAGGCTAGGTTAGCCTTTTATTTCCAAATATTTCTTTCTTTTTTATCTTTAATATATATTTCAAGGTGTATATAAAAGCACCATGGAGAACTTTACATGTTACTGCAAACACACAAACACACATGAACTTATTGCTCAGGTCAAGACGCACAGCGCTGCCGCCACCCCAGAGCTCCTGCCCTTCTGGTTCCCGGTCTCCAAGAGGAAGCTTTCAGCATTTCCCTCCAGGCCTGTTTGCTCAAGTTCGTTTTGTTTTGTTTCTGTGAAACCCTTCATCATGTTTAAAGACGTTCCCTTCTGTACCGGTTTACTAAGAATTTTGTGTTTTGTTCTGTTTGTTTGAACTTAATGCTTTTTTTGTTGTTGTTGCAGCTTTTCATTACTGTATGACTTTTCTCCTTCACTATGTTAATATATTGAATTACATATTATTTAAAATCTTAAACCTAACCTGATTTCTGAGGTAAACCTAATTTGGTTTTACAGTATTACTCTTTTTATGTATTTCTGGATTCAGTTTGATATTCTGTTAATAGTTTTGTATCAGTGAGGTGGCCTATATTGTCCTTGTCAGGATTTGAAATCAGCGGTTATCTCATACTAGCCTTATAAAATGAGCTGACCCTCATTTTCTATTCTGAAAAAGTTTAAGTAGGACTGAATTGTTCCATTAAATTTCTGTGAGAATCTGGCCGAGAAGCCATCTGGGCTGGTAATTTTCTTTGTGGAAAGATTTTTAATTACTCCTTTGATTTTTAATTTTTAACCTTCTCAGATTTTCTGTTGATTATTTTGGTAGTTTTCCCCCTAAGAAGTTGTCCTTTTCATCTAAACTTTTTAAATTTACTAGCATAAAATTATTTATAATAAATATTAGTATCCGTTTAATGGTTGCAGTAAAGAATTATCTTATTGTTATCTGTTATAGGCTAAAACTACCTTCTGTTTTTCCTCATTCAGTCTCCCTGGGAATTTAGTAGTCATTCAAAGGAACCAAATTTTGAATCTTGCTGATTCCTTTTCTTTTTATTACATATTTGTTCTCTATTGCATTGATTTCCGCTCTTTATTTCCTTCCTTCTACTTTTTGGGATTTACTTTTTTGTTCTTTTGCTAACTTCTTGTAGATCACTACTTTTCAGCATTTCTCCCTTTTAAATATATGCATTTAAGGCTGAGCATTTCCCTCTAAGTACTGTTTCAGCTAGCAACATTACTCAAATTTTAATATATAGTACTTTTATAATTCACTTTAAAATGGTTTCTAATTTTCACTGGTATCTACTTTAACACTTGGATAAGTTGAATGTATTATATTTCTCGATTTCTGAACACATGGAGATTTTCTAGTTGTTTTCAAATGTCTTTTATTTCTAACAACATAAGATATGTCATCAGAGAACTCTTAACAACATAGCAATGTCATCAGAGAACAATCTCAGTGTTTCAAAGGTCTGTGATTTCAGACCTTTAACATTTGAGATCTGCACTGTGGCCCCAGTATATTATTTTTTCCCTATAGCTATTGAATGTGGTGTTCTAATATATTTACATTGGATCTTGCTGGTTAATCCCGTATTTCAAATCTTCAGGGTCATAAGTGACCTTTTGTTTGCTTGTATCAATTACACAGACAAGAGTGTATTAAAATATCCCGTTTACCACTGTAGATATTTCCCCTTGTATTCTCTCAGCTTTTGCTTTATTTATTTGAGACATTGCTAGTAGATGAACATATATATACACTGTGCTTGGTTGCTCAGTCATGTCTGACACTTTGCAACCCTTTAGACTGTAGCCCTCCGAACTCCCCTGTCCTTGGGATTTTTTAGGCAAGAATACTGGAGTGGGTTGCCATTTCCTTCTCCAGGGGATCTTCTCGACCCAGGGATTGAACCCACATCTCCTGTGTCTCATGCGTTGCCAGCAGATTCTTCCCCTGCTGAGCCATCAGGGAAGCCTAGTATTTGGATAGAAATGTGTAATAGTTATATCTGCTTAGTGACTTACTGTTACGAAGTATTCCACTTTTATTCTGAAAGTGCATTTTGCATGAAGGTCTAGTTTGTCTGGGATTGATATAACAACACCAGTTTTCTTTTTATTGTTTTCTAAGGCTGATCTACACACGTGGTTTTAAAAAATCATATTCTGCTTTTATGTTATCAAAGCCTGATTGTTTCTTGTCATATCATCTTGGGTGTTTCTAGCATTGTAACATGTAACTTGCTTCAAATGTAGGCACTAATAAGATACTGAGATAATGTCTTACTTGGTTGAATTTAAAAAGTAATGAGCATGATTTTGAATAAGTACTGAAGTTGTTTTAGGTTTCTCTTATTTTAAACGTTAAAAAATGTAGTTTTGTCAGGAAGAGACTTAAAGATTTATATTCTTGAGCAGATATTACCGGCGTGCAGTATACATATCAAAACCTGCAAGAGAAAACGAAATGAAAATAAATATGCTGTCCCTGTCTCTTCCCTGGTGGCTTAGACGGAAAAGAACCTGCCTGCAATGCAGGAGACCCTGCTTCAGTTCCTGGGTTGGGAAGACACGCTGGAAAAGGAATGGCAACCCACTCCAGTGTTCTTGTCTGGAGAATTTCCTGCACAGAGGAGTCTGGTGGGCTATAGTCCATGGGGGTCACAGAATCAGACACAACTGAACGACTCACACTTTGACTTTTCATCCCTGTCTCTTAGTTACACATGTCCCCTCCACAGAAGCAATCACTGTGTGATTAACACAGGTAACAGTGTAATCACTGTGACCAGTTTGTTGATTAGCTTTTCACACTGTAGTCCACAGAAACCCAAATTTTGCAAATTCAGCTTGTTAGGTGGGCAAATATATACACTACTGTGGTAAACTCTAATTTGTGTCTTCATCACAAGGTAGCATTCTAGAACATGCATTTTAAATCATAATGATAACTCTCATTCAAGCTCCAGAACAGTTTTTTTTTTTACTTCAAAAGTTACAAAGCAGATACTGGAAGAGGATAAACAGCTTTCTGCTTCAGTCTGATTAGCCAGTCCTTCAGTTTCGAAATCCTACTGGTTTGGGCTTTAACAGAAGTGGTCCCGTGGTTAAGATAATTGGGGAAATTCTGACAAGGATGGCTCATTTGCTAGTTATTCAAGGGGGTGGTTAGGAGGAATTTCTGTTATGGATTACAGTAAGGTGAAAGAATCTGTGTATTTTGCTTATTCTCTGCCTACATGAGCAACAAGTGCTGAGTAGGGCTAGAGGATCGGCTTCCGGGGTCATTCACTCACTCATCTGGCTGGCAAGTTGGTAGTCATTGTAAGGACACTCAGGTAACCTTATGGAAAGGCCATCCTGGGACCCAAATGTTGACCTTTCCATAAGGTTACCTGAGTGGCCTGAGTGTCCTGATAACCCAGAGGCTGGCTCCACAGTAAGCAATCCAAGGGACCAGGGTAGAAGCCACAGTGTCTTACAGTGACGTAGCCTCAGAAGTCACACGCTTCTGCAATGTTTTATTGGTCACTCATGTGTGCTTAGTCATGTTCAATTCTTTGTGACCCTGTGAACAGTAGCCCAGCAGGCTCCTTTGCTCTTGGGATTCTCCAGGCAAGAATACTGGAGTGGGTTGCCATGTCCTCTTCCAGGGGATCTTCTGACCCAGGGACCGAATTCGAGTCTCCTGCGTCTCCTGCATTGGCAGGTGGATTCTTCACCGCTGAGCCACTGGGAAGCCACTGGTCACTCAGGTCAGCTCTGTTCAGCATAGGTGAACACTGTGCTAAAGCTTGCATATCAGAATTTAAAGATTTTTAAGGATAGTCTTTGAAAGTGGCTCTGGTGCCACTCCCCATTTAAATAAGCATTGGATCAGCGATCTTAGAGCTGGTGCTTTTGGTAATCTCAAGGTGAATTTATTCAAAAAAGTAATGCTTTTAGGGTGCTGCATACTTTTCTATTATGCATTGCTCAGGAAAATGCCTGTTTGATTGCCAACGTTTTCACAGTGATTTATTTTTTGTTGTATTTGATGCCTGATAAGAACAACATTCACGTAATCTGGGAATATCTAAAGAATTAGTATTCTGGCTTCCTCTTAGAAATTGTAGAATACATCCTCGAGCTTTAATGTGGTGCTGAGATCTTGCCTGCCTTATCTATTGATGTTACTGCTTTAATCTAGCCATTGGATCCAGGTGTCATTCAGAACCCTCACTGTATAGAGGGCATTTTTATTCAGAAAATAATGAATTCTGACTATACTCTTCACAAAATAAGGTGGTGTGAGTGGTAAAGAACCCACCTGCCAGGGCAGGATATGTAAGATACGTGGGTTCAATCCCTGGGTTGGGAAGATCCCCTGGAGGAGGACATGGCAACCCACTCCAGCATTCTTGCCTGGAGAATCCAATGGACAGAGGAGCCTGGTGGGTTACTGTCCATAGGGCCGAAAGAGTCAGACGCGACTGAAGTGACTTAGCACATACATACTCAGGCTGCTGTAATAGTGTGGAAGAGCAAGGCTGCCCCTGTAAGGGAAGAAAAAAAAATTGTCCCTGTATTCTTTGTGACAGAAATCTTCAGAGGAGTAGGTATTTGAAGATTTAAGTCTCATAGGGAGAGGGCCAGGAAATTTGTGAATCCGGTATCTGTTTATTTTAAATGTATCCAAGTGAAATATCAGATAGATAGTTGGATATTCACAGAAGAGGGTTAGGATTTAAATTCGAGATTTAACATCATTCAGTTCAGTTCAGTCATTCAGTCGTGTCCGACTCTTTGCGACCCCATGAACTGCAGCACGCCAGGCCTCCCTGTCCATCGCCAACTCCTGGAGTCCACCCAAACCCATGTCCATCGAGTCAGTGATGCCATCCAACCATCCCATCCTCTGTCTTCCCCTTCTCCCCCTGCCCCCAATCCCTCCCAGCATCAGGGTCTTTTCCAATGAGTCAACTCTTTGCATGAGGTGGCCAAAGTACTGGAGTTTCAGCTTCAGCATCAGTCCTGCCAATGAACAGCCAGGGCTGATCTCCTTTAGGATGACCTGGTTGGATCTCCTTGCAGTCCAAGGGGCTCTTCAGGAGTCTTCTCCAGCACCACAGTTCAAAAGCATCAATTTTTCGGCGCTCAGCTTGCTTTATAGTCCGACTCTCACATCCATACATGACCACTGGAAAAACCATAGCCTTGACTACGCGGACCTTTGTTGGCAAAATAATGTCTTCTTTTTAATAGGCTGTCTAGGTTGGCCATAACTTTCCTTCCAAGGGGCAAGCGTCTTTTAATTTCATGGCTGCAATCACCATCTGCAGTGATTTTGGAGCCCCCCAAAATAAAGTCAGCCACTGTTTCCACTGCTCCCCCATCTATTTGCCATGAAGTGATGGGACCAGATGCCATGATCTTAGTTTTCTGAATGTTGAGCTTTAAGCCAACTTTTTCACTTTCATCAAGAGGCTCTTTAGTTCTTCCTCACTTTCTGCCATAAGGGTGGTGTCATCTGCATGTCTGAGGTTATTGACGTTAACGCCTTGGGAGTAGGTGAGAAAACAGGAGAGAAAGCAGTCCTGGTACAAGTCCTCAGGTACTCATGTTTTAGAAGACGCCTGAAGAGACAAAACAAACCAATAGAGGAAATCAGAGGGAGGAGGAAAGCCAGAAGAACAAGTAGAGGACAAGAGAAGACATCTACTTCAAGTAGAAGAGAGTGGTCTGCTTGGTCTAATGTTCCTGAAGAGGTTACTGTACTAAGATGAGGCAACGGAATTAGGCCGCTGGGTATTCATTAGTGACCTTGACAATTGAGTTTCAGGAGATTGTTTAGGATTAGGGTGGGTTAAAGAGTAAATTAAAGGTGAGAAAATAGAGATAGGAAATGAAGGCCACTAGATGAAGAAGTTTTGCTGTGAGTAGAACAAAGAAATGGTCATATCTAATTGGTGGGGTGGGGGAGGTGAAGGGGAGCTGAGGTCAGGAGAGGAATTTCCTGGCCCAGAGATCGAAACCAGGTCTCCTGCATTGCAGTCAGATTCTTTACCATCTGAGCTATCGGGAAGTCCTGAGGAATTTCTTAAGATGTGTAATAATAGAGCACATTTGTTCATGATAGTGGTTCAGTAGAAGAGGAGAAACTGACTATACGGGAGAGAGAGAGGTTAGTCAGTGGTTTTCTTGCAAAGACAGGAGTAGTTGGACTCCATGCCCACGTTAGGGTATTGATCTTTGATAGAAGCAGTGCTGCTTTTTCTATTTTAATAGAAGAGAAGCAGTGTAGAAGCACTACAATTCTACCGATCTTACGGGACTTGGCAAAGAAAGTTTTTTTAAAGATTTATGAAGTAAATATAAGTTTCAGTTTTAAAAATATTTATCTATATTGAAAGAAGGAATTAAATTTGTTAGTTTGCCTTGATTTCCCTTTCTCTCTTTCACTTTTATAGTGTTAAGTGTTCATGTTGAACTCTTACTGTGATTCATTCTCTCAATCCCTAAAATGAATCTGTGTATTAGATCTACTCTGAGTAGTGCAAGTGACCCAGAGGTTTCTGATTTGATTGACACAATCCAGTAATGCCAGGTAGATTTGGTTTTGTCATTTTACTTAAGAATAAATTTGGATTGTTTACCCTGTAATAGAAAACATTTATCTTCAGATACTCAGAAATGAAATAATTTTATAGGCTATACATTGCCTTACCTGCTAAAATTCAGCATAAAGCAGGAGGGAGGGACGACATTAAAAAAAGCAGGAAATGGTAGTATAGAATTAGGCAATGCTATCTTCAGTATATCGGGTATTGAAAAGGTCATTGTTTTCTCATCCAAGGTAAGAACTTGAGGATACCGTGTAAGAATAAAAGTCTTGACCCAAGTATTTGGTTTGAGGTTCTAAGAAATAAACATCATTGTTACGCCATAAATTTATTCTTGCATATACAGTAGATTTTGTCTTTAATGTCAATTTAAAAATTGGACTTTTTCTTATCAAATCAAATGTATTTCCAGGGCTCTTTTGTGTGCTATAAACTGAAAAAATGATTGGCCAAGTGATCTAAGTATTTTAAATGTTAAGGTGATGGTAGTTTTAATTGTGTTTTGGGAAAAAGGCTATTTTTTAAAAACTCATTCTGTGTGCTCCTTTTTCTTGAATTCACAGTGATACCATAAACATTTGGTGCTGTTTTGGTAATTTAAGTCCCTGAACTCTTTAGTGTTGACATCTCATCTTTATGGAGGAGGGTTTCTAAGTTTGTATTGTAAATTGTACCTTTGGGAGCAGTGTTATAGCTGTTTTAGGTTTTTAGTAAAGATCAAAGCTGAAAACATTAAACAAGACAACAAGACATGATTTTAAAAAGACACATGGGGAGACATAAAATTCTGCTTTAAGCATTTATTAAAAAAAATTAATCAGAATTTGATTTTTTTTTTCCCCAGACGAAAGATTGCTTAAAACATTGGATGACCAGAAAGTGGAATTTTATCAGATTAGAGCACATTAAGAATTTAGAAAAAACATTTCCTTTACTAACGAGGAGATAGTTGAATATTTGTTAATTTGGTAAAATGATTGTCAGAGGTGATTTTTTAGTTCTTTGTCTTATTAAAAACATAAATTAGTAAGTATGCTGTCAAAATTGTCAAAATAAGACTAATTAAAACAATTAAGTTTATTATAGAATGTAAAATTTTGTGTTTCTTTTTCCTGTTGTTATGTTTTTCAGTTGAAAAAGTCTTTGGTCATTAGGTTTAACTATAAATTAGTAGTATATGCATATAATGCTTGGTTATTTCTTCTCTAAAGTAAGAAATATCAACTGGTTCTATTAACTTTTGTAAATCTTGCCATAATCATGTATCCTTCCTTATTTGAAATGTCTGTATTTTTCATTGCCTATAAGAAGATGTCTAAAGTTTTTAGCCTACCAGACAAAATGTAAAACTGCCCTAAAATTCCTAAATATCTTTAAAGGCTACTTCTCTTGCTACTTTCTCTCTGAACTCATTCTTGATTGCCTAGCCAGAAATTATCAAATCTCTCATCCTTTGGTACAGATGTTACCTCGTATTAAAACTTTTCTTGTGCACATTTGTAAGTTGATATCTTACTCCTCTTTGTATCATCTACATTCATACATTCAGCAGTGTTATTGGATGTCTGCTGTGCCCCAAACACTGTTGTAGGTGTGAAGGCAACAGCAGTGCATGAGAATCCAGGTCCCTATCCTCATGAAATTTATGTTCTAGTTTGGGAATGATAATGAGGGAGACAAAATTAAATAAACAGATAGATGCCTAGAGCCTTTTAGATGTTAAATGTTTTGAGGAGAAAACAGTGTATATGATAGAAGGTTTAAGGACAGTACCAGTGTTGATTTGATGGCGACGGAAGATCTCTTTGAAGATGTGACATTTATGCCAAAGCTGAACGATAACAGTGGAGCAGTCATTTGAAGATTTGGGAGCAGAGTTCTCGAACTGAAAGACAGACAGTGCAAAGGCATTAGAGAGAGGAAAGAACGGGGGAGGTGGGGGAAGAGGGTGGGAATGGAAGCAGGAGGTAGGTTATACAGTCTTGTAAGCAAAGGTAAGGGATTTGAAATTTATTCTAATTTAATTTCGAAGCCTGAGAATTGTTGTTTAGTCGATAAGTTGTGTTTGACTTTGCAACCCCATAGACTGTAGCCCATCAGGCTCCTCTGTCTGTGGGATTTCCCAGGCAAGGCTACTGAAGTGGCTTGCCATTTCCTTCTCCAGGGCATCTTCCCCACACAGGGATCAAACCTGCATCTCCTACATTGGCAGGCGAGTTCTTGACTACTGAGCCACCAGGGAAGCCCCGCATTTACGGGTTCATGTGATTACATTGGGCCCACTCAGGGCCACCCTCCCCCTCCTTTATTGAGAGTGTACTATACAACCAGCACAGTACTAGGCACTGATGTGTATTGCTGAGCAAGCAAAGATTTTAATCCAAAAGCCACATAAAAACAAGACGGAAGTGACCTCCATTCTCAAGGAAAGTCCATGTCAAAATGTCCAGGACCATAGTGCTCTGGAATTGGCCTACTTGAATCGTAGGAGTTTGACTGTGGTTGTAAGAGTTATTCCTTACAAGTTACAAGGTAACTTTCTCAGGTCTCTCAGTTCAGCTCAGTTCAGTCACTCGGTCGTGTCTGACTCTGTGCGACCCCATGAACTGCAGCACACCAGGCCTTCCTGTCCATCCCCAAATCCCAGAGTCCATCCAAACCCATGTCCATCGAGTTGGTGATGCCATCCAACCATCTCATCCTCCATCGTCCCCTTCTCCTCCTGCCCTCAGTCTTTCCCAACATCAGGGTCTTTTCAAATGAGTCAGCTCTTCACATCAGGTGGCCAAAGTATTGGAGTTTCAGCTTCAGCATCAGTCCTTCCAATGAACACCCAGGACTGATCTCCTTTTGGATGGACTGGTTGGATCTCCTTGCAGTCCAAGGGACCCTCGAGTCTCCTCCAGTACCACAGTTCAAAAGCATCAATTCTTCGGTGCCCAGCTTGCTTTATAGTCCAACTCTCACATCCGTACATGACCACTGGAAAAACCATAGCCTTGACTAGACGGACCTTTGTTGACAAAGTAATGTCTCTGCTTTTTAATATGCTGTATAGGTTGGTCATAACTTTCCTCCCAAGGAGTGAGCGTCTTTCAATTTCATGGCTGCCATCACCATCTGCAGTGACTTTGGAGCCCAGAAAAATAAAGTCAGCCACTGTTTCCTCATCTGTTTGTCATGATGTGATGGGACCGGATGCCATGATCTTCGTTTTCTGAATGTTGAGCTTTAAGCCAGCTTTTTCACTCTCCTCTATTTCACTTTCATCAAGAGACTCTTTAGTTCTTCTTCACTTTCTGTCATAAGGGTGGTATCATCTGCATATCTGAGGTTATTGATATTTCTCCCGGCAGTCTTGATTCCAGCTTGTGCTTCCTCCAGCCCAGCATTTCTCATGATGTACTCTGCACATAAGTTAAATAAGCAGGGTGACAATGTACAGCTTTGACATACTCCTTTTCCTATTTGGAACCAGTCTGTTGTTCCATGTCCAGTTCATTTTTTGTTTGTTTGTTGTTTTTTGTTTTTTTCCATGTCCAGTTCTAACTGTTGCTTCCTGACCTGCATACAGGTTTCTCAACAGGCAGGTCAGGTGGTCTGGTATTCCCGTCTCTTTCAGAATTTTCCTGTTTGTTGTGATCCACACAGTCAAAGGCTTTGGCAAGTCAACAAAGCAGAAATAGATGTTTTTCTGGGACTCTCTTGCTTTTTCGGTGATCCAGCAGATGTTGGCAATTTGATCTCTGGTTCCTCTGCCTTTTCTAAAACCAGCTTGAACATCTGGAAGTTCACGGTTCACGTATTGCTGAAGCCTGGCTTGGAGAATTTTGAGCATTACTTTACTAGCGTGTGAGATGAGTGCAATTGTGTGGTCGTTTGAGCATTCTTTGGCATTGCCTTTCTTTGGGGTTGGAATGAAAACTGACCTTTTCCAGTCCTGTGGCCACTGCTGAGTTTTCCAAATTTGCTGGCATACTGAGTGCTGCACTTTGACAGCAAGCATCATCTCTTAGGATTTGGAACAGCTCAACTGGAATTCCATCACCTCCACTAGCTTTGTTCATAGTGAGACTTCCTCAGGCCCGTTTGACTTCGGACTCCAGGATGTCTGGCTCTAGGTGAGTGATCACACCATCGTGATTATGTGGGTTATGAAGATCTTTTTTCTCATGTCACTACATGGTTCTTTATTGCATCCATACTGGTCTTAACTAAAGCAGATATTTTCAATGCCAGCATTGGATAAATGTCAGCCAAACAGAGCCAAAACAAACTTTGCCATTGTTCTGAGCTTTAGGGCAAGGGTCACAGTGCTCTGGGGCTCATCTTCCCCATGTAAGCTCATTCTTTAGAGTGTGTTCCTTCTTTAGGGTTGCAGGCTACCATATGGCATGCAGAGAAAGTGCCAAACGAGTGACAGTGAATCTTGTCTCCTTTTTTTTAAAGTCTGCTAATTAATAACTTTAGTTACATCTGCCAAGTCCTTCTTACCATGTAATATAGCGTATTCACTACCGCAACACCAGGGCATACATGTTTGACGTCTTTAATATCATATAAGAGCAGTGAAGCAGAATTAACTCTGACAGAGTTAATTTTTGAGTCATTCCAGTTTTTAAATTTCTTTTACCTTTACTTATATGCCTACCTTCAAGGATTACCTTGATAGTGACGCCTGATAGATTAGCCATACTCCATAAGACAACCCGAAACTGTTTATCTTTAGTTTTAGTTATTTAACTAACTGAACATAAAAATGTGGAAATGCCTCTTGCATTTAAAGAGATTTTGTTCTAGATATCTTCCAGAGAAAGCTGTGGTTACTCATTGATAAAAAGTTGTGGGTCAAGAGAATTTATTGATACTGTCTAAGCTGTTTGAGATTTTTTGTATTCACTTATTCTGATTATTTAAGAAATGGATTCACTCAATAAATGCTTATTGAGCAGCGCTAGGTGCTAGGATGATAATAACTGAACACGTAACTTCTTTTGGTAATTAATTAATTTATTTCAATTGGAAGCTAATTACTTTACAGTGTTGTAGTGTGTTTTGCAGCACATTGACATGAATCAGTCATGGGTGTGCATGTGTCCCCCATCCTGAACCCCCCTCCCACCTCCCTCCCCATCCCATCCCTCTGGGTCATCCCAGTGCACCAGCCCTGAGCACCGTGCCTCATGCATCAAGCCTGTCCGGGTGATCTGTTTCACATATGATAATATACATGTTTCAATGCTATTCTCTCAAATCATCCCACCCTCGCCTTCTCCCCCAGAGTCCAAAAGTCTGTTCTTCACACATGTGTCTCTTTGGCTGTCTCGCATATAGATAGGGTCATCGTTACCGTCTTTCTAAATTCCATGTATATGCGTTAGTACACTGTATTGGTGTTTTTCTATCTTCACTCTGTATAAATAGGCTCCAGTTTCATCCACCTCATTAGAACTGATTCAAATGCATTCTTTTTAATGGCTGAGTAACATTCCACTGTATATGTGTACCACAGCTTTCTTATCCGTTCGTCTGCCGATGGACATCTAGGTTGCTTCCATGTCCTGGCTATTGTAAACAGTGCTGCGATGAACATTGGAGTACATATGTCTCCTTCAATTCTGGTTTCCTTGGTGTGTATGCCTAGCAGTGGGATTGCTCGGTCGTATGACAGTTCTATTTCCAGTTTTTTAAGGAATCTCCACACTGTTCTCCACGGTGGCTGTACTAGTTTGCATTCCCACCAACAGTGAAAAGACAGCCTTCAGAATGAGAGAAAATAATAGCAAACAAAGCAACTCACAAAGAATTAATCTCAAAAACATACAAGCAACTCCTGCAGCTCAGTTCCAGAACAATAAAAGACCCAATCAATAAATGGGCCAAAGAACTAAACAGACATTTCTCCAAAGAAGACATACAGATGGCTAACAGACACATGAAAAGATGCTCAACATCACTCATTATCAGAGAAATGCAAATCAAAACCACAATGAGGTACCATGTCACGCTAGTCAGAATGGGTACTATCCAAGAGTCTGCAGGCAATAAGTGCTGGAGAGAGTGTGGAGGAAAGGGAACCCTCTTACACTGTTGGTGGGAATGCAAACTGAACACGTAACTTTTTAGGAATCATGAGACTCTGAAGGAGAAACAAGCTGCTCTGGGAGATAACACAGTCATCGTTTAGTAACTGTGAGTGGTTGGTTCTGAGACCTTGGAGGATATCAAAACCCAGAGATGCTCAAGTCCCTTTTATTAATATAAAACAGTATAGTATTTACATATAGTCTACATATATCCCTCCCATTATACTTTAAGTCGTCTCTAGGTTTGTTATAATAACCTTGTAAGTGCTATGTAAGTAGTTGCCAGGCTGCTTGGCAAATGCAAGTTTTGTCTTTTGGAACTTTCCCCAGATCTTTTCTGTATATTTTTGACCCGTGGCTGGTTGAATCCACAGTGGTTGAATGGAGAACCCAAGGATACAGAGCACCTACTGTACGTATATCTAGGTAGGTGGTCTAGCATGATCTGCTCATGAGGATTTGACCAACACTGGCTTGCCACTTCACTGTGGGTGGACCTGAATTAACCTTGAAATTTCTTTGAGCGTCAGTTTTCTATGTATGTGAATAGTAATCTTTAATTGGAGTTCCTGTGCCCTTTTGCAGTAGCACTAGCAATTTTGAATTAATTTGTATTAAGAAAGGCTCCCCCACAATTTATATATGTACCTGAATCTGCCTTTGGCTCCCTTACTTTTCTTCTCCTTCAAATGTGATGATTTCAAATTGTGTCCAAACTAGAGGTACTTAACTTTTGGAGGAAAAAATACAGAAATAATGTGTGTTAGTTGGTAGAAGTGTTATAAAATTTAGAAAAATGACGATTTTTATCATTTCTACACCCAGGGAAGACCCTTGACATTTTAGTGATCTTTCAGTCTTCTCTGTGCACATACATAGTTCATTTAAAAAAAGACAAGGCTAGTTGGCTAGATAGTATCATATTACAAATACAGTATGTATTTAACTTTAATTCATAATTATTATGATCACTGTCATTTAATAAATTTATATAATTATTAGATTATATAAATTATACAACTATCATAACTTATATAATTTAACAAAATATTTATAATATATGTTATCTAGTTATAAATATTTGTGTATTAATAATTTGATAATTCTGCATTTTCACTTAATGCCACATGAATTACATAATACAATTGTATCTAATTATCTTCTATGACATAATTTAATTTTGTTAAGGTTGGAATGATGCATTTCTCAAATGTTTGGTAGAAGGTGTTTATAAAGCCATTTGAATCTGGTATTTTTGTGTGTGTTGGACAGAGGAAAGGGGAAACATTTAAACTCCTCTAGCTTTCAGTAGTTGTAGAACTATTAAGATTATCTATTTCTTTCTTGAGTCAGTTCCCCCCACCTTTAAACTGTGTTCACTTTATATATTTGGGATCTTGTCTGTCTCTAATATTCAATCTTTTAAAGAAACTAACCTTTTGCTCTGATCTTCAAACTTTACAAAAACGTATACAATGAAAAGGAAGGCATCTTCTCAGCAGAGCTGAGACCTTTCCAGAGGCAGTCAGTGTACTTTTTCTCAATGACATTTTTATCTTTTTACAACCCTTTTATTTTTTACTAAAACAGGATGAACAGTATGAGACGTAGTGATCAGTACTCTCTTGTTTTCTCTCTTCTTTTTGTTTGTTTGTACATCAACCTCATTTTTAATGCCAGTGTAATATTCCACTTCATGGATGTATCCTGTTTAATTAAAAGTAGTTATGCTTTTTTCCCAGTAAAAACCTGTCCCATTTGTTTGATATAACCTAAGAACTTGATTTATTAACCTATTGTAGTAATAGACATAATCATTTCAGAGGTCCAACAAGCCTTCCATGTGCCTTACCCTTTCACAAATAAGTTGAAATTAAAATGTTCCTTGCTCTATAATAGCCTCCTTGGAAGAGGGTATGTTCCATTTAAGTATTTTTAATTACAAACACAACTCTCTTCTGTAATTTAAATGCCATGTGATGTTGTTAGCACTTGAACCCCTGTTTCTTCTATAACTTACCCTAATGTGCAGTTTGAGAGATAGGTGCCGTCTTATGCTTCCTCATGGCTGCCCTGCTGCCCTTGCCACTTATTTATTTATTTATTTTTCATTTATTTTTATTAGTTGGAGGCTAATTACTTTACAGTATTGTAGTGGGTTTTGTCATACATTGACATGAATCAGCCATGGATACACATGTGTTCCCCATCTCGATCCCCCCTCCCACCTCCCTCTCCACCCGATCCCTCTGGGTCTTCCCAGTGCACCAGCCCCGAGCACTTGTCTCATGCATGCAACCTGGGCTGGTGATCTCTTTCACCATAGATAATATACATGTGTCGATGCTGTTCTCTCGAAACATCCCACCCTCGCCTTCTCCCACAGAGTCCAAAAGTCTGTTCTGTACATCTGTGTCTCTTTTTCTGTTTTGCGTATAGGGTTATCATTACCATCTTTCTAAATTCCATATATATGTGTTAGTATGCTGTAATGTTCTTTATCTCTCTGTCTTACTTCATTCTGTATAATGGGCTCCAATTTCATCCATCTCATTAGAACTGATTCAAATGAATTCTTTTTAATGGCTGAGTAATATTCCATGGTGTATATGGACCACAGCTTCCTTATCCGTTCGTCTGCTGATGGGCATCTAGGTTGCTTCCATGTCCTGGCTATTATAAACAGTGCTGCGATGAACATTGGGGTGCACGTGTCTCTTTCAGATCTGGTTTCCTCGGTGTGTATGCCCAGAAGTGGGATTGCTGGGTCATATGCTTGCCGCTTATTTCAAGTTCATCTTCTTACATGTCTTTGAGATGCTACCTTTACTATGACTAACTTTTCATATACTTCTGGAATTTAAAAAAATGTGTTCCCTTGGTTGATCTGCCAGTATCATAGCTTTTTAAAGTCTTTTTATTTTTAAATGACTTTGTACTTATAAAAGAGAAAAATAAGAGAGTTCCTATGTACCCTTCAGTTAGTTTCTCCTAATGTTAACATCTTATATATCCACAGTATAATGATAAGAGCTAAGAAATTAGCTTACTGATACAGTACATTTGACTTCGTACTCTTTTACTTATAATGGCTTTGCAGCAATTATTTAATATGTCATAGGAATACTCTTGCTCTTCCCTTCATATTTTCCCTTGTTTTTGCTTGTTTTTTCTTTCCAGTTGTCTAGCTGTAGCAAACAAAATAAAAAAAAAATTTATATAGTATTTATTTGGGGACCATGTAAAATTAACTTAGGGAGAAAGGACATCATTATGCTACTGAATCTTTAGTACAGAAGCAAGATATGTCTTTCCATTTGTTGAAATCTACCTTTGTGTCTCTCAGAAGTGTTCCATAGTTTTTCTCATACATGTTTTGAACTCTTTATTCAGTTTATGCCTGTTTTTTTTTAAATTATAGATAAGATCTTTTCTTTCATTTTATCGTTTATCTGGTTTCTCTTTGTACATATAAAGGAAAGATTTCTTTATGTTTTGCACTTGACTAAACTACTAGATTATCTTGTTGTAGTAATATTTAGTTGGTTCTTTTGGATATTCTAGTTATTTAATTGTACCCCTACCAGTAGTATTCCTTTCTAATTTCATTCTCTGTGTTGACTGATAAAAATGAGTAACAGTGGTAAAAATGGGGATTTCCCTGACTCTAGTAATATAGTATATCTAGTATTTCCTCATCGGGTGGTGCTGGCTTATTGTGGGTCTGAAATATATTGTGTTTAAAAAGTGTGCTTTTATATCCAGTATTTTCAATAAGAATGGGCATTGAGTTTTTAAGGCGTCTTTTCATCACCTTCGGCATGATAATATTTTTCTTCTATGTAGCTCTATTAATGTGTTGGGTGATATCAGTTTTACAACAGTGACTTTTGTTGTAAATTTTTGTTGATCTAAGTCAAATCCCTTGTGACTATACAGTGGAAGTGAGAAATACATTTAAGGAACTAGATCTGACAGACAGAGTGCCTCATGAACTATGGACGGAGGTTCATGACATTGTACAGAAGACAGGGATCAAGACCATCCCCAAGAAAAAGAAATGCAAAAAGGCAAAATAGCTGTCTGAGGAGGCCTTACAAATAGCTGAGAAAAGAAGAGAAGCCACAAGGAAACAAGAAAAGGAAAGATACACCAATTTGAATGCAGAGTTCCAAAGAATAGCAAAGAGAGATAAGGCAGTCTTCCTCAATGATCAGTGCACAGAAACAGAGGGAAACAATAGAATGGGAAAGACTAGAGATGACTTCAAGAAAATCAGAGATACCAAGGGAATATTTCTTGCAAAGATGGGCTCAATAAAGGACAGAAATGGTATGGACCTAACAGAAGCAGAAGATGTTAAGAAGAGGTGGCGAGAATACACAGAAGAATTGTACAAAAAAAGATCTTCACAACACAGATAACCACCTTGGTGTGCTCACTCACCTAGAGCCAGACATCCTGGAATGTGAAGTCAAGTGGGCCTTAGGAAGCATCACTATGAACAGAGCTAGTGGAGGTGATGGAATTCCAGCTGAGCTACTTCAAATCCTAAAAGATGATGCTGTCAAAGTGTTGCACTCAGTAGGCCAGCAAATTGAGTGGCCACAGGACTGAAGAAGGTCAGTTTTCATTCCAATCCTTAAGAAAGGCAATGCCAAAGAATGCTCAAAGTACTGCACAATTGCACTCATCTCACACACTAGTAAAGTAATGCTCAAAATTCTCCAAGCCAGGCTTCAACAATACGTGAACCATGAACTTCCAGATGTTCAAGCTGGTTTTAGAAACGGCAGAGGAACCAGAGATCAAATTGCCAATATCTGCTGGATCATCACAAAAGCAAAAAAAAAAAAAAAAAAATGCACGCACCTTAATTGAAAAATGCTCTATTGCTAAAGAGTGCTAACCATCATCTGGCCATGTAGGTTTGCCACAGACCTTCTATTTGTGAAAAAAAACAGTATCTGTGAAGTGCAATAAAGCAAAGCCCAGCGGGAAAAAAAAAAAAGCAAGAGGGTTCCAGAAAAACATCTATTTCTGCTCTACTGACTATGCCAAAGCCTCTGACAGTGTGGATCACAGCAAACTGGAAAATTCTGAAAGAGACGGGAATGCCAGACCACTTGACTTGCCTGTTGAGAAACCTGTATGCAGGTCAGGAAGCAACAGTTAGAACTGGACATGGAACAACAGACTGGTTCCAAATAGGAATAGGAGTACGTCAAGGCTGTATCTTGTCACCCTCCTTATTTAACTTATATGCAGAGTACATCATGAGAAACCCTGGGCTGGATGAAGCATAAGCTGGAATCCAGATTCCTGGGAGAAATATCAATAACATCAGATATGCAGATGACACCCTCCTTGTGGCAGAAAGTGAAGAAGAACTAAAGAGCCTCTTGATGAAAGTGAAAGAGGAGAGTGAAAAAGGTGGCTTAATGCTCAACACTCAGAAAACAAAGTTCATGGCATCCGGTCCCATGATTTCATGGCAAATAGATGGGGAAACAGTGGAATCAGTGGTAGACTTTATCTTTCTGGGCTCCAAAATCACTGCAGATGGTGACTACAGCCAAGAAATTAAAAGATGCTTACTCCTTGGATGAAAATTATGACCAAGCTAGACAGCATATTAAAAAACAGAGACATTACTTTGCCAGCAAAGGTCTGTCTAGTCAAGGCTATGGTTTTCCCAGTAGTCATGTATGGATGTGAGAGTTGGACTATAAAGAAAGTTTAGCACCAAAGAATTGATGCCTTGGAACTGTGATGTTGGAGAAGACTCTTGAGAGTCACTTGGACTGCAAGGAGATCCAACCAGTCCATCCTAAAGGAAATCAGTCCTGAATATTCATTGGAAGAGCTGATTTTGAAGCTCAAACTCCAATACTTTGGCCACCTGATCTGAAGAGCTGACTAATATGAAAAGACCCTGGTGCTGGCAAAGGTAGAAGGCAGGAAGAGGAGGGGATAACAGAGGATGAGATGGTTGGATGGCATCACTGACTCAGTGGACATGAGTTTGAGAAAACTCCAGGACTTGTTGATGGACAAGCATGCTGCAGTCCATGGGGTAGCAAAGATTCGGACATGACTGAGCAACTGAATTGAACTGAACTGAGTGCTTCCTTGGTGGCTCAAATGGTAAAGAATCCACCTGTAATGCAAGAGACCTGGGTTTGATCCCTGGGTTGGAAGATCCCTTGGAGGAGGGCATGGCAACCCACTCCAGTAATGCATCACTAGCTGCATTTCAGAGCCACAGGCTTAAATGATAATTTGGATGCATGTGTGCCTGCTAAGTCATCATTTAACAGACATCTCAGACTCTTTGGTACCCCATGGGCTATTGCCCATCACGCTCCTTTGCCCATGGGGTTTTGCCAGAAAGAATACTGGAGTGGGAAGCCCATCCCCATCTCTTTCCTCTGATTCAAGCCCTGACAGTCTCTTTCCTTTACTTCACGTCCTCACACACACAAACACACACACACACACACACGAGGAGAGAGTGGGGTGTATTAGATTTTAAGGCCGCTGTAACAAATTGCCATGAAGTGGGTAGCTTAAAACACTGGGTATTTATTGTCTCACAGTTTTGGAGCCTCTACATCTGATATCAAGTTGTTGACACGACTGTGTTTCTCCTCAAATCTGTAGAGAAATCCTCACTTGCCTCTTCCTCAGTTTTGGTGGCTGGCCAGCAGTCTTTGGTGTTCCTTGGCTTGCAGGTGCACGACACCAATCTTTGCCTTTGCCATCAAACAGCCTTCTCCCCGTGTGTCTGTTCCTCCGTTTGGCTGACTTCTTATAAGGACACTAGTTATTGGATTAGGGGTCCACCTACTCCAGTATGGCCTCATTTGAACTTAATTACATCGGCAATGATCCTATTCCCAAATAAGTTCATATTGTTGAGTACTCGAGGTTAGGAATTCAACATTTCTTTTGAGGAGTGGGAGAATATTCAACCAACAACAGATGGTAACCATGAGGAGAGCATCCCACAGAAACCAAAGACATTGCCTTGATTCCAGAATTTATTCCAAGAAGGAGTCCTACTACAGTGGGGGTAGAAGATCGAAGAATCTTTTGATGTATGTATTCCCACCTACTATTTGGTTTGCTTATGGACTAACTGGGTTTGATTGACAGGTGTATGCTATCATGAGTTAATGATATTAAAGAAACTGAATGCCTTCATATAAAGCCTGAATGGCACTGGATACAGGATAGCGGCCCTATTCTTTCTCGTAGTTTCCCCCAGCTATCCTGTTTGGAGGGAAATGATGGTGTATAATTTTGATGAGCAAATGGGAGAAGTGATTGTTGTGATGAGGCTGTCACTCTTTGCCAGAGAACTGTCTTTGATGTCTAAAGTATTACTTGGGACCTAGATGAAAGAGTCATAAAATAACAAGCCTAACCAAGGGGATGCAGCTAGCATTTAGGAAATGCACCCATTTTTCTGTATCTCCTCTTTTCCTTTGATCAAACGTGTACACATTATTAATAAAAAGAAATACAAGTTTTAAAAAGACATGAAGAGGGAATGGTCAAATGAACCCTGCCAGAGTCCAAAAGAAAAAAAAAAAATCACAGCAATTTCACATCAGGCCCTTTGTTGAGATCCTATACAAGAACAGCAGTATGATTGGGGTTCTTAAATGGCAGTGGCTGAAATGGCTAATAAAACCCTGCTAATGACACAGAATCAAATCACCAAACAAACCCATCTCAAAATCCAGTTTCTCTTGAAGGGAAGGGCATGAACTTTATGGTTGGCACTGTCTCTTAATGTAGGACCTTAGGCAAGTTACTTAATCTCTCTCAAGTTTGCTATGTATAAAACTAAGGATAACTACCTAGCAAGGCTGTAGTGACCATTAAGCCAAACGCAGGACACATGTAACAGGTGCTTCACTAAATCGAAGCCTTCCACCTCCCAGCCCTGCAAATATATGCAAAATATAAACTTTGCCCACTACCCCTCACCTACTCTTCATCTCATTCTCTTCCTCTCTCTCTCACTCTGCAAAGGTTCTTATTTATAATCTAGCAGAGGGTATATAAACAGGAAGTGACTTGCATTTATTTTTAAAATCCAGTGTAAAACAATGTAGTATACCACTGGCTACTTAAGTGCTGACAAACTCGACATTCCTAAAAACAGCAAACACATATTGAGTGATCATTCATGCCAGGCATGGTGCTAGGCATGGAGTATTCACTAGTAAGTGAAACATCTTCCCTCCCTGGTGGAGTTCAGTTTAGTGAACTGAATGGTGAAGAAGCAATGAATATATAATTGAAAAATATGTTCGGTGCCCATAAAGAAATGATCAGGTGCAATGATGGAGACTAATGAAAGGGCAGGTGGGATACTTAGTTTAGGAAGGATGGCCTTTCTGAGGTGACATTTAAACTGAAACCTGAAAGATGAGAAGCTAGATGTGTAAAGAACAAGAGCAAGTGTCTTCAAGACAGTGGAATCAGCATGTCCAGCGAGGCAGTCAGGAGCTAGAAGTGTTTGAGGAGGAGTTCTGGCAGTGTCAGCAAGATGGAGGGGCTGCCATGAAGTAAAAATCCAGTTCTTACCATGGCCTCAATGTCCCACCTAAACTGCCCCGGTCCTCCACCCCACCCCCCTACATATCCTCCCCAGGTGTCCACATCACCTAGTCTTTCTGTCCTTTATGTGCTGGTCTCACTCCCACCTCAAGAATGAGAGGTTTGCTGCATTTGCTGTTCTTCTGTCTAGAACGCTCTGCCTGGATGATTCTCATATCTTCTGGCCCCAGTGGTCAGTCAGGCCTCAGATCAAGTGTCATCTCTGGAGAGAGATCTCTAATTACCACCCCTCATCCAACATTAACTTTTGGTGGTTTTTTCCTCTTCCCATCCCTCAGCACTATCAAACGTTATTTTGTTGATTTTTTGAAGTTTGGTTTTTTTGTTTGTTTGTTTTATACTCTCCCCTAAAATAGAAGTCCCATGAGTTTAATTTCCTTATTGCTATAACCTAGAACCATATCTAGAATATAAATGAAACTCAAATATTCCTTGTTGAATTTACAATGAATGAAATAAAGCTTAAAGAGGTAAGGCGAGGTATTAGAAAAGAACTAACCAAATTGTGTGAGAGTAAGGACTTCCTGGAAGAGGTATGTTTTAAGTTATTAAAATCAAAGGGGCAAGAGAGCGAAGGTGGTGTGCAGGTAAGAAACAAGAATTGTGGAGGACGGAGGAACCTGGTGGGCTGCATTCCATTGGGTTGCTAAGAGTCGGACAGGGCTGAGCGACTTCACTTTCAGTTTCATGCATTGGAGAAGGAAATGGCAACCCACTCCAGTGTTCTTTCGTGGAGAATCCCAGGGACCGGGGAGCCTGGTGTCCTGCCATCTATGGGGTGGCACAGAGTCAGACACAACTGAAGCGACTTAGCAGCAGTAGCAGTTAGCGCTGAAGCCGCGTTTTACTAATCGTTCACCAGCGCCTTTCCCGGGACCTGGCACACAGATAGGGTTTTACACAATGACTGACTGTGAGGTGTGCAGAAGGGTCTATTAGGGTTTTACACAATGACTGACTGTGAGGTGTGCAGAAGGGTCTATTAACTCGGCTGCGGTGCAGTTTGTGGCTGGCCACTAAGCCTGGCAGCACCCGTGCGAGGGAGCAGACGGCTTTGCGGAAGACGGCCTCGGCGGGTGGGGGTGGGGGGTGGGGTGGGAAGCGCCCCCCGCGCCTGCGCGTTATGGCGGGGAGCCGGCAGCGTCGGCGCGCGCCTGCGCAGTGCGGTCTTTCCCGCCTCCGACAAGATGGCGGCGGCCGAGTAGCGCGGGGGCGGGTTGTGGCCGCAGGAAGCCTGGCCGCTGCAGCGGGCCGAGGGGGGATGCTGTTCCCAGGGAGCGCCGTTGGCCACCGGTGAGGAAGGTCAAGCACAGAGCTGCCTTCCCGAGCCCCCCGGCGCCCCCTACGTACACCCCCGTCTGCTCGAGTGCGGTCGCCGCTTTGCCTACTTCGCTACCGCCCTGTGCTGTCGGGTCCGTTGCTCCGGCGGCGGCAGGGGCTGTGTCCGGCAGGAGAGGAAGCGACCAGGCTGCGTCCGTGCTTCTGTCCGCGGGGCGAGCGTCTGGCAGGTGGGTGAAGCTGCAAGCTTCGGTGTCTCCTCTTGGGGCAAGTCACCTCCCCATCTTCCTGGTCTCGACCTTTTGCTTCCTTGAGAAGTCTTTTTAACTGTCTGGAAAGTTTTCCCAGGCTTATAGACTTACAAAGAAAAGCTTGCTATCCAGACGCCAGTGGATTTTGTTCATCTTGTCGGGGGCATCCAGCCCCCAAGAGACTTTGATGGTTTTGAGGAATGGTGCCAGTGACGGCAAGTGATTCTTCATCTAAATTAATCCTTTTCTGACTACAGCGAGTCTTCGGTCTCTAAACTTTTTTTGGAGGTGGGGGGGCGGACGGAGGGACATATGTATACTAGATCCAGGGAAAGAATTGAGAAGTGGTCCTGCTTTTAAAAGAAGGCTTTGTGAGGGTAAGAAATGTAATAGCCCAAGAAAGGATAAGCGATTTTAGTGATTCTTTTATTCACTGTTAGGCTAAATCGTCCATTGAAGCTTCACACTCTTGTGTTGTCCAAGCCCTTTGTTTTATTTGGAAAGGACTGAAATGGAGAAAACGCTTTTTAAACTTGAAACTTCTCAAATTTCTTGGGTTCTCAATTGTTATTAGTACTACTTGGCAATCTTTCTTGTACTTGATATTTTCTGCAAAATTTAGATTGTGCCAGTGTCATTTCTTCTTCATTTATTACTAGGGCAAGAGTAGTCAGAATTAATGGTGTAAAAAGTGCAAACTGAAGGAGGGATGTGGTAGTGGAGGTTGCCATGTCTGATTTTTCCCAATTTTTTCCTGTAATTGGATAATGTGTCAAGAGCAGCAGAATGGTGAAAAATGAAGCTATGAGTATAAATGGTAGTGTGTCCACTGAGATTGCAATGGGTGGAGCTTTTAAAATTAAATTGAGTGATATCCTTTTTTTGAAGCCATGCTAGGTGCTCTCCAGAGTTTCTAAAGCACAAACTGTTGTTGCCTTATTGGAAATTTATGCTAAAAGTCTTTTAACAGGTGGGTTACAATTGGCCTGACAGATTTAACTTTTTGTTCTACCTCCTGACACACATCTGCCTTAACCTTTATTGTAGACTTTTAGCCTCTTGATGAATTTCTTAAATTTGGAGATAGAATTGTTCATTTTAAAAGGAGAGGAGATATTTTAAGTGTTTGATTCCTGTACGGGCAGATTCATTCACTTGTTTGTTGCTGTGCTATGCTAAGTCGCTTCAGTCACGTCCATCTCCTTGCAGTCTCCACAGGACAGCCAGACTCCTCTGTCCATGGGACTTCTCCAGGCACGAATATTGGAGCAGGTTGCCATTTCCTCCTCCACAGGACCTTCCCGACCTAGGGATCAGAGCCACATCTCTTCTGTCTCCTGCGTTGGCAGGTGGGTTCTTTACCACTAGCGCCACCAGGTAAGCCTGTTTGTTTTCTGCACCCGAGGACTGTGTGTTTTTACAGGCACTTGTCTCTCAATTCTGTGCTTTTAGCTGACGGGGTAGTGCTCAGCCCTAGGCAGTAGCTCATTGCCTGAGGCATTGTGTCAAGACCTGTCTGACCACAAACAAGCACTCTTCCACACTTATGGAACCCGATTTCTCTCTCTCTTTCTTCCCCTCTTCCTGTCTTTAGGAACCCTCCCGTCTTTGTGTCTATTCATTCAATTCTTTAGCCTACTGCTCTTTTCATTTGCCTCCCCTAGTCACCAGGATTCCATGGTCATCAGTTTTTACCAGCCCATCATTGATACCTTAGAATACTTAACTTTATGTCAATTTATCTTTCTAGTGCCCAGTTCTGAACAGGCCTAATCACTATCTTGATCCCTGAAGGATACAAGAGACAGTTGTGTGAGGATTTTGGATTGTTTTCATACCAGTTAGTGTTCTGTTATCCTCCAGATCTATAATGTCGATTGTGAGGGGTTTTTTTTTGTCTTACTTCATGAAAGTGTTTATAGCAAATAACTTGATCTTTTCCTTTCCTGAGAAAAATCTCAAGCATCTGAGGTATAATCTTTTCTATCCTGATATCATTTCTCTATTTACTCTTCTCTGAAAAGAAGGAATTGTCCTTCCTTTTCTTCAAGAGCAACCTTCTCCAGATGTGTCCATGATCATCCCTCTTTATCTTTCTTTCTCAGTAATTATCCATGATCACTCCTTTTTAAGTTTTGCCCTCTCTAGCCTCCATGCATGCTTAAATATACCTTTGCCAGGGCTGCCAAACACCGTGCTGTGTGCCGTGCAGCTCACAGAAGCCAGTCTGAATTTTGAGCCTGCTGTGCCACTGTATTTTTATTCTTTAATCCTAGGAGCCTGGTGTAGTTGTTGTTCAGTCGCTCAGTTGTGTCCAACTCTTTGCAACACCAAGAACTGCAGCATGGCAGGCTCCTCTGTCCTCCATTACCTCCTGGGGTTTGCTCAAATTTATGTTCATTGAGTCGGTGACACTACCTAGCCATCTCATCCTCTACCACCTCCTTCTCCTTTTGGCTTCAGTCTTTCCTAGCATCAGGGTCTTTTCCAGTGAGTTGGCTTTTCGCATCAGGTGGCCAAAGTATTGGCGCTTCAGCTTCAGCATCAGTGCTTCCAGTGAATATTCAGGGTTGATTTCCTTTAGGATTGGTTGATCTTCTTGCAGTCCCAGGACGCTTAAGAGCCTTCCCCAGCACCACAATTCTCAATTCTTTGACACTCAGTCTTTATGGTCCAACTCTCACATCCATACATGACCACTGAAAAAACCATAGCCTCGACTCGACGGACCTTTGTCGGCAAAGTGATGTCTCTGCTTTTTAGTATGTTGTTGAGGTTTGTCATAGCATTTCTTCCAAGGAGCAAGCATCTTTTAATTCCATGGCTGCAGTCACCATCCACAGTGATTTTGGAGCCCCCAAAAATAAAGGTCTGACACTGTTTCCACTGTTTCCCCATCTATTTCCCATGAAGTGATGGGACCAGATGCCATGATCTTAGTTTTCTGAATGCTGAGTTTCAAGCCAACTTTGTCATGCTCTTCTTTAACCCTTATCAAAAGGCTCGTTCGTTTCTCTTCACTTTCTGCCCTTAGAGTGATATCATCTTCATATCTGAGGTTATTGATATTTCTCCCAGCAGTCTTGATTCCAGCTTGTGCTTCATCCAACCCAGTGTTTCTCATGATGTACTCTGCGTAGAAGTTAAATAAGCAGGGTGACAAGATACAGCTTTATTATAACTCTTTCCCAGTCAGTTGTTCAATGTCCGATTCTAACTTGCTTCTTGACCTGCATACAGGTTTCTCAGGAGGCAGGTAAGGTGGTCTGGTACTGGTGTTTCTTTAAGAATTTTCCACAGTTTGTTACCATCCACACATTCAAAGGCTTTAGCACAGTCAATGAAGCAGAAGCAGACGTTTTTCTGGAATTCTGTTGCTTTCTCTATAATCGAACAAATGTTGGCAGTTTGCTCCCTGGTTCCTCTGCATTTTCAAAACCTAGCTGTATATCTGAAAGTTCTAGGTTCACATTCTTTTGAAGCCTAGCTTGAAGGATTTTGAGCGTAACCTTGTTAGCATGTGAAATGAGTGCCGTTGTATGGTAGTTTGAACATTCTTTGACATTACCTTTCTTTGGGATTGGAATGAAAACTGTGACCTTTTTCAGTCTTGTAGCCACTACTGAGTTTTCCAAATTTGTTGACATATTGAGTGCAACACTTTAGCAGCATCATCCTTTAGAATTTCAAATAGCTCAACTGGGATTCCGTCACCTCCACTAGCTTTGTTGGTAGTAATGTTCCCTAAGGCCCCCTTGACTTCACGCTCCAGGATGTCTGGCTCTGGGTGAGTGACCACAGTGACTGGTGTACTGTTCTCTGTGTATTCGTGCCACCTCTTCTTGATATCTTTTCCTTCTATTAGGTGCGTACCATTTGTGTCCTTTATGGTGTCCATCCTTGCATGAAATGTTCCCTTGATGCCTCCAGTTTTCTTGACGAGATCTCTAGTCTTTCCCATTGTGGTGTTTTCTTTGCATTGTTCACTTAAGAAGGGTTTCTTATCTCTTCTTGGTATTCTCTGGATCTCTGCACTCAGTTGAGTATATCTTTCCCTTTCTCCCTTGCCTTTCACTTCTCTCCTTTCCTCAGCTCTTTCTAATGTCTCCTCAGACAATCACTTAAGCTTCTTGCATTTCTTTTTCTTGGACTAGTTTGGTCACTGCGTCCTATACAATGTTACGAACCTCTTTCCAGTGATGAACCTCGTATATAAACTCATATAAAACATATGAATCTCTTTCAATAAACTCATATATGAACCTCTTTCAGTTTTATGAATCTGGTAGACACTTTGTCTACCAGATCTCATCTCGAATCCATTTGTCACCTCCACTGTATAATCATAAGGGATTTAATTTAGGTCGTATCTAAATGACCTAGTCGTTTTCCCTACGTTCTTCACTTTAAACCTGAATTTTGCTATTAGGAGCTCACGACCTGAGCCACAGACAGCTCCAGGTCTTCTTTTTGCTGTCTGTGTAGAGCTTTTCCATCTTCAGCTGCAAAGAACATAATCTGATTTTGGTATTGACCATCTGGTGATGTCCGTGTGTATAGCTGTCTCTTGGTTGTTGGAAAAGGGTGTTTGCTATGACCAGCGTGTTCTTTTGACAAAACTCTGTTAGCCTTTGCCCTGCTTTTGCCCTCCAAGGCAAAACTTGCCTATTATTCTGGGTGTCTCTTGGCTTCCTATTTTGTATTCCAATCCCCTGTGATGAAAAGGACATCTTTTTTTTTTTTTTTTTTGGTGTTTGTTCTAGAAGGTGTAGTTCGAGAACTACAGCAGTTCTACTTCATAGAACTGTTCAGCTTCAGCTTCTTTGGCATTAGTGGTTGGGGCAGAGACTTAAGATAACAATGATATTGAACAGTTTGCCTTGGAAATGAACTTAGATTATTTTTTTTTTCCTGAGGTTGCTCCCAAGTACTGCATTTAGAACTCTTGTTGACTATTAAGGGCTACTTCCTTTCTCCTAAGGGATTCTAGCCCACAGTAGTAGATACAACAGTCATCTGAATTAAATTCGCCCATTCTCATCCATATTAGTTCAGTGATTCCTAAGATGTTCATTCTTGCCATCTGCTTCACCACATCCGATTTGCCTTGATTCACGGACCTGCCGTTCCAGGTTCCCATGCAAAAAAAGAGCAATAGCTCTTTACAGCGTCGGACTTGACTTTAACCATCAGACACATCCACACAACTGAGCGTCATATCCGCTTTGGTCCAGCCACTTCATTCTTTCTGGAACTAACGACTGCCATCCACTCTTCCCCAGGAGCATATTGGACACCTTTTGATTGTGGTGCTCATCTTCGGTGTCTTATTTTTCTGCCTCATGCTGTTCGTGGGGTTCTCGCAGCAGGACTGCTGGAGTGGTTTGCCGTTCCCTCCTCCAGTGGGCCACGTTTTGTCGGAACTCTTCACCAGGACCCGTCTGTCTTGGCTGGCCCTGCACGGCATGGCCCATGGCTTCACTGAGTTACACAAGCCCCTTCACCACGACGAGTCTGTGATCCATGAAGGGGTATAGTAGGAAGGACATTTACTTTTAAGCTTCAAAGATCTGATTTTGAAGTCTACTGAAACCAGTTACTGTCTGTGTGGCTGTGGGCAACTTACTACTCAGGCTGTGTTCTTTGTCTGTAAAGTAGAATGTTATACGAGGAAGACATGGCAACCCAATGCAGTATTCTTGTTGGAGAGTCAGCATGGACAGAGGAGCTTGGTGGGCTATAGTCCATGGGGTCACAAAGAGTCGGACAAGACTGAGTGACTAAGGACACCACAGAATGTTATCCTTACCTCACAGAGTTGTAATCGACGGAGTTTAACACACGTTACATGTCTTTCCAAGGGTTTGGTGCATTATGGAGTTCTTAAAAGTGTAAATTATTCTTTCCTTTGCACTCTGACTTCCCTTACCATCGCAGCACTGAAATTGGTTTTTAAAAAGTCATTTTGATGATCAAATTACCAAAGCTAACGGCCTTATCTCAATCATCCAGGTTTTCTTAGACCACTTCTGAAATATACTCCATAGGAATGAAATGATCTGATTTCTTGTTTCTTGGCTTTATAGTTCCTGATTCTCTTATGTCTGAAAGTTTCTTTACATTCCCTGCAGTGTCTCGATTTTGCTCTTTCCCCTAAACATAGCTGTTTCCTGTATCAGTTAGGATGCAAATAGGATTTAAAAACAGAAGAAGTGTATTAGCTCAGGTAATTGGCAAAGGCATAGGTAGGATTAGTTTAAAGGGCAGTTTGTGCATAAGCTTGGCTTTGCTCAGTCCTCAGTCCTCAGTCAGCACAGAGGTTCTGTGTTTCCCTTTCCTCTAAACTGCCCTCCCATTTGGGTTCCTGCTCAGACTGGCTTCCCCTCTAGATTGAATCCAAGTGTTTTCCATCTTTATCTGTAGTGTGGCGACCTTTGTGCTCAGGTTTATCCTTTCATAGTTGCATGTTTCTCTTTCTGCTCCAGGCATCACATTCTGACACAACCACCAAAGACGGGAGGAAGTTTGCCCTCTCATCTCTTGATGAAGCAAGTAAACCTTTTACAGAAAGCCTGTATCAGGTTTCATTTTGGCCTTATTACTTATGCCCTAGTTGCAAGGGGACTAGAAAAACCAATATCTAGCATTTCAGTCTAGGAAGTAATTAGATGAATGGCTACAGGGAAGATAACCAACATTGTCAGTGACATATATTGATAATATTGTATGGAGAAGTAAGCTTAAATGAATGAGAATTTTCAGATAGTAGTGGCATTCTTAAAGCACTGCTTATCTCAAGAGCAGGTATAAGCTGTGCTTAGGACTGAATCAGTCATTTAGATAGTCATGAATGACTAATTAAAATGGATTACTATATAAAATTAGTATATTTGAGTGGTATATCCCAGTTCTTTTAAGGTTGTTGTTAAGAACATTTACGCGTGCACTGTGAGGAATGGATACAGGTAGCAACTAACAGGGAATAGACCTCTGGCTCTTCTTGAAGATGAGTGGTGTTTGGAAATCTGTGGGTCTGGTAGAGACGAGATATACCAAGTGTCCTGTGATGTTTGCCTGCAAAACAAGAATTGTCCCTTCCAGAATACCAATAGTGCCCCTGTACACTGAAAAAACAAATGCTTTGGTTTTTTTCAAAGAATTCGCTGAGATTCCTCTGTATACTTATATTGCAAGTGACAGAAAACCAAATTCAGACTGGCTACACAGTAAAGGGCATGATTAGGTCTTGTCCTTGAACTTCATCTGGGGCTTCATCCAGTCTGAAATCATCAAGGACTTGGCTTAGTTTCTCTGGTCCTGCTCTGGCATTCCTCTTGTTTTGGTTTCGCTCTCAAGCGAGCTTATCTCATGGTAGCAAATTACTGTAGCACTTTCAGACTTAATACTCTCATTTCATATGTAAAGTAAAATGAAGCATATCTTTTGTTATTTGGTTTTGCAAGTGTTTGTTGAATGTCATCACTGTTGAAACTTCCCTGAACACCTGCCCCTAAAAGTGGATTACTTCCTCTGTTATGTTACAACTTCACAGAACTCTGTTGCATGCCATGTTCTATGGTTATTATGCTCATATGTCTCATGCATTAACTTGCCTTAATTGTCTGTGTGTTCTTAATGTGTAGAATACTCTCTGACTTAGTGGTACACAGTAACCATTTATGGATGAATGAGAGGAAGGAAGGATATGGAAAGGGGCAGAGAAACATAAGAAGTCCCCATTCCTTCCTGTTACTGAACCCTGAATTGTGAACGTTGTACTCCTACCACCAAAGTATGTGTGTAATGCTCTTGTGATTGAGAATGAATTCATTTGAAAGCTTTACTGAATTCTAGTAGTGTTCCATCATTATTTTCTCAGCAAAACTAAAACCAGTTACCATCTTTTGTTCTTTCAACAAGTATTTTTGAAAGCCTGCTATTGGCAGGTCATGTGACACAATGGTAAACAAAGTAGAGCTGTGCTTCCTGAGCTTAAATATCAGCGAGGGGCATAGACATTATTCATGTGTGCACACTCAGTTGCACACACACGTCAGGGAGCTCACAGGTTTTGAAGCAGAATAAGATAGATTCAGGGGATTAAAAAGTAACAGGATACTGTAATACTTCAGGTAGTTTGGTGAGCAAAGGCTTTTTGAGAAGCCCTTTTCTGAGTGAAGTGGATTAAGCCATGGAACTATCTGGAAGGAAATGTTCGGGTAGAGCAAGCAGCAGCTTCTAACGTGGAAATGTCCTTGGCATGTTGGAAGAGCAGCATGTGGGAGGCCGTGGCTGAAGCGGGGGTGGGGGGTGTGTGGCAGGGCAGGTCAGAGGGTAGGTGTGGGCAGGGTAGACCAAGGGGAGTTCTGAAGGTCATTTAAAGACTTGATTTTATTAGCTAGAAAGTCTGGAGAAGGCAATGGCACCCCACTCCATTACTCTTGCCTGGAAAATCCCTTGGATGGAGGAGCCTGGCGGGCTGCAGTCCATGGGGTCGTGAAGATTCAGACACGACTGAGCGACTGCTCTTTCACTTTTCACTTTTGTGCTTTGGAGAAGGAAATGGTAACCCACTCCAGTGTTCTTGCCTGGAGAATCCCAGGGATGGGGGAGCCTGGTGGGCTGCCGTCTATGGGGTTGCACAGAGTTGGACACGACTGAAGCGACTTAGCAGCAGCAGCAGCTAGCTAGAAAGTCACTCAGTCGTGTCTGACCTTTGTGACCCCATGGACTGTACCAGGTCTCCCACATTGCAGGCGGATTCTTTATCAGCTGAGCCACAGGGAAGCCTCAAGGGAACTTCCCTTTTGGCTCAGATGGTAAAAGCATCTTCTTGCAATGCAGGAGACCCGGCTTTGATCCCTGGGTGGGGAAGATCCTCTGGAGAAAGAAACAGCAACTCTCTCCAGTTCTCGTGCCAGGAAAATTCCGTGGATGGAGGAGCCTCGTAGGCTACAGTCCATGGGGTCGCAAAGAGCTGGACACAGCTGAGTGGCTTCACTTTCACTTTTCACTTTCTAGCCAGAAAATTGGAGATGATATATCTTTGGAAATCTAATTATTATTTTTAAGTTATATTATTTTAAGTACTAATTATGATTAAAGTTCTCTCTGTGCTAAGTAACTAGCATATGATAGACTTAACACAATTTAAATGTTAAATAATTTATCTGAATAAAATGGTACTGAGATAAAAGTTGAAATTTTAAAGTTACCCTTTGAAGGAACTTTTTAAAATATTTAGGATACTTTACTTAGGTTTGTGATTATTTTCTTCAGCTCTTATGTACCCCATTACTAAAGTTTTCTGTAGTCATTAAAGAAAATTCAGGAAATACAGAAGTACAGATGACATTCATAAGCTCAACATATGAAGAAAACCAGTTGAGTTTTCGTCTCTCCCAACCCTTCCCTCCCGCTTTCAGTACCCTCTGTCCCTCTCTTCTTCCCTCTGTCTTTCACTTTCTTCTTTGTGCCTATGACTTTTCCCCCCTGTTACAGTGTAAACATGTGTATATGTCTAATTTTTTAAAAATTAGGTTATATTCATTTCTTGGAATATTTGATAAATCTTATTTTTATTGACTGTATAATCCCATTGTAAAAATTATTTTTCTTAATTGTTTCCTGCAGTTGGTTATTTAGTTTAGGTTTTCTATTTTATCATCATGTGGGCAGTGAATGTCTTAACACATGGATTTTTTTCTCTTTGTCTTTTTCCTTAGAATGGAATGATTGGCACTGGAGTAATGTAATGGAATAAGGTTTCATCTTAGACATTGTTAAGGTTCATGATACATGTTGCCACATTGTACCATGTCTTGTAAGCCCAATAAATGTTAACTGGTTTGAAAGTAACGGTAGCTGGGTGGTGGTGGGGAGGTGAGGACCTACGGAGTTGCCAAGCTTGAGTGATAGGCTAGGTTAGCCTTTTATTTCCAAATATTTCTTTCTTTTTTATCTTTAATATATATTTCAAGGTGTATATAAAAGCACCATGGAGAACTTTACATGTTACTGCAAACACACAAACACACATGAACTTATTGCTCAGGTCAAGACGCACAGCGCTGCCGCCACCCCAGAGCTCCTGCCCTTCTGGTTCCCGGTCTCCAAGAGGAAGCTTTCAGCATTTCCCTCCAGGCCTGTTTGCTCAAGTTCGTTTTGTTTTGTTTCTGTGAAACCCTTCATCATGTTTAAAGACGTTCCCTTCTGTACCGGTTTACTAAGAATTTTGTGTTTTGTTCTGTTTGTTTGAACTTAATGCTTTTTTTGTTGTTGTTGCAGCTTTTCATTACTGTATGACTTTTCTCCTTCACTATGTTAATATATTGAATTACATATTATTTAAAATCTTAAACCTAACCTGATTTCTGAGGTAAACCTAATTTGGTTTTACAGTATTACTCTTTTTATGTATTTCTGGATTCAGTTTGATATTCTGTTAATAGTTTTGTATCAGTGAGGTGGCCTATATTGTCCTTGTCAGGATTTGAAATCAGCGGTTATCTCATACTAGCCTTATAAAATGAGCTGACCCTCATTTTCTATTCTGAAAAAGTTTAAGTAGGACTGAATTGTTCCATTAAATTTCTGTGAGAATCTGGCCGAGAAGCCTCCTGGGCTGGTAATTTTCTTTGTGGAAAGATTTTTAATTACTCCTTTGATTTTTAATTTTTAACCTTCTCAGATTTTCTGTTGATTATTTTGGTAGTTTTCCCCCTAAGAAGTTGTCCTTTTCATCTAAACTTTTTAAATTTACTAGCATAAAATTATTTATAATAAATATTAGTATCCGTTTAATGGTTGCAGTAAAGAATTATCTTATTGTTATCTGTTATAGGCTAAAACTACCTTCTGTTTTTCCTCATTCAGTCTCCCTGGGAATTTAGTAGTCATTCAAAGGAACCAAATTTTGAATCTTGCTGATTCCTTTTCTTTTTATTACATATTTGTTCTCTATTGCATTGATTTCCGCTCTTTATTTCCTTCCTTCTACTTTTTGGGATTTACTTTTTTGTTCTTTTGCTAACTTCTTGTAGATCACTACTTTTCAGCATTTCTCCCTTTTAAATATATGCATTTAAGGCTGAGCATTTCCCTCTAAGTACTGTTTCAGCTAGCAACATTACTCAAATTTTAATATATAGTACTTTTATAATTCACTTTAAAATGGTTTCTAATTTTCACTGGTATCTACTTTAACACTTGGATAAGTTGAATGTATTATATTTCTCGATTTCTGAACACATGGAGATTTTCTAGTTGTTTTCAAATGTCTTTTATTTCTAACAACATAAGATATGTCATCAGAGAACTCTTAACAACATAGCAATGTCATCAGAGAACAATCTCAGTGTTTCAAAGGTCTGTGATTTCAGACCTTTAACATTTGAGATCTGCACTGTGGCCCCAGTATATTATTTTTTCCCTATAGCTATTGAATGTGGTGTTCTAATATATTTACATTGGATCTTGCTGGTTAATCCCGTATTTCAAATCTTCAGGGTCATAAGTGACCTTTTGTTTGCTTGTATCAATTACACAGACAAGAGTGTATTAAAATATCCCGTTTGCCACTGTAGATATTTCCCCTTGTATTCTCTCAGCTTTTGCTTTATTTATTTGAGACATTGCTAGTAGATGAACATATATATACACTGTGCTTGGTTGCTCAGTCATGTCTGACACTTTGCAACCCTTTAGACTGTAGCCCTCCGAACTCCCCTGTCCTTGGGATTTTTTAGGCAAGAATACTGGAGTGGGTTGCCATTTCCTTCTCCAGGGGATCTTCTCGACCCAGGGATTGAACCCACATCTCCTGTGTCTCATGCGTTGCCAGCAGATTCTTCCCCTGCTGAGCCATCAGGGAAGCCTAGTATTTGGATAGAAATGTGTAATAGTTATATCTGCTTAGTGACTTACTGTTACGAAGTATTCCACTTTTATTCTGAAAGTGCATTTTGCATGAAGGTCTAGTTTGTCTGGGATTGATATAACAACACCAGTTTTCTTTTTATTGTTTTCTAAGGCTGATCTACACACGTGGTTTTAAAAAATCATATTCTGCTTTTATGTTATCAAAGCCTGATTGTTTCTTGTCATATCATCTTGGGTGTTTCTAGCATTGTAACATGTAACTTGCTTCAAATGTAGGCACTAATAAGATACTGAGATAATGTCTTACTTGGTTGAATTTAAAAAGTAATGAGCATGATTTTGAATAAGTACTGAAGTTGTTTTAGGTTTCTCTTATTTTAAACGTTAAAAAATGTAGTTTTGTCAGGAAGAGACTTAAAGATTTATATTCTTGAGCAGATATTACCGGCGTGCAGTATACATATCAAAACCTGCAAGAGAAAACGAAATGAAAATAAATATGCTGTCCCTGTCTCTTCCCTGGTGGCTTAGACGGAAAAGAACCTGCCTGCAATGCAGGAGACCCTGCTTCAGTTCCTGGGTTGGGAAGACACGCTGGAAAAGGAATGGCAACCCACTCCAGTGTTCTTGTCTGGAGAATTTCCTGCACAGAGGAGTCTGGTGGGCTATAGTCCATGGGGGTCACAGAATCAGACACAACTGAACGACTCACACTTTGACTTTTCATCCCTGTCTCTTAGTTACACATGTCCCCTCCACAGAAGCAATCACTGTGTGATTAACACAGGTAACAGTGTAATCACTGTGACCAGTTTGTTGATTAGCTTTTCACACTGTAGTCCACAGAAACCCAAATTTTGCAAATTCAGCTTGTTAGGTGGGCAAATATATACACTACTGTGGTAAACTCTAATTTGTGTCTTCATCACAAGGTAGCATTCTAGAACATGCATTTTAAATCATAATGATAACTCTCATTCAAGCTCCAGAACAGTTTTTTTTTTTACTTCAAAAGTTACAAAGCAGATACTGGAAGAGGATAAACAGCTTTCTGCTTCAGTCTGATTAGCCAGTCCTTCAGTTTCGAAATCCTACTGGTTTGGGCTTTAACAGAAGTGGTCCCGTGGTTAAGATAATTGGGGAAATTCTGACAAGGATGGCTCATTTGCTAGTTATTCAAGGGGGTGGTTAGGAGGAATTTCTGTTATGGATTACAGTAAGGTGAAAGAATCTGTGTATTTTGCTTATTCTCTGCCTACATGAGCAACAAGTGCTGAGTAGGGCTAGAGGATCGGCTTCCGGGGTCATTCACTCACTCATCTGGCTGGCAAGTTGGTAGTCATTGTAAGGACACTCAGGTAACCTTATGGAAAGGCCATCCTGGGACCCAAATGTTGACCTTTCCATAAGGTTACCTGAGTGGCCTGAGTGTCCTGATAACCCAGAGGCTGGCTCCACAGTAAGCAATCCAAGGGACCAGGGTAGAAGCCACAGTGTCTTACAGTGACGTAGCCTCAGAAGTCACACGCTTCTGCAATGTTTTATTGGTCACTCATGTGTGCTTAGTCATGTTCAATTCTTTGTGACCCTGTGAACAGTAGCCCAGCAGGCTCCTTTGCTCTTGGGATTCTCCAGGCAAGAATACTGGAGTGGGTTGCCATGTCCTCTTCCAGGGGATCTTCTGACCCAGGGACCGAATTCGAGTCTCCTGCGTCTCCTGCATTGGCAGGTGGATTCTTCACCGCTGAGCCACTGGGAAGCCACTGGTCACTCAGGTCAGCTCTGTTCAGCATAGGTGAACACTGTGCTAAAGCTTGCATATCAGAATTTAAAGATTTTTAAGGATAGTCTTTGAAAGTGGCTCTGGTGCCACTCCCCATTTAAATAAGCATTGGATCAGCGATCTTAGAGCTGGTGCTTTTGGTAATCTCAAGGTGAATTTATTCAAAAAAGTAATGCTTTTAGGGTGCTGCATACTTTTCTATTATGCATTGCTCAGGAAAATGCCTGTTTGATTGCCAACGTTTTCACAGTGATTTATTTTTTGTTGTATTTGATGCCTGATAAGAACAACATTCACGTAATCTGGGAATATCTAAAGAATTAGTATTCTGGCTTCCTCTTAGAAATTGTAGAATACATCCTCGAGCTTTAATGTGGTGCTGAGATCTTGCCTGCCTTATCTATTGATGTTACTGCTTTAATCTAGCCATTGGATCCAGGTGTCATTCAGAACCCTCACTGTATATAGGGCATTTTTATTCAGAAAATAATGAATTCTGACTATACTCTTCACAAAATAAGGTGGTGTGAGTGGTAAAGAACCCACCTGCCAGGGCAGGATATGTAAGATACGTGGGTTCAATCCCTGGGTTGGGAAGATCCCCTGGAGGAGGACATGGCAACCCACTCCAGCATTCTTGCCTGGAGAATCCAATGGACAGAGGAGCCTGGTGGGTTACTGTCCATAGGGTCGAAAGATTCAGACGCGACTGAAGTGACTTAACACATACATACTCAGGCTGCTGTAATAGTGTGGAAGAGCAAGGCTGCCCCTTACAGGGGCAAGAAAAAAAAATTGTCCCTGTATTCTTTGTGACAGAAATCTTCAGAGGAGTAGGTATTTGAAGATTTAAGTCTCATAGGGAGAGGGCCAGGAAATTTGTGAATCCGGTATCTGTTTATTTTAAATGTATCCAAGTGAAATATCAGATAGATAGTTGGATATTCACAGAAGAGGGTTAGGATTTAAATTCGAGATTTAACATCATTCAGTTCAGTTCAGTCATTCAGTCGTGTCCGACTCTTTGCGACCCCATGAACTGCAGCACGCCAGGCCTCCCTGTCCATCGCCAACTCCTGGAGTCCACCCAAACCCATGTCCATCGAGTCAGTGATGCCATCCAACCATCCCATCCTCTGTCTTCCCCTTCTCCCCCTGCCCCCAATCCCTCCCAGCATCAGGGTCTTTTCCAATGAGTCAACTCTTTGCATGAGGTGGCCAAAGTACTGGAGTTTCAGCTTCAGCATCAGTCCTGCCAATGAACAGCCAGGGCTGATCTCCTTTAGGATGACCTGGTTGGATCTCCTTGCAGTCCAAGGGGCTCTTCAGGAGTCTTCTCCAGCACCACAGTTCAAAAGCATCAATTTTTCGGCGCTCAGCTTGCTTTATAGTCCGACTCTCACATCCATACATGACCACTGGAAAAACCATAGCCTTGACTACGCGGACCTTTGTTGGCAAAATAATGTCTTCTTTTTAATAGGCTGTCTAGGTTGGCCATAACTTTCCTTCCAAGGGGCAAGCGTCTTTTAATTTCATGGCTGCAATCACCATCTGCAGTGATTTTGGAGCCCCCCAAAATAAAGTCAGCCACTGTTTCCACTGCTCCCCCATCTATTTGCCATGAAGTGATGGGACCAGATGCCATGATCTTAGTTTTCTGAATGTTGAGCTTTAAGCCAACTTTTTCACTTTCATCAAGAGGCTCTTTAGTTCTTCCTCACTTTCTGCCATAAGGGTGGTGTCATCTGCATGTCTGAGGTTATTGACGTTAAAGCCTTGGGAGTAGGTGAGAAAACAGGAGAGAAAGCAGTCCTGGTACAAGTCCTCAGGTACTCATGTTTTAGAAGACGCCTGAAGAGACAAAACAAACCAATAGAGGAAATCAGAGGGAGGAGGAAAGCCAGAAGAACAAGTAGAGGACAAGAGAAGACATCTACTTCAAGTAGAAGAGAGTGGTCTGCTTGGTCTAATGTTCCTGAAGAGGTTACTGTACTAAGATGAGGCAACGGAATTAGGCCGCTGGGTATTCATTAGTGACCTTGACAATTGAGTTTCAGGAGATTGTTTAGGATTAGGGTGGGTTAAAGAGTAAATTAAAGGTGAGAAAATAGAGATAGGAAATGAAGGCCACTAGATGAAGAAGTTTTGCTGTGAGTAGAACAAAGAAATGGTCATATCTAATTGGTGGGGTGGGGGAGGTGAAGGGGAGCTGAGGTCAGGAGAGGAATTTCCTGGCCCAGAGATCGAAACCAGGTCTCCTGCATTGCAGTCAGATTCTTTACCATCTGAGCTATCGGGAAGTCCTGAGGAATTTCTTAAGATGTGTAATAATAGAGCACATTTGTTCATGATAGTGGTTCAGTAGAAGAGGAGAAACTGACTATACGGGAGAGAGAGAGGTTAGTCAGTGGTTTTCTTGCAAAGACAGGAGTAGTTGGACTCCATGCCCACGTTAGGGTATTGATCTTTGATAGAAGCAGTGCTGCTTTTTCTATTTTAATAGAAGAGAAGCAGTGTAGAAGCACTACAATTCTACCGATCTTACGGGACTTGGCAAAGAAAGTTTTTTTAAAGATTTATGAAGTAAATATAAGTTTCAGTTTTAAAAATATTTATCTATATTGAAAGAAGGAATTAAATTTGTTAGTTTGCCTTGATTTCCCTTTCTCTCTTTCACTTTTATAGTGTTAAGTGTTCATGTTGAACTCTTACTGTGATTCATTCTCTCAATCCCTAAAATGAATCTGTGTATTAGATCTACTCTGAGTAGTGCAAGTGACCCAGAGGTTTCTGATTTGATTGACACAATCCAGTAATGCCAGGTAGATTTGGTTTTGTCATTTTACTTAAGAATAAATTTGGATTGTTTACCCTGTAATAGAAAACATTTATCTTCAGATACTCAGAAATGAAATAATTTTATAGGCTATACATTGCCTTACCTGCTAAAATTCAGCATAAAGCAGGAGGGAGGGACGACATTAAAAAAAGCAGGAAATGGTAGTATAGAATTAGGCAATGCTATCTTCAGTATGTCGGGTATTGAAAAGGTCATTGTTTTCTCATCCAAGGTAAGAACTTGAGGATACCGTGTAAGAATAAAAGTCTTGACCCAAGTATTTGGTTTGAGGTTCTAAGAAATAAACATCATTGTTACGCCATAAATTTATTCTTGCATATACAGTAGATTTTGTCTTTAATGTCAATTTAAAAATTGGACTTTTTCTTATCAAATCAAATGTATTTCCAGGGCTCTTTTGTGTGCTATAAACTGAAAAAATGATTGGCCAAGTGATCTAAGTATTTTAAATGTTAAGGTGATGGTAGTTTTAATTGTGTTTTGGGAAAAAGGCTATTTTTTAAAAACTCATTCTGTGTGCTCCTTTTTCTTGAATTCACAGTGATACCATAAACATTTGGTGCTGTTTTGGTAATTTAAGTCCCTGAACTCTTTAGTATTGACATCTCATCTTTATGGAGGAGGGTTTCTAAGTTTGTATTGTAAATTGTACCTTTGGGAGCAGTGTTATAGCTGTTTTAGGTTTTTAGTAAAGATCAAAGCTGAAAACATTAAACAAGACAACAAGACATGATTTTAAAAAGACACATGGGGAGACATAAAATTCTGCTTTAAGCATTTATTAAAAAAAATTAATCAGAATTTGATTTTTTTTTTCCCCAGACGAAAGATTGCTTAAAACATTGGATGACCAGAAAGTGGAATTTTATCAGATTAGAGCACATTAAGAATTTAGAAAAAACATTTCCTTTACTAACGAGGAGATAGTTGAATATTTGTTAATTTGGTAAAATGATTGTCAGAGGTGATTTTTTAGTTCTTTGTCTTATTAAAAACATAAATTAGTAAGTATGCTGTCAAAATTGTCAAAATAAGACTAATTAAAACAATTAAGTTTATTATAGAATGTAAAATTTTGTGTTTCTTTTTCCTGTTGTTATGTTTTTCAGTTGAAAAAGTCTTTGGTCATTAGGTTTAACTATAAATTAGTAGTATATGCATATAATGCTTGGTTATTTCTTCTCTAAAGTAAGAAATATCAACTGGTTCTATTAACTTTTGTAAATCTTGCCATAATCATGTATCCTTCCTTATTTGAAATGTCTGTATTTTTCATTGCCTATAAGAAGATGTCTAAAGTTTTTAGCCTACCAGACAAAATGTAAAACTGCCCTAAAATTCCTAAATATCTTTAAAGGCTACTTCTCTTGCTACTTTCTCTCTGAACTCATTCTTGATTGCCTAGCCAGAAATTATCAAATCTCTCATCCTTTGGTACAGATGTTACCTCGTATTAAAACTTTTCTTGTGCACATTTGTAAGTTGATATCTTACTCCTCTTTGTATCATCTACATTCATACATTCAGCAGTGTTATTGGATGTCTGCTGTGCCCCAAACACTGTTGTAGGTGTGAAGGCAACAGCAGTGCATGAGAATCCAGGTCCCTATCCTCATGAAATTTATGTTCTAGTTTGGGAATGATAATGAGGGAGACAAAATTAAATAAACAGATAGATGCCTAGAGCCTTTTAGATGTTAAATGTTTTGAGGAGAAAACAGTGTATATGATAGAAGGTTTAAGGACAGTACCAGTGTTGATTTGATGGCGACGGAAGATCTCTTTGAAGATGTGACATTTATGCCAAAGCTGAACGATAACAGTGGAGCAGTCATTTGAAGATTTGGGAGCAGAGTTCTCGAACTGAAAGACAGACAGTGCAAAGGCATTAGAGAGAGGAAAGAACGGGGGAGGTGGGGGAAGAGGGTGGGAATGGAAGCAGGAGGTAGGTTATACAGTCTTGTAAGCAAAGGTAAGGGATTTGAAATTTATTCTAATTTAATTTCGAAGCCTGAGAATTGTTGTTTAGTCGATAAGTTGTGTTTGACTTTGCAACCCCATAGACTGTAGCCCATCAGGCTCCTCTGTCTGTGGGATTTCCCAGGCAAGGCTACTGAAGTGGCTTGCCATTTCCTTCTCCAGGGCATCTTCCCCACACAGGGATCAAACCTGCATCTCCTACATTGGCAGGCGAGTTCTTGACTACTGAGCCACCAGGGAAGCCCCGCATTTACGGGTTCATGTGATTACATTGGGCCCACTCAGGGCCACCCTCCCCCTCCTTTATTGAGAGTGTACTATACAACCAGCACAGTACTAGGCACTGATGTGTATTGCTGAGCAAGCAAAGATTTTAATCCAAAAGCCACATAAAAACAAGACGGAAGTGACCTCCATTCTCAAGGAAAGTCCATGTCAAAATGTCCAGGACCATAGTGCTCTGGAATTGGCCTACTTGAATCGTAGGAGTTTGACTGTGGTTGTAAGAGTTATTCCTTACAAGTTACAAGGTAACTTTCTCAGGTCTCTCAGTTCAGCTCAGTTCAGTCACTCGGTCGTGTCTGACTCTGTGCGACCCCATGAACTGCAGCACACCAGGCCTTCCTGTCCATCCCCAAATCCCAGAGTCCATCCAAACCCATGTCCATCGAGTTGGTGATGCCATCCAACCATCTCATCCTCCATCGTCCCCTTCTCCTCCTGCCCTCAGTCTTTCCCAACATCAGGGTCTTTTCAAATGAGTCAGCTCTTCACATCAGGTGGCCAAAGTATTGGAGTTTCAGCTTCAGCATCAGTCCTTCCAATGAACACCCAGGACTGATCTCCTTTTGGATGGACTGGTTGGATCTCCTTGCAGTCCAAGGGACCCTCGAGTCTCCTCCAGTACCACAGTTCAAAAGCATCAATTCTTCGGTGCCCAGCTTGCTTTATAGTCCAACTCTCACATCCGTACATGACCACTGGAAAAACCATAGCCTTGACTAGACGGACCTTTGTTGACAAAGTAATGTCTCTGCTTTTTAATATGCTGTATAGGTTGGTCATAACTTTCCTCCCAAGGAGTGAGCGTCTTTCAATTTCATGGCTGCCATCACCATCTGCAGTGACTTTGGAGCCCAGAAAAATAAAGTCAGCCACTGTTTCCTCATCTGTTTGTCATGATGTGATGGGACCGGATGCCATGATCTTCGTTTTCTGAATGTTGAGCTTTAAGCCAGCTTTTTCACTCTCCTCTATTTCACTTTCATCAAGAGACTCTTTAGTTCTTCTTCACTTTCTGTCATAAGGGTGGTATCATCTGCATATCTGAGGTTATTGATATTTCTCCCGGCAGTCTTGATTCCAGCTTGTGCTTCCTCCAGCCCAGCATTTCTCATGATGTACTCTGCACATAAGTTAAATAAGCAGGGTGACAATGTACAGCTTTGACATACTCCTTTTCCTATTTGGAACCAGTCTGTTGTTCCATGTCCAGTTCATTTTTTGTTTGTTTGTTGTTTTTTGTTTTTTTCCATGTCCAGTTCTAACTGTTGCTTCCTGACCTGCATACAGGTTTCTCAACAGGCAGGTCAGGTGGTCTGGTATTCCCGTCTCTTTCAGAATTTTCCTGTTTGTTGTGATCCACACAGTCAAAGGCTTTGGCAAGTCAACAAAGCAGAAATAGATGTTTTTCTGGGACTCTCTTGCTTTTTCGGTGATCCAGCAGATGTTGGCAATTTGATCTCTGGTTCCTCTGCCTTTTCTAAAACCAGCTTGAACATCTGGAAGTTCACGGTTCACGTATTGCTGAAGCCTGGCTTGGAGAATTTTGAGCATTACTTTACTAGCGTGTGAGATGAGTGCAATTGTGTGGTCGTTTGAGCATTCTTTGGCATTGCCTTTCTTTGGGGTTGGAATGAAAACTGACCTTTTCCAGTCCTGTGGCCACTGCTGAGTTTTCCAAATTTGCTGGCATACTGAGTGCTGCACTTTGACAGCAAGCATCATCTCTTAGGATTTGGAACAGCTCAACTGGAATTCCATCACCTCCACTAGCTTTGTTCATAGTGAGACTTCCTCAGGCCCGTTTGACTTCGGACTCCAGGATGTCTGGCTCTAGGTGAGTGATCACACCATCGTGATTATGTGGGTTATGAAGATCTTTTTTCTCATGTCACTACATGGTTCTTTATTGCATCCATACTGGTCTTAACTAAAGCAGATATTTTCAATGCCAGCATTGGATAAATGTCAGCCAAACAGAGCCAAAACAAACTTTGCCATTGTTCTGAGCTTTAGGGCAAGGGTCACAGTGCTCTGGGGCTCATCTTCCCCATGTAAGCTCATTCTTTAGAGTGTGTTCCTTCTTTAGGGTTGCAGGCTACCATATGGCATGCAGAGAAAGTGCCAAACGAGTGACAGTGAATCTTGTCTCCTTTTTTTTAAAGTCTGCTAATTAATAACTTTAGTTACATCTGCCAAGTCCTTCTTACCATGTAATATAGCGTATTCACTACCGCAACACCAGGGCATACATGTTTGACGTCTTTAATATCATATAAGAGCAGTGAAGCAGAATTAACTCTGACAGAGTTAATTTTTGAGTCATTCCAGTTTTTAAATTTCTTTTACCTTTACTTATATGCCTACCTTCAAGGATTACCTTGATAGTGACGCCTGATAGATTAGCCATACTCCATAAGACAACCCGAAACTGTTTATCTTTAGTTTTAGTTATTTAACTAACTGAACATAAAAATGTGGAAATGCCTCTTGCATTTAAAGAGATTTTGTTCTAGATATCTTCCAGAGAAAGCTGTGGTTACTCATTGATAAAAAGTTGTGGGTCAAGAGAATTTATTGATACTGTCTAAGCTGTTTGAGATTTTTTGTTTTCACTTATTCTGATTATTTAAGAAATGGATTCACTCAATAAATGCTTATTGAGCAGCGCTAGGTGCTAGGATGATAATAACTGAACACGTAACTTCTTTTGGTAATTAATTAATTTATTTCAATTGGAAGCTAATTACTTTACAGTGTTGTAGTGTGTTTTGCAGCACATTGACATGAATCAGTCATGGGTGTGCATGTGTCCCCCATCCTGAACCCCCCTCCCACCTCCCTCCCCATCCCATCCCTCTGGGTCATCCCAGTGCACCAGCCCTGAGCACCGTGCCTCATGCATCAAGCCTGTCCGGGTGATCTGTTTCACATATGATAATATACATGTTTCAATGCTATTCTCTCAAATCATCCCACCCTCGCCTTCTCCCCCAGAGTCCAAAAGTCTGTTCTTCACACATGTGTCTCTTTGGCTGTCTCGCATATAGATAGGGTCATCGTTACCGTCTTTCTAAATTCCATGTATATGCGTTAGTACACTGTATTGGTGTTTTTCTATCTTCACTCTGTATAAATAGGCTCCAGTTTCATCCACCTCATTAGAACTGATTCAAATGCATTCTTTTTAATGGCTGAGTAACATTCCACTGTATATGTGTACCACAGCTTTCTTATCCGTTCGTCTGCCGATGGACATCTAGGTTGCTTCCATGTCCTGGCTATTGTAAACAGTGCTGCGATGAACATTGGAGTACATATGTCTCCTTCAATTCTGGTTTCCTTGGTGTGTATTCCTAGCAGTGGGATTGCTCGGTCGTATGGCAGTTCTATTTCCAGTTTTTTAAGGAATCTCCACACTGTTCTCCACGGTGGCTGTACTAGTTTGCATTCCCACCAACAGTGAAAAGACAGCCTTCAGAATGAGAGAAAATAATAGCAAACAAAGCAACTCGCAAAGAATTAATCTCAAAAACATACAAGCAACTCCTGCAGCTCAGTTCCAGAACAAGAAAAGACCCAATCAATAAATGGGCCAAAGAACTAAACAGACATTTCTCCAAAGAAGACATACAGATGGCTAACAGACACATGAAAAGATGCTCAACATCACTCATTATCAGAGAAATGCAAATCAAAACCACAATGAGGTACCATGTCACGCTAGTCAGAATGGGTGCTATCCAAGAGTCTGCAGGCAATAAGTGCTGGAGAGAGTGTGGAGGAAAGGGAACCCTCTTACACTGTTGGTGGGAATGCAAACTGAACACGTAACTTTTTAGGAATCATGAGACTCTGAAGGAGAAACAAGCTGCTCTGGGTGATAACACAGTCATCGTTTAGTAACTGTGAGTGGTTGGTTCTGAGACCTTGGAGGATATCAAAACCCAGAGATGCTCAAGTCCCTTTTATTAATATAAAACAGTATAGTATTTACATATAGTCTACATATATCCCTCCCATTATACTTTAAGTCGTCTCTAGGTTTGTTATAATAACCTTGTAAGTGCTATGTAAGTAGTTGCCAGGCTGCTTGGCAAATGCAAGTTTTGTCTTTTGGAACTTTCCCCAGATCTTTTCTGTATATTTTTGACCCGTGGCTGGTTGAATCCACAGTGGTTGAATGGAGAACCCAAGGATACAGAGCACCTACTGTACGTATATCTAGGTAGGTGGTCTAGCATGATCTGCTCATGAGGATTTGACCAACACTGGCTTGCCACTTCACTGTGGGTGGACCTGAATTAACCTTGAAATTTCTTCGAGCCTCAGTTTTCTATGTATGTGAATAGTAATCTTTAATTGGAGTTCCTGTGCCCTTTTGCAGTAGCACTAGCAATTTTGAATTAATTTGTATTAAGAAAGGCTCCCCCACAATTTATATATGTACCTGAATCTGCCTTTGGCTCCCTTACTTTTCTTCTCCTTCAAATGTGATGATTTCAAATTGTGTCCAAACTAGAGGTACTTAACTTTTGGAGGAAAAAATACAGAAATAATGTGTGTTAGTTGGTAGAAGTGTTATAAAATTTAGAAAAATCACGATTTTTATCATTTCTACACCCAGGGAAGACCCTTGACATTTTAGTGATCTTTCAGTCTTCTCTGTGCACATACATAGTTCATTTAAAAAAAGACAAGGCTAGTTGGCAAGATAGTATCATATTACAAATACAGTATGTATTTAACTTTAATTCATAATTATTATGATCACTGTCATTTAATAAATTTATATAATTATTAGATTATATAAATTATGCAACTATCATAATTTATATAATTTAACAAAATATTTATAATATATGTTATCTAGTTATAAATATTTGTGTATTAATAATTTGATAATTCTGCATTTTCACTTAATGCCACATGAATTACATAATACAATTGTATCTAATTATCTTCTATGACATAATTTAATTTTGTTAAGGTTGGAATGATGCATTTCTCAAATGTTTGGTAGAAGGTGTTTATAAAGCCATTTGAATCTGGTATTTTTGTGTGTGTTGGACAGAGGAAAGGGGAAACATTTAAACTCCTCTAGCTTTCAGTAGTTGTAGAACTATTAAGATTATCTATTTCTTTCTTGAGTCAATTCCCCCCACCTTTAAACTGTGTTCACTTTATATATTTGGGATCTTGTCTGTCTCTAATATTCAATCTTTTAAAGAAACTAACCTTTTGCTCTGATCTTCAAACTTTACAAAAACGTATACAATGAAAAGGAAGGCATCTTCTCAGCAGAGCTGAGACCTTTCCAGAGGCAGACAGTGTACTTTTTCTCAATGACATTTTTATCTTTTTACAACCCTTTTATTTTTTACTAAAACAGGATGAACAGTATGAGACGTAGTGATCTATACTCTCTTGTTTTCTCTCTTCTTTTTGTTTGTTTGTACATCAACCTCATTTTTAATGCCAGTGTAATATTCCACTTCATGGATGTATCCTGTTTAATTAAAAGTAGTTATGCTTTTTTCCCAGTAAAAACCTGTCCCATTTGTTTGATATAACCTAAGAACTTGATTTATTAACCCTATTGTAGTAATAGACATAATCATTTCAGAGGTCCAACAAGCCTTCCATGTGCCTTACCCTTTCACAAATAAGTTGAAATTAAAATGTTCGTTGCTCTATAATAGCCTCCTTGGAAGAGGGTATGTTCCATTTAAGTATTTTTAATTACAAACACAACTCTCTTCTGTAATTTAAATGCCATGTGATGTTGTTAGCACTTGAACCCCTGTTTCTTCTATAACTTACCCTAATGTGCAGTTTGAGAGATAGGTGCCGTCTTATGCTTCCTCATGGCTGCCCTGCTGCCCTTGCCACTTATTTATTTATTTATTTTTCATTTATTTTTATTAGTTGGAGGCTAATTACTTTACAGTATTGTAGTGGGTTTTGTCATACATTGACATGAATCAGCCATGGATACACATGTGTTCCCCATCTCGATCCCCCCTCCCACCTCCCTCTCCACCCGATCCCTCTGGGTCTTCCCAGTGCACCAGCCCCGAGCACTTGTCTCATGCATGCAACCTGGGCTGGTGATCTCTTTCACCATAGATAATATACATGTGTCGATGCTGTTCTCTCGAAACATCCCACCCTCGCCTTCTCCCACAGAGTCCAAAAGTCTGTTCTGTACATCTGTGTCTCTTTTTCTGTTTTGCGTATAGGGTTATCATTACCATCTTTCTAAATTCCATATATATGTGTTAGTATGCTGTAATGTTCTTTATCTCTCTGTCTTACTTCATTCTGTATAATGGGCTCCAATTTCATCCATCTCATTAGAACTGATTCAAATGAATTCTTTTTAATGGCTGAGTAATATTCCATGGTGTATATGGACCACAGCTTCCTTATCCGTTCGTCTGCTGATGGGCATCTAGGTTGCTTCCATGTCCTGGCTATTATAAACAGTGCTGCGATGAACATTGGGGTGCACGTGTCTCTTTCAGATCTGGTTTCCTCGGTGTGTATGCCCAGAAGTGGGATTGCTGGGTCATATGCTTGCCGCTTATTTCAAGTTCATCTTCTTACATGTCTTTGAGATGCTACCTTTACTATGACTAACTTTTCATATACTTCTGGAATTTAAAAAAATGTGTTCCCTTGGTTGATCTGCCAGTATCATAGCTTTTTAAAGTCTTTTTATTTTTAAATGACTTTGTACTTATAAAAGAGAAAAATAAGAGAGTTCCTATGTACCCTTCAGTTAGTTTCTCCTAATGTTAACATCTTATAAATCCATAGTATAATGATAAGAGCTAAGAAATTAGCTTACTGATACAGTACATTTGACTTCGTACTCTTTTACTTATAATGGCTTTGCAGCAATTATTTAATATGTCATAGGAATACTCTTGCTCTTCCCTTCATGTTTTCCCTTGTTTTTGCTTGTTTTTTCTTTCCAGTTGTCTAGCTGTAGCAAACAAAAAAAAAAAAATTTATATAGTATTTATTTGGGGACCATATAAAATTAACTCAGGGAGAAAGGACATCATTATTCTACTGAATCTTTAGTACAGAAGCAAGATATGTCTTTCCATTTGTTGAAATCTACCTTTGTGTCTCTCAGAAGTGTTCCATAGTTTTTCTCATACATGTTTTGAACTCTTTATTCAGTTTATGCCTGTTTTTTTTAAAGTTATAGATAAGATCTTTTCTTTCATTTTATCGTTTATCTGGTTTCTCTTTGTACATATAAAGGAAAGATTTCTTTATGTTTTGCACTTGACTAAACTACTAGATTATCTTGTTGTAGTAATATTTAGTTGGTTCTTTTGGATATTCTAGTTATTTAATTGTACCCCTACCAGTAGTATTCCTTTCTAATTTCATTCTCTGTGTTGACTGATAAAAATGAGTAACAGTGGTAAAAATGGGGATTTCCCTGACTCTAGTAATATAGTATATCTAGTATTTCCTCATCGGGTGGTGCTGGCTTATTGTGGGTCTGAAATATATTGTGTTTAAAAAGTGTGCTTTTATATCCAGTATTTTCAATAAGAATGGGCATTGAGTTTTTAAGGCGTCTTTTCATCACCTTCGGCATGATAATATTTTTCTTCTATGTAGCTCTATTAATGTGTTGGGTGATATCAGTTTTACAACAGTGACTTTTGTTGTAAATTTTAGATTTTCCATCTCGCGGTTAGTTTTTATCAAAATAGTTTGTATCAAAAGTACACTTTCTAGTAAATTATCTATTTCATTTGGTTTTCAAGTTTGCTTTCATAGACTTGAGCAAAGTAGTCTTCTATGATTCTTTTGGTTTCTTTTTGTATTGATATTTTCTTTTTTTTTTTCATTACCATCTGATAGTACTGACAAATACATCTTTTAAAATTCATTAAACCAAAAGAATAAAAGCAGTTTAACTAATTTTTTTAAAATCCCAAACTTCTTAATTTATAATAAAGAATCTTTCAGATTTAATTCTAATTGTGTATCCCTTACCTACCTAAAGTTTTCTGCCTCCTTGGGTTAATGTCTTAGGGTCCTTGTAGATTTGTTTCTAGTGACCATTTGGATAAAAGTCTAGGTAACAGTCCTTTATAAAACTCTCTTCTCCCCTACCCTGCTCTTAAGGGGTGAGAATCCTTTTAGTGCACACCCTGTCTCCCTGGTGACTCAGAAAGAATCCAATGCTGGAGACCTGAGTTCTGTCCCTGGATCAGGAACATCCGTTGAAAAAGAGATTGACTCCCTTCTCCAGTATGCGTGCCTAGAGAATTCCGTCGACAGAGGAGCCTGGCGTGCTCCAATCCATGGCGCTCAAAGAGTTGGACAGGACTGAGCAGCTAACCCTTTCGCTTACTGAGAAGCATGTTTTAAAAATTCAGAGATTTTTCCCATTTCATCAGATAAATTTTGAGGTTTTTTTTTTTTTTTAAATGATGCTGGGTGAGTTGCATTTATGATATATTTGGTATGAAATTCTTGTGATTGTTTAAAAGGCTTTCTAAAACAAATTTATGATTTTTTAAATTTTGCATTAAGCAATTTTGACTTAGGTATGGCAGCAACATATTAAAAGGACATAAGGCAAAGTATTACCTCGAAACATCTTATTTTTCTCATAAAATTATATGAGAACATCCTGTTTTCTAAAGCAGAAATGACTTAAATGTTTTGATTCTGGAGGGAGAGAGAAAAAAAATAATGGTATGTTTTAATTGTCCACCTAAAGGGTTGAATTCTTTTTTGTTCCAGTAAAAAGCACTTTTAGTAGTCTCTTGCTCATTTTGTCCATCTGGCTCTTTTTGTGATTGTATGTGGTTATAGCCTCTGTGTCTAAACATAATTCCAGTAATTTTCTCTTTCCCTGTATTATTACTTTTTCTCTTATTTATACTATTTTAGTGGAAAATTGCCTGTTAGGATTTTATTTGGAGTGAGGAATTTTAGGTCTTACGTTACTAAATGCTGTCAGATTCCCACCTTTGTCACATGATTTTTAATGTACTGTCTCTTTGTAGGTAGAGCTGCTTCTTAGTGGTATGGTATAAAATAGATAGGGCTTCCCAGGTGGCTCAGTAGTAGAGAAACCGCTTGCCAGCACAGGAGACTGGGGTTCAATCCCTGGGTCAGGAAGATGCCCTGGAGGAGGAAATGACAACCCACACCAGTATTTTTGCCTGGATCATCCCATGGACAGAGGAGCCTGATCGGCTGCAGTCCATGGAGTTGCAAAGAGTCAAACCCAACTGAGCATGCATGCACACAAAACAGATAAGTGATCCCACCTATGAATTTCTCCTTTGTTTCTCATGTACCTTCTCAGTCCTTTTTCAAAAGAGTGAATTACTTCTTCACCTCTTGTCGATTGGTCAGAGGACTAAGGCTTTTAACAGTAGATTAACTTTAGGTCTTACTAAGGAAGTTACATAGTAAGTGTATTTTCATGATATAACTTACACAAGACTTTTATTTTTAGACCATCCTTTTGTTTCTCAATTCTAACAATATCCCTGTAAATTATATTAGAAAAGGTAGTAAATGTCCATTTTACGAATGGTGAAATGAGTTAAAATTCAGGGGCAAAGGTGAAGGCACGACCAAGACTGAAACTGAGACCCGGATCCCCAAATACTAGTCTAGCGCTCACTCTTTTCAGTCATGAAGGTTTTTGAGGGTGATCCCCACCACCCAGGACTCTTGTTTCCTTCCAGATTTATTGTCCCTAGCTGTTGGAGAACACACGGAGACCTGTGTCACTTGATTTCCCTTGTTAGGGTATCCCTTCCAGTTGCTGAACTACAATATTGTCATGACTAGCCAGTGTTGTAATTTGTCTGTCTTATTTCGTATAGTGGATTTTTACTGCAGAAACATTTTTTTTATGTCCAGATCTATTAAGTATTGCTTGAGTACAGACTCTGTTATACTTTTTAACTCTTAAGAGATAGGTAGAATTTTATTCCATAGAAATTAAACTACAAAGAGGATCTGGGTTTTTGGAACTTCGGTAGTCTGAACATAATTTCTAACATTCTCTAATTCTTCAGGCCAAGGACCTCTTATTACCTGACTATCATCTGTATCTTTCTTTTCTCCCCTTTTCTTTCATGGTAATGTAATTAATAGCAAGGCTGTGCTTCGCTTCTCTTTGACAGTCTCTACTCCTAAAATCATCTGTTTTCTTCAAGTGTTTTTCAGCCTCAATGTGAGCACAGTGGGTCCTGTGATACGTATGCCATAACATGGCCTATTGTATTCATCCTTTTGGATAAATGTAATATAATTTATATTAGCAGTTTTTATCATCTTTCTTTCCAAAAGAGTTGAAGTCTCAATCCAATCCTCTCCCTTGTGTCTGTTTTGTTTAATGACCGCCTTTTTAATGAGGCCTTTTTGGAACTTCATATTTCCCCATGGATAATGTTTAAGACTAGCCTTTTATCAAATGAAAAGTGGTAGACTGCAATACCTAATCTCATTAATCTATTTGGGCTATAAAATTATGTGACTGTTGGGCAAAATCCAGAAATAAATTAATATGACCAATATATTTCTTATCAATAACTGCATTTCCCAAATCTTGTCTGTAAGACCATTTAAAATATCTCTGAAACCTCAAAAAAATTCTAACTTGATAGAAATCTTACCCACCTGTGAAAAGGCAGGTGTTTTTCAAACACTACTGACGTTCTCTTCTATGTTAACTCTTATTTGTCTTTCATTAAACCCCGGTATTTCGGCTTCTCAGAAAGGCCCTGCCACTCACACAGTGTTGTTTTGGTACTGAAACTGCTACATTAACACAGTTCTTGTTAAATGTCTCTGAGGTTTTATTTCTTTATCCCTTTCTTTGTAACAAGCAGCCACTCTATTTTTTCAGTAGTGAATTTCAAAATCCTTTTTAACCTTATAGGTCCAGGGGTAGCCAAGGATGGCTGCAGCTTCCTATGATCAGTTGTTAAAGCAAGTTGAGGCCCTGAAGATGGAGAACTCAAATCTTTGACAAGAGCTAGAAGATAATTTCAATCATCTTACAAAACTGGAAACTGAGGCATCTAATATGAAGGTATCAAGACTGTGACTTTAAATTGTAGTTTATCCATTTTTATTCCATGTTTCTTCCTGTAAACTTTGGGTTAGACACTTCACTTACTTAGAAGTGTATTTTTTAAGTTAAGCAGTAATCTGTAAACTCTTCCTTGCAAAAGTTAACATTGATATTTTCAGTCCAGATGTTTTTAACTCATCCAGCAAATCATATAAAGAAAATGATTATAAAACCACAGTGACTAAGTAGTTAGTCCTTAGTTATTTTTAAGCTTAAAAATGAGAGACCAACTTTACCATCACTATAGTGAGGCTGAGCATTCTATGTAATTCACAGAAACTAGCCTCACAGCTGCCAAATTTATCTTAAGGATTAAAACAAAGCATAGTCATCATCCCCAACCCCCTCAGATCTTGTCATCACTTAAGTGCTGCAGTGATAGATCGTCAAGAAATTTGGGGTGACCTAATGAGAAGAGTCCCGAAGTGAAGATTAGTACCTGATTCTATTTCTGGTTTTGCCATAAGCTGAGCTACAGACTGTCGGGTGCCCTTCTGGAATTAAATTGCTTTATTTGAAAAAGTAGTCATTGCACTAACAGAAGATGTCCACGACACTCAAGCCCTGAAATTGGTTTGCTGTATAGCATTGCAAAGCTGTGATAACCTCCATGAAAAGTTATAAAATATTCAGTGTTCACTGGGAAAATATGTTCTTATTTCAAAATAATTGCAGTCAAAACTTTAACTGTTTTAATTTCCAGTTAGGCAGATTTTCCTCTCACTGAATTTAATAGAACTGGAGGTCATCAACAAAACTGTTACCTCCTTCTCTTTTAAAAAAATCCTTCTTGCTACGTGTTTTTTCTGCACCTTGGCCATTTTACCATCTGGGTTTCTGACCCTCTTCTTCCTGTCTGCTTACTACTCTTATTCCTTATTCATTTATTATTCTCTTCTATTTCTTTTTTCATGCATTTTGAGGTCTCTCTTATTCTTCAAGCTTCTGTGTATTACTGAACTATTGAGCTGCTCCTCTTTTGCCTTTTTATTCACTATCAAAGCAGTTTAGCCTTTTACTCATTTGAACCTTTCTTTCTTTTTCTCTCTCTTTCTCTTCTATGCATAAATCTTTTCTACTGTGTTGCCTATTTCTGTGGCAGTAGCAATGACAGATCTCCAAGATACCGATCTCAGATCCTTCATAAAGAAATATTTTTTTCTATAGACTATAAGGAAGCATTTTTTTTTCTCACTGCAAACCATGAAAACAGCTGTGAATCAATTACCTACTAGGTTAAAAAAGCGTAGCTTGATATTTTAACACTGATCAGCATAATGTATCTAAAATTATTGTTCATGACACGTCGTTTTAAAAGTTTAAAGATACAAAATTTAAATTCCCCAGCAAGACTAATGGTTTATCTGCTTCAGAAGTATATTTTGTAGAGAATTCTTCCTAGCACACCTATCTGAATGTCTCTTGTGCAGAATTCTGAGTCCCTTTTTCAAGTTTTTTATTTTTATAAACTACTTGAGCAAATTGAAACTTCATTTTGGTGAAACATTTTAACATACCTTTAGATCTATCTCCATGGATGGAAATGCTGAAATGTGGAATGTCTCTCAGAGTAACACTATAAGGCAGATCCTTAAATTTCTGCAATGGAATACCAGGTTGGCCTCTTAGGAATGAGGTCATGAATATACATCATGAATATTAGTATTTAAGATATGTCTGAATTCAACCATGAATTGATTACTGCTCAGTGAGTGTTTTTACAGACATCCTTGCAAAGCCATCCACATATTTCTTCAGGATTTAGTGTATGGTATCATAGCAGTTATGCCCTTATACTGAAGTTATTTATGTATCTCCTTTCAAGAAGCTTTTTGAAAAAAAAGAAGCAGCAGCAGCTTTATAGTACTAACAGGAAACCATGCTCTGTTTATTTTGTCTTAAAATACTGATGTGTGAATGAAGACACTTGGAAACATTGGAACTTACTACATTGGATTAAAGTTAATCCGAAACAATGGTTATTTTTCAAAAAAATAACTTTTTAGACTTTGTAATACATCATATGATCTTGTATTATGTTTGCTGATCGTTCCTGTGTAATGTGTCCACCCTGTGGATGGCAAGGTGTGTCTCTTTCAACTACATTATTTCAGAATTTCTGAAATTTATACAGTAGTGCCATCTAGTGGCAAAAGAGAATACTGCTTTGTTATTGATTACATGTCATTGATAGTATAAAAATATTCTGTGTGTGTGTGACAGTCAGGGAAATATGTGTACAGCAGTTAAGGAAATGTGAGCATTGACTGTATTTGAGAATATTAAGAAAATGTTTATTTTGTAGTTCTAATGATGGCATTGTGGTTGTGTTTAGGAAGAATCCCTTTTTAAATATACATGTAGAATTTTTTTAGAGAAGAAACAGTATGATGACTGAGATTTGTTTTTCAAATAAATTTGGGTTGAGGGGGAATGGACGAAGTGGTTATAAGCATAGATGAAAGAAGCCCATGAGTTGATAATGTTTGAACTAACATGAGGATACATAGGAGTTCATTACATTATTCTCTACATTTATGGATATACTTGATGCTTCTGTGATTAAAATAAACTGCAGATTTTGTGGGATTTAGAATAAGAATGCAGCAATTATAGCTAAACTTAAGGGAAATTATATAGTATACTTCTTACTCCAGGGCAGGAAGTCAATGTGATTTACTTTAAAATGCTGAGCATCGCAGCATGATAAATATGGTGAAAAATTAAGTTAGTTGCACGGTCGTATCCGACTCTCTGTGACTCCATGGACTGCACCTGTCCCGCTCCTCTGTCCATGGAATTCTTCAGGCAGGAGGACTGGATTGGTTGCCATTTTCTTCTCCAAAATATGGTGAAGTATGAAGCATTTAAATTGAAAGATGGCATGGTGTAGAAAAATATATCTAGGTAAAATATTAACCAACCATTTATATCTCTTGTATTTTAGCAAAATGAAGTATTTATAAATTGTTTTAACTATAAAACCATGTATATGGAGAGTATCTTGTATTTTCAGAGTGTAAGAAAAAAATGAGAAGTAAAAATTCAAATTGGCACAGTTCATAATTTATTTTGAAGATTTAATTACCAAGTATACTTTTATCTAGTAATAAAAAATATCAGTAACTGTGACATAGTGAGGAAAACAGAAGTGGATCAAGTTGAAAACTCCCTTGAAATGACACAGTTACTCATTCATATTTTCTATTCACTTATATGACCACAGTATATTTGTCTGTAATAATTAATTCTCTCGTGTTTCTAAAATCTTAACTTTTTAAAAATAATGTTTGATTATATGATTAATTTTTTAAAACCAAACTTCCAGAATTTATAAATACAAATGAATATTCTCTCCTTTAAAATTACATATTTATTTTTAAAAACTGTCATTTCTCAAAACATTTTTTGAAATATTTTGTTTGGAATTGCTTTGTAGTTGTGCTGCATCTTTTAAAAACCTCTTTGAAATTAAGGACTTCTTTTTAGGCTGTATTCAGTATGCAACCCCAAGCAATTGATCAGCCCTACCGCAGCAATTAGAAAACACTGGATAAAAACAAAAACCATTCTTTTAAAGACATTGGAGAACTGTGAAATCATCAAGAACTATACTAACTAAAATTCCTAAGAGGAAAGAGTCCTTTCTAGATGAGCTGAGATCACCAGTAATTTTCTTCCCCAGGGGTATTTACTGATTCTGTAACACACCGATAATTAATCATTGGCACAGGCATTGAGACTCCACTGGAGGAAGGAAACCGTTGGGCAAAGACGTGGACATGTGCAAAGCATTGACATTTAGCAGGGCTCCAAGTGTATGACTAGTGTCTCACATTCTCTCCAAATGCATGGGGTGTTAGCTGAGTCTTGTTGGGGGGAAGATGCCCGGGAGGACTAGGAAGCAGATCATTAAGAGGCAGTGTCCTGCTAAAGCAGGTCTCAGCCTCAGTGTAAGAGAAGAGATACATTCAGAGAACTCAGCAAACCAAATCAGATGTGAAAGCGAAAGTCGTTCAGTCATGTCCAACCCTTGGCAACCCCATGGACTATCCAGTCCATGGAATTCTCCAGGCCAGAATACTGGAGTGGGTAACCTTTCCCTTCTCCAGGGGATCTTCCCAACCCAGGGATCGAACCCAGGTCTCCCACATTGCAGGCAGATTCTTCACCAACTGAGCTATTAGGGAATCTCATATGAATTTCACTTAAACTGCATCTGCAACCCATTTTCAGTTATTGGTTGAAGGAAATCAGACCCCAGTGGTGGAAAGGGCAAACTCTGTAAGGGAAACTCTAATCTCAAGTCTTTCCTGCTCTTGTATGTATAATGACTGGCATACGGTTAAAAGTTACAAGAAATACAAAGAAATAGGAAAATGACTGATAACCAACAGAACAAATAGTTAATAGAAGCAAATCCCAAGATGATCCACATGTTGTAAGCAAGTAACAGTCAAGGATTTTAACATAATTATTTTAAATGTTTTGATAAAAATGATGGATTAAGTGGATAAAGAGTCAGAAAATCTCAACAGAGAATTGGAACCTATAATTAAGAAGACTCAAACTTAAACCTTGCTGGTAGGAGTATAAAATGGCACAAACACTTTGAAAAACCACTCAGCAGTTTCTTTTAATCACTGTGACTCAGGGTTTAAACCTCCAGATATATATTCAAGAGAAGTGAGTACGTGTGTCCACCTGGAGATAAGTGCAAGAACGTACATAGTAGCATTCTTCACAATAGCCTCCAAACTGGCAACAACCCAAATGCCCATCAAAAGGATAAGGGATGTATCAGTGGAGATCTATTCATACAGTGGACAACTACACAGTATTAAATAACTGATACATACAACAGCATGGATGAGTGTCATAGAGATTTTGATGAGCAAAAACCACGAGACACAAAAGGCTGTATACTGTATAATTTCATTTATATGCAATTCACAAGGAGGCCAACTAACTGATAACAAAAATCAGAGTAATGATTACTTCTGGAGAATGAATACTGATTGATAAGGGGCAAAAGGGAACCTTCTGTGATACTGGAAATGTTTTGTGTCTTCCCTGGGTGGCAATTACATGGATACTTGGATTATATAAGAAATTTAAGATTGGCGTGCTTTTCACATGTATGTTCTGTCTCAGTAAAACAGAAAAGAAATGAGCTTAATTTTTATTATGGAATAGACACAAACTGTTCACAAGAAAATAGTAATGTAGTCATGCTGGGTGGTGTCATCTTGAGACAAAGTAACTGGATCTATAAATGAACTGCGTATTTTTGAGATTCATAACTCAGAATTTACAAGAATAATTTAAGAGAACACATTGGAATAAGTAGCTTTTCCAAGATAGATGCTTTGAAATTTTAATTTTCTAAACTTTATAAATTTCCATAATTTTATTTACTTTATGGTTATTGCTTTTATCAATAGACTTCTAGCCATATGCACAGAAACTTAAAACTTGCAAGTTATGTATATTCACTATCTTTAAAATTTAGGAAATACAGACAGACAGAGATCAAGCTCACCCATTTAAAAACATTTTTTTAATGTTGGTAACCTTTGATAATGTGTATATTTTTCTCTCTGCATTTTATGCAAGCATGCATTCAATGGGATCATATTTTGCAGCATGCTTTTTAATTTAATATAGCTATCATTTCATGTCATTAAGTATTTTATAGTATTTTCACAGATGTATAATATGCCGTTGTTCGGCTAATGCCATAAATTTATTTAATCCTTTATTGTTGTACATCACCTTTTCATTTCTGTTGTTGGTGTTATTTTAATTTTTCCTTCTTTTTAATATGTTTTTTAATTGTTGCTTTTGAATTCTTAAATGCTTGTACTTTTTCTGAAAACAGTATTTGTTTTGATAATATCTGTTGTTTTAAAATGAGGAAACCAAAAACAAAAATTGCTTGTAATCCCAACTTCTATAGAATACTCACTGTTAACACCTTGATGATAGGCTGTAGAGAAGGATCATCTATAAAGGAAGACCTGATCAGAGCTGTGCTTTAAAAGTCTTATTAATCTGTTAGTTCTATGCAAGGTAGGACCATTTAGGAGATTATTTTAGTAGTTTTGGTGGGGTCAATAGTCAGGATAATGACATAAAAATAGAGAAGAGATGGCTAATAAGAAATATTAAGCCTAGAATGCATACCACTGATAGTTCTTGAGAAAGGTAGCTGTTGAATTGTGAGCCTGAGAATTGTAAGAAATAGGATAAGATTAAAAGATCTTTGAATTACAAGCTGCAGTGGATGGAAGGAGACCCAGGATCCTGAAAACTGCAGGTAGTTTTCAGTGGTAATTCTCAAACTTTGTGGAAGAGAATTGTGTCCTGATGTTTATAGTAATCTACATTCATTCAAGAAAGACATCCCTGTGCAAATTTATTTCCTATCCCACAGTTGTGATACACTGACACAATTTCTGACTATAAATAACAGTCACCTCCACGTTCCCACATCTACTTATCTAAGCCTTTTAACTTCCAACATGGTCTTTATTTGAAGGTCAGATCATTAAGGTCACAGGCTATTTCTTATTGTTAACATAGGAATTCTTTTCTTAATGCTTCTAATGTCACTATCAAGGTAAACCACTGACATAGTCTTTACTATATTTACTCTTTTTGACAGATTTTCTTTTCAATCTATTTATGGATCCTTTTTCACATAGAGGAACACTGCCCATAGCTATAGGATTGTAACTGTTCAAATACATTGTTTTGCATTTGGAATCCTACTTGGCCAGCAAAGATTTTGCTGTGAACTAGAGTGGGATGCCTCAGAATATGTAAAATGTAAAAATATGTATAAATTATTGTTAAGGAATATACAGAAAAACTAGTAGAAAGTGAAAGTTTTTGACCTCCTCTGACAAAAATTTGTTGAGAGAAGGCTTTAGATGGGAAAGGAAGCAATGGACCAAAAGTCAGGAGACAGCATACAGTCACTTAACTGCTGAGTATAAATCAATGTAGTAGAATGTATATAAATTTAGTATATAACTGCTTGGTATTTATTGGGGTGTTAAATGTGTTAATTTGCTGTCTTTCATGGCCGTGTTGGTACAAGCTTAGTTTTTCTGTCTTCAGCAAATCTTTTGAGTCTCAGTTGGTCTGTCTGAAAAATGAGAGTAATCCACCTTGTTATGTTATTTCAGAAGTTACAAATATCTTAACTATTCCGTGTATACTGTATGGAGACTATTTGTAATCACCATCACCACAAAGTATCACTGTTGTTGTTGGGCTGTAATTTATTATTTATAATTAGTAATAGGTAATATATGTAAAGTACTTTGCATTTTATATGTTTTCAGATAGATCTGAAATAACTTTTTTCCCCCAGCAGACCTAAATGCCAAGAAAGTTAAAATCATATCTTCAAAAAGTCATTTAGAATTTCGTCATATTGAGATACTGTGTTCTTTTTTACAGGAAGTACTTAAACAACTACAAGGAAGTATTGAAGATGAAGCTATGGCTTCTTCTGGACAGATTGATTTATTAGAGCGTCTTAAAGGTAAATTTTTAAAAAGTGTTTTAAAGTAATTTTTTTAAGCTCCAGTTGTCAGCTTTAGGTGTGTGTGTCCAAATACAGCTTCTCTTGATTAGAATGTTGGTGGTGGATTTTCTTAGCCTCATGCATTAGGATGTAATTTTTAAAGTACAAATACGTAAAAAGTCTATTTGCTTGTCATTTTTTCAGTTATAACATTTAACTGCCTTTAAATAAACTATTTTAGATACCTTTCTTGACAATTTTCAGCTCTTTCTAAAACGCATTGCTCTTTTGCCAGTCATTAAGTAGGCCTTTATTAAGCTTTATGCTATAGACTGGACCCATTGCTTCATTTGAAGGAGTCAGTGCCCTTCTTTGTTCCATTCAGAATAGAAGTGCTTTATCTTTGCACTTATATACACACAACACTGATTTTAAGCCATTTTAAATAGAATTTTAAAAGAATGTCTTTCTTGTTTTATCACTTAAAAATTCAAATGTCAAATCAGTAAGTTTTAATTGTAATTGAAGATGGGCAGAGAAATTACTTTTGGATCCCCAAATATATTATTACTTAGTAGGAATCTAAGAAAGCACATTCTGTCTAATTTTTCTTTAACATACTTTTTCCCCACCAGACTGACTCAAGCTATCTTGGAGGGAAAGTTTAGCTATTCTGTTCATAAATAATTGTTCATTCACTCATATACATTTGTGGCTTTCTCTGATAGAAATCTATAGTTGCAGGCCTCTAAACCAAAAGGTGAACACTTTTTATTTTTTAATGACCCAATATTTGTGTATATTGCAAGATGGTCACCACCACAAATGTACCCTTTTATAAGTGCTTTGACCTGGTGTTTTTTTTTTTTTTTTTTTTTTCAGGACGTTTCTGTTTTAGAACCAGTAGTCAGTGAATTTTTCTGGTCATCAGCATTTGAGATAAGGATTTCTTCTGTCCCTGTATAGATCTGCTGCTCAATAACTGCAATAATTTAGTACTCCTGCATACTTTATGTGATATATATATAATGTATTTCAATTATAAAATGGTTTAAAATTTGAGGGCTAAATGTGAACCTAAGGTTTCATTATTAAAAGATAATATAATACATTAGCAATATTTTAGATCACTTAAAGCAGTTGTTTTATTAAAAACTTGTCTGTATTTTATTTAGAACTTAACTTAGATAGCAGTAATTTCCCTGGAGTGAAACTACGGTCCAAAAATGTCCCTCCATTCTTACGGAAGCCGAGAAGGATCTGTATCTAGTCGCTCAGGAGAGTGCAGTCCCGTTCCTATGGGTTCATTTCCATGAAGAGGGTTTGTAAATGGAAGCAGAGAAAATACCGGTTATTTGGAAGAACTTGAAAAAGAGAGGTAACATTTCTTCATTAAGTAGTAAACTTTTATGCTCCAATTTTTGCTAGATTTTGTCGTTTTGTGGCAATACAGAATAGGAGTTATGAAGCGTGTGTTGGAGGATCACAAGCAGCACTTAGAGAGCATTTTCCATTCATTGTCTCAGAGTGATGAATTACTGGGCGTCCTTACCTTACACCTGAAAACGTGAAGGAGGCAGCTTCTTGGGACTCCAGTGCTCAGATGCTCTGTACAGTGAATAATGTACGAATAGTATGCATAATCACAGTGGCTAAAATATGTAATGCGTTTTGATTGACTTTTTGGTTATCTTTTCAAATGAATTAAATGACTACCAGATTCAGTATAAGGTGACTGGTTTCCATTATTAAAGACCTATTTCAAGGAGTCACAAATGAAGCAATTTATCAGTTTTGGTTTCTTAAAAAAATGTTGCCTGATAGAGAATCAGTTCTCCTTTCTAAGAGCTAGTGTGTTAATTCTTTTCTTCTTGAAGTTAAAATCATCACACTACAAGTATCAGAATATATAGTTACCAAGCACTTGGTCAAGTATTTTTGTACGTCCTATGAGATTATAAATTCCTTTTGCATGATTAATACCATATTATATTGATATTCCTAAAAGTTCTATTAGACTTTCAAGAAATACTCAAATGTATAAATGTTAATTTGCATAAATGTCCAAATGTATAAATTCTCTGGGATCTTGGTCAAGTCTTTAAATTTTTGTGTCATTTCCTTCTGTAAAATAGGAATATGGTTCTACCTTGTGGAGTTATGAACAATGGATATTAACATATGGAAAATACCCAGCATATCTCATTGAGAGGCAAAAGACCTTTTACTACTTTCTCTCTGGTTTTAGATGTGTACATCTCTAAAAATAACAATAATCATGGGCCAGAAATAGTGTTAAGCTTTCTTTAATCTCTTGAGTTTCAGTGAATCTCTGTTTCATATCTTGAACCAGGACTCTTTCTGAGAGTCTAGGAAACAGTGTCCTGAAAAACCAGAAGCTAATTGGAGTGTACATTCTTCCATCGCTTTGTCCCCTTTGAACTCTGTCAAGAGGCATGTGAGCATGCCAGTTTTCCTAAGAACTTACTTTGCTTTATGTGATAAAGGCCTAATTTTATTCACAAAGAGTGTGTGTGTATGTAGTTGTCAATACCCTGTGTCCTCCTGGCTCCCACCGTTGTTTGAAGGTAGATTTAGCCCTTGTTTATGGGACAAAATCTGTGTTTTGCTCTTGTACTTGAATGATAGTTTGGCTAGGTCTAGGCTCAAACTCATTTTCCTTCTTTATAATCAGTGTCACTGATGAGAAATTGCATATCAGTCTTAATTCACGTTCCTTTGCAGGAAGTCATTTTTCTGAAGTTTTTAGAGTACCTTGATATGTGTTTTCTTGATTCATCATACTGGATACTACTCACTGTGCCCTTTTGATCTGGAAATTTATTTTCTTCAACTTTTGAAAATTCTGTTATTTCTTTGATGATTTTACCCCCTCTGTTTTTCTGTTCTTTCTTTCTAGACATCCCTTAAGTCAGAGAACTATCTCTGTATCTTTTTTTCCTTGTTCTCTGTATTACCTATAGATACAGTAAGTTTAAGTGACGTAAGTGTTAGAAAACACTCAAGCCAGAACTCAAGCCCAGATGCATACCCTTTTTTTTTTCTTAATTTATTTTTGTTTTTGACTGTGTTGGGTATTCCTTGCTGCACAGGTGCTTTCTCTAGTTGCAGAGAATGGGGTCTTGTTCTGCCACACGGGCTCTAGGGAGCACAGGCTTCAGTGGTTGTGATGCGTGGGCTTAGTTACCCTCTGGGCATGTGGGATCTTCCAGGACCAGGGGTCAGACCTGAGTCCCTGCACTGGCAGGAGGATTCTTAACCGCTCTGCAGCCAGGGAAGCTCCATGACCTTTTTGAACCTCAGTTTTCCAGTTAAAAGATGTTGTGAGGATGAAATTAGATATTTTTTAAAAACTCCTTAGTACTCTTGTCTGATACACCCAAATAGTTATTGTCACATTAGCCAGTAATACTTTTTAACAAATATTTAAATGCCTGATACATGTGCCATGTTCTTCTAGATGATCCTGAGTTAGCTAGAGGACTAAGAAGACTTGAAATTTATGTCAGATCAGTTTATTTATCTTCCTTGGTTCTTGTCTCATTGCAGCAAAAATTTGGAGCAATGGACCAAAAGGTATAGAACATCAGGCAAGTTACAGCTCAGTTCAGCTCAAGCGGACAGACCTTTTATTAGTAAGATACTCCCAAAGGAGCCCTCCTCATCTTCCCTGTGGATCCCTCTTGGTCCTCTTTTATGTGTCCAGTCTCCTCCTTTTGGACATGCCTGGTGCAGAGTAGGGCTTGTACCCGCCACCAATCAATGAGAGGAATGCAAATGGTCAAACATTCAAGGCCGATTGACAGTTTCAAGTTATATAACAGCAGGCTGTGTTGTTTATGCCTTCCCATGTGTCTTCGCCTAATGCCATCTTATAATTAGATGTAGAATATTCATGAGCCCTTAATGGTCCCCTAACTGCCTAAAGTTACTTGGAGAAGTCCCTATGGTGGTTTTCTGTCCACTGTGTGCCCAGGGCCCATGTGTTGAAAAGTCTCTGTGGTTATTTTGTAGCATCTGTGAGCTCTCATGGGTGTGTCTGGGATGGAGGTCAGAGATCAGTTTGCATCCCTTTCAGCCAGGCCTCCCCTTGTTTATGTCTAACTTCCTAGCTAACATTTACATTTTAAAGAAGACTGTTGACAGTCACTAAATATGCCTTCAATATGCTAAACAACAAAGACCCACCAGCTTCTGAGTCTGTGCCTTGTTTCAGTTTTGAGCCTTAAATACAGTGATTTGAGTTATAAGATCAGTTCCTATCAGTTAGCCACTTGTTACCATGTTGGCTCTTGACTTTGGCTTCCCAAGAGTATTTTGCCAGAGTTCAGTCTTAAAACTTGATAGCAACAACTTGGCCCTATTCTCCTTAACGTTTTTCTCACTCCAGTACCATCACTAAAATTAGCTTATTCATTTGAGCACTTTTAGCACCAGATCTTGATTAAATAGGCCAATTTATTGAAGATTAATCAGAAGAAATAGCATCTCCCTCTGTCCCTTGTTCCCTTGCCTTGGTCCTGGTGGGTCCTGCAGGTGCTCACCAGGGATCATTAAAAAAATAGGATCAGATCTCATGTTTTTGCTAGTGGTAATACCCAGCCTGTGGAAGGGGTTCAGGATTTCTGCACTGCTTTCTCCTGCTCCTGTTGTCAAAAATGGAAGGGAGAGGGCAGCTTCTCATTGGTCAGCACCTCTGCCCCAGGTTGGCACATCGTAACCAGGAGCTGGCTTCTTCCCATGAATTCCCCCACTACTGAGGTTGCCGCAGCAAAAAGTGAAGGCTTATTCTTATTTTTTAAGTTGCTTCTCAGTAAAGAATGGAAAGTTTAGCAAGAGTAGAACCTTCCACATACATGCATACTTATTCATCAAGAAAATACAATCAAATAGAATTTTAAAGTATTAATAACAGAGTCAGAGTGGGGAATGACTCGGTAAGAGTGAAGCCCAGAAGCTGTAATAAAAAATATCCTCATATTCAAGTGATTCACTGAGAAAATGTATTTATAACTGACAGAGTACTATCATTCTTAATACAGAAGAGGTCCTATAAATAAGAAAAAGTCACAGAAAAGGAAATAAAAATGGGTTTTAAACTTGGAAAAAATGCTTACACTTACCTATACTAAAAGAAATCAAATTAAAACCATAGTGAAAAAAAAAAAAACAACAAACAAACCCATAGTGATAGGGAATTCCCTTTTGGTCCAGTGGTTAGGACTCCGCACTTCTAATGCCATGAGCTGGGGTTCCATCCATGGTCTGGAAACTAAGATCCCACAAGCTGTGCAGTGTGGCTGAAAACAAGGAAGTCCATAATGATATACCATTTTTTAAACCCTAGAAATGTAAAAGAATCTAAAAGGTTTGATGAAGCATTTATATTGTCAAAGGTGGCAGAAGCATAAATTGGTACAATATCTAGTAAGGACAGTAAGTTAAAAGTTTACATATCCTAGGAATTTGTCATCTACACATGCTTGCATATTTGTACAATGAAGTTATATATAAGTATATTCAATGAAGCACTGTTTATAATAGCAAAAGATTAGAAAGACCCTAAATGCCCTCTAACATAGAACCAGTTATTATTTATTCTTTTATGGATTCATAAATATCTTTGCAGCTAGCAAAAAACCACATAGGACCTTTTTATATTCTGGTACAAGAATGATCTCCAAGATAGACTTTTAAGTGGTAAAAAGTTATAAGACAGCACAGATAATAATATGCTATTATTTATGTTTTAAAATGTACATGTACATATGTACACATATATTCTTTCATTTTTATAGAATGTCTCTGGAAATAAATATAAGAGAATAATAGTGGTCGCTTAGGGAAGGAGTCACAAAAAAGGACATAGATCATATATACTTCTTGTACCTACTGATTTTTTCCTCTTAACCCTTTATTTTGCATTTATGTTTATATTGATCAGATACGGAGTATTGATATAGAATATTGATATAGGTTGTTATTGAGGACATCATCGATTGGGTTGTCAGAAATTATGTAACAAGTTCATCTCCAGATTCCAAGCCTAAGAAAATGTCTCTCTCCCTCAGAACAACCTCCTGTTACCACACAGTGATAATATATTTCTTATTTTGACTAATAAGAAGCTGAAAGCTACGTGCAATAGTTCCCTATACTCTAAATTTATTTTTTGCATAATTACTGCTTTTCTTTGCTCCTTTATTATACTTTTTATTCTTATATTTGAGTTTTATTAAATCTATACTTTTAACTGTATACCAACATCAAATTCGTAGACTCTACATGTGAAGAAAGCATTTGGTTGAAATGTAAATATTCTAGTAAGAATGGTTGCCATCTTATTTAGCTGAAAAAGTTTAAAACTTTTAATATTCAAATTTTAATGACTGTAATCTAAGTCCCACCTTCAGAAATCTAAAATTAGTAAAATTCTCACTTATTTATTATATTACTTTAAATAGAAAACATTACAGTTATAGCTTATGAGAGTTGCTGTTATGTGCTCCATATTAGCATTGTGTAAACTTAACTTTTTTTTGAAAAACAGATCATTGCTTCTTGCTGACCTTGACAAAGAAGAAAAGGAAAAAGACTGGTATTATGCTCAACTTCAGAATCTCACTAAAAGAACAGATAGCCTTCCTTTAACTGAAAATGTAAGTAACTTGACAAAATAACTTATTTTTATATCTGAAAGTGTATATAAGTTTATAACTATATAGTTATTTGTAAACTGTAATATGTTTTATCCAACTTCAACATAAATATATAGTCAATGAATTTTGTATGTAGAGATGATAAAACTAAAAGATTCAGGATTCAACTAGGTGTTTTATTATTTGACGTGTTGAATTACCAAAGATACTCTGTAGAAATGTTTATTACCATCTGTCTGTTTTTTGAACTATATTACAGGACTCGTGCCAGATGGTTTTTGCAGTGAAAGTATCTTTGAGATAACCTGAGTCCTATTCTAGTTATTGTAAATGACAGTAGCTGTTGGCACAGATGTTAGAGCTTTTTGCAAGCACTAAAAGTTGTTTGTTTTGCTAATATAACTATGTAAAAAATAACTTAATTCTGTCAGCCTCTCCCTCCCCACCCAAGCTCTCCAAGTCAACTGTTCTATTCATGGGGTGACACGTATAAGAACATTTCTGAAATACATTAATAATTTTAAATAAGACTTTATTTTAACTGTTACCCATAAATTTTAAAACAATTTTTTAGAAATAGGCCAGTTAAAATTAATCTTCCACTCTTAGCTTAGATTTTTCATTTTCTAATAGTTTTGAGAGGACATTATAAAAGAAAAAGTAACAATGAAGGAAAAACCTTTTCCAGAACACGCAGTTAATCACATTCCTGCGTGGGTGGGCATTGTCTGGCGGGAGCTAGAACTAGAAACTTCAGTGGTCAGCCTCCTGAGCACAAACTTATCCAGGTTGTGAGAGGGAAAGAATCTCCCTTCCTGACAATGTCGTTAACATCATTTTGGGAGCTAAGGAGACACCACAAGTGAAAGAACAGTTCATAGAGAGTGTGGACGTATGAGGATTAGGAACTCAGTAGGGTTTGGAGGGATCATTGCTCTTAATATTAAAGCACTGTTTTGCTTAACATTCACTTTGGTAATTAAAATGTACAGTATTTAGAGTCTAGCTGTCTGCATGCAGTTGTGTATGAAACAGTTCAAGAGCAATTGGTTAATACCTGAAACAAAGATCAGTTGTCAGCTCATTGCCATATTAATTTACCATATAGTCAGTCACATTTATTTAAGAGGATATGTAAGACATTATAGACCATTAAGCAACATTAGCAAATGTAAATTGCTTATATTTCATAAATATTTTTAAATTCACAAAATTTTTATTTTATATTGGGAAGGCAGGTTAAGAATGCTTTCATATAGAAATACTTATCAGGTTACCAGGCATTGCTTAAAACATCAAATATAAACCACGTTATTGTAATATAATGTGTCATCTTCAACCTTTTGCGCAAGGGATTTTTGGAAGTGGAGGACAAATAAGTGTAGTTATAACATGACTCACAGCATGGAGACTATTTCAACTGTGTTGCAACACATAATGTGGATATGCCTATAGGAACGCATCCTGCATATGTCGTCTGTATATTGCAAGGGGAAAGGGTGAAAGCTTCTCTAACTTAACCTGACAACACATTTTGGGATTCTTAGGCCTACAGAATGCTATTCTGAGTCAGACACATACACATGCAGCTTTTGTCTGTGTGTGTGTGTGTGTGTGTGTGTGTGTGTGTGTGTGTGTGTGTGTGTGTGTAGGATCTTAGTTTCTGATCAGGGATCAGACCTTCACCCTTGACAGTGAGTGTGTGGAGTCCTAACCCCTGGACCTCCAGGGAATTGCCCACATGCAGCTTTTTATTGGACTTACAGAGCATGAAGAATCTACAGCACTTCCTTATTCCCTTCGTGGTCTGTTATAACTGTCACTCATTATTTTGTCCAGCTGTTCTTTTAGCCTTGGAGCATGTCTTTGTAAGTTTCTTTGCCTTCTCCTTTTTTCATTTTTTATACCTAGCAGTTACCACAACATCTGGAATTGTAGTTAAGAGGGCTAATAAAGTTTTGAATGCACTAACACCCACTCCATGAAGAAGTACTTTTTTTGGTTTGTTTCAACTTTGGTTCATATTTATATTTTTACCAAAAAGTTTGTGTTATCTTGCAATTTATTTTTATATAAAAGCTTTTCTTTATTCTGTCTTCTTTATTTTACATGTGGGAAAGTTCTCTCTATTTAGTCTCCATGTACATAAGAATCCTGAAGTGAGGTATAAACTTAAGGATGATGGACCTGATCCTTGATTTTTCTATTTTGTCCACATTAATATTCTAATTTTTAACAGTTCAAAGTAGTGCTTCTTCAGGGCAGAAGAATTGTAAGGTAACTGAAAATAGGCTTACCTTAACTGGATAAATATATATATTTTAAAGAGCTAGTACAATTTAATTAAAACTATTTGTGACTGTGGGGCAGTAAAAGTGTTTCAACTCTTCACTTCACATCAGAAAGCCAGGCTGAGCCTGGCAGTGATCATCAAGTTTTAGGACTTCTTAGAGTAAAAAATAACTTTCTTATGATAACTTATGTATTTGTTTATTCATTTTCTTTATGGATACTTATATGCTTTTTTATTTTTACTGATAAACACAAGATATTAACATTTCCATTTTGCTTGTGGTTTTAGTTTTCCTTACAAACAGATATGACCAGAAGGCAGTTGGAATACGAGGCAAGGCAAATCAGAGTTGCAATGGAAGAACAACTAGGTAGTTGCCAGGATATGGAAAAACGAGCACAGGTAACATATTTATTATTAAACTATGAAACAGTAGTAGCTAGATTTCTATGAAGAATCTAATGAATTACAGCTCTGTTAACTTTGGTTAAGTTTTATTCTTAAAGATTTTTTAAAGTCTATCTTTACTTTGGCACTAGTTCAAAATAAGAATAGTTTACTATGGCTGCTGGGAAGCATAACCAGTATTCACATAATTCTGCCTTCATATTTCAATTCTCGGATACTGTTCTGCTATGCCTTGGAATTATAAGAGGGAAGAAGAATTCAATTCTGGTCATCTTATTAGTTGCTAGCTAACTTCAGTTATCCTTTGAGATTTTTACTTCTGTGTTTGTGTAATGAAAAAAGGAAAGTCTCATTCGAGGAGAGAAACATATAAAAAGAACCTTGGGAAGAGAAACAAATTGAATGGAGAACATTTTCATGTTTCTACCCTCAACTATGTAAAGAAAGAATATTGGCATAAGAAAGGATTTCTTAAGACATTAGACTAATTATAAAGACTGGTAAAATTCTACTATTTTAAACTTAAGAATTTATCTTATATTAGGTACCTTAAAGAAAATGAAAAGGGGAAAAAGCATGTTTGGGAATTCCCTGTCTGTCCATTTGTTTGGACTCAGTGCTGTTACTGCCAGGCCCTGAGTTCAGTCTGTGGTCAGAGAACTAAGATCCCGCAAGCCAAAATGGCACGGCCAAAAGAAGAAAATAAAAAGGTGAAAAGATAAGTTACATATTGGGAGAAGGTATTTATCACCATATAAGTGGTATGGAATCAAGAATATATAATGAATTTCCAAAGATACTTTAAATTATATGATACAATTAATACAGATTTAGTATTTGTAACAGTTGGTGTTTTCATGAAATTATTTTAAAATACCAGGCAGATTTTGTTTGTTGATAGAAAAACTATGAGAAATTTTACTCTGGTTTATATGAATTTACGTTTTTAGAATGTGAATTTATGGAATACTGTATACATGTTTTTCTATATCTGTTAATGTGTTTGCTTTTAGAGGTTCTTAAGAAATGAGATGTTGATATGAAAATGTCTGTATTAATGTATAAATATAAATAAGTATATTCCAGACAGCTTACTCTAGAACAGGTTAACTTGAGTTCTTTCTTGGCCATTTTGTCCAGATATGTGCAGATGTATTCATTTTAATTTTGTTCTGGAATATAGTGTTCTTTTGCTAGTTAATATTCTAAGGAATTTTTAGTCCATATTTTATAAATACAGCAAACATTCATTTATTCTGGAAATATATTAAGCTTAGGGCTAAAGAGATATTGTACACAAAGCAAAAATGGAAGTATTTGCAGTACATATGAGGAGTTACTATCCCTAATATACAGGGAGCACCTACAAATCAATTGAAAACAAGACAACCAAAGAGGAAAATAATCAGAAGGTATGAGTAGTCCCATCACAAAAGTACAAGTGGTTAATAAATCATTGTTAAAATATACTTAAACGTCACTAGTTATCAGGGAAAAGTAACATACAATAATGTTGTTTTTTGTTTGTGGTGGTGGTTTCTTGTTTGGTTGGTTAATTTTCTGCCTATCAGGCTGGCAAAAGCTTTAAAGTTTAGTGTCATGTAATACTGGTGAGATTTTGAGAGATTGTAATATGAAGCATCGTTGTCTGCCTGTTGTAATAAACTGGTACAGTCCTGAAGGACTCTGTAGCACTACCTGTCAAAGTTAAAATGTTTGTACCCTCTGACATAGTAATTCTGTAAGACTCTCAGAATATGTCCTCCAGGAATGTCGAGTTAAAGCAGCAAGAATATAAGTATGGATTTTATGCTATTCATCACAACACTGTAAGACAGAGAGAGAGAGACGATTGCAGTGTCCACCATTTGGGTAGTTATTAAATTATTACATTAGTAGTAGGCAACTCTTACAAACACTAATAATTAGGTAATGGGAATAATTAAAATAATTGTCCATAGTAATTCTCTCCCTCATAACTCTGCTTGAGTGACTCAGCACGTAAGACTAGAATGGTCAGCTAACGAACATGAAAGTGAATTCCAAGAAGGCCTGAGGCCATGAGAAAAAAAATGTGTTACCTCCTTTGCAAGGAAAAGATGGATAAAAATTCCAAGTAAAATAAAAATAGAGTGAAAGTTTTTTTTAAAAACAATCATGTACCAGAAACAGAAGCCAACATTATATTAGATTGAGAAAATAGAGAAATAATTAGATTATTACCTTTGCAGTCATTAACATGGTTTGCCGCTTGCTCTCATCACTATTACTTAACTTTGTTTGGAGGTTCCACTAATTCAGGTAGAAAGAAAACAAATTGTTTAACTACTGCACTATTTTCCAACTAGAAGGGAAGAGAGCAAATAATTGTCATTTGTAAACTACATTGTTGTCTACCTAGAAAAACCATGGTGAAGAGCCAAAAAGTTTTTCAGCTAATGAGAGAACTCAGTAGGGTGGCTGGAGTTAAGATACATTAGGGTTTCTCTATTAGCAATGACTACCATTTGGAAATGGAAATTGGGTAGAATGATCTCTTCATAATGACAGGAAATTTTAAAATACCAAACACAGACCACATGAAGAAAAATATAAAATTGCTAAAGGACACACTATGGGGCCCTAGAAGTAGAAAAGCCTGTGTGGCTCTCTGCATTGTATTTGTGTTATCTGGTTGCAGCGATGCCAGGGATATCACAGAAGAGGGGCCAACTAAGATTGTAAGGTCCTGCAGGGTATGGAGGAGTGAAGTGAGTAGTCAGACCACTCTTGCTGTCTGTACATCCTGTGAATGCCTGCTTCCCCTGCACCCTGCATACAAGCCTGACCTTCCCACACACTTGCCCCTGGCCCCAGCTATTGTCTGTGCTGATCACTGGGGCAGTGAAGGGCATTCCCCCTCTGTGCCTTTCCCTGGCAACTGATGAGCCAGCCTGACATCACTGTGTAACTGGCACTCTCCCCTTCCACCCAAGAGGGAAGCCTGCTGCGTGTCCTGCCTGCCATCCGTCACACATGGTAGGGTATCACTCCAGGACTTTGTTTCAGGTGTGTAAGATCCCCCTTCCATTAAACCACTGATGTCTCTGTTGCTAAAAATAAATAAGATCCCTGGGTGAGAAGATTTTAATATCCTAATAATGTCTTTCTTTAAAAAGTTGATATAGAAATATAATATGATTCTAGTCATAATCTTAATTTTTTTAGAGCCCGGAAAAATGATTTTTAAGTTTGTAAAGTAAGAATTTCCAAAAGTATTTAAGAAAATTATAGTGAGTGAGGATTTACCTTACCATTTGGTAAAATTTGCTGTAAAGGTGTTGCAGTAATCACAGTATGATATTAATAGCACAGGAATAGACATAGGCAAATAGAACAGAATAGAGACTAGAAAAAGATGTAAGAAAATCTGGAATCTTTTAATGATAGAAGTTGCAAGTTTGGGGGGAGGGGGAATGGTAAATAACTCAGTGAGAACATAGATGATAACTGGGAACCTTTCTGGTGGTGGTTGTTTTTTAGTCACTAAGTCGTGTCCGATTCTTTCGTGACCCTGTGAACTGTAGGCCGTCAGCCTTCTCTGTCCATGGGATTTCTCAGGCAAGAATACTGGAATGGGTCGCCATTTCCTTCTCCAGGGGATCTTCCTGACCCAGGGATTGAACCCACATCTCCTTCATTGGCAGGCAGATTCTTTACCACTGAGCCACCAAGGAAGCCCTATCTAGTAGTAGAGAAATTAAATTAGATCCCTACCTCACATCTTGTACATGAAGAGTTACAGGTGAGTTAAATATCTAAATGTAAAAAATAAAATTAATAGAAGAAAATATAGGACAAGAGAGATCTTAATTAAGAATGGAAACTCAAAAGCAATAGGAGGGGACAGGATTTATTTTGTAAAATTTTAAAGCATTCATCCTGCAGGAAAAAAAAATACGGGAAACTATTTGTGACACATCAAGGGGGAAAGGTTTAATATCCCTGTACTGTAAGAATTCTACAAACTAAGAAGAAAAAGACAACTTTTTATATGGGCAGAGGATGTAATCATTCAGTTTATTGAAAAGAAAATGCAGATGACCAATAAAACACATACAAATGACTGTGGAACAGTTTTGGGGAAATTGAAACAAAATCCACTCTTGCCCATGCCTATTTGAATTAGTCTCTGCCTGTCTCCATTAACAGTTTGGTTATTTATTTATTTGTTTCTTTATTTGTTCAACACAAATTTGGGCTCATAGTATGGTGCTCCCTACTCTCCTCTATGCGTGTAAGAAAAGGTTGGATAAATGTACATCAGCTTATTCATAAGAGCTTTTTCTGGGAGTTGGGGATTGGTAGAACGAAAGTTACTTATCCTTCTGTGCTGCCGTAATGTTTTATAAATACATGGATGACATAGTTCTGTGTAGCTTTACCTGTTTTCTGCTTGACATATATTTAGGTGATTTATAATTTCTCACTGTTGAAACAACTCTGATAAACATACTTATCCATATCCTATAAACGTGCACAAAAGTTTTTCTAGGTCAAGAGTCTTTTTCTTAGAGGGCTGTATGGTAAGTAGCTTAGACTTTGTCAGCCATGTGGTCTGTTGCAACTACTCAACTCTGCCTTTGTAGCAAGAAAGCAACCATAGACAACAGTATATGAGCAAATGAGCATGACTGTGTTTCAGTAAAACATGATTCATAAACAGATGACTGGCAAGCCTTAACTTGCTGACCTCTGCTCTGGTACACATACCTGAAAGCATAATTGCTGGTCCTAAGGTAGGAGTGTTCTGAATAGTGTTGGCCAGATTGCCCTCAAAATGATTTTATCAGTTTGCGTTTCTCCCAGGAGTATATGAGAATTCTGTTTCCTTTGACTCTTGTTTTCTTTTTTTCCTTCAGAAATTGTGAGTCAAACTTTATAATTAACAATCAATGAGCATATGAAACATTATCTTGTCATTTAGTTTATACTTTCATGAGTACTACTGAAGTTGAATATCTTTTCATATATGTATTAGACTTTTAAGATTTTCTTTTTGCTGTTTTTTTCATATTGTTAGATGTCTTATTCATTTATATTTGAGAGATATTTTAATATACTCTTAATACCCATCTGTTATACATGATGTATTTCATAACTGTTCCCTGCCAAATCTGTTACCTACTTTTGCTTAATGATAACAAAAAATTATTTTTTATTGTAATGCTAAATTAGTTATATTGTCGTATTTGTGCTTTCTTCAACCTATTTTTACATCTTTTCCTATCTTTAAATATACCCTATTTTTTTCTAGTAAGTCTAATGTTTTATTTTTCAATTAGATCGTTAATTCATCTCAGATTTGCTATTATATATGTTTTAGAGGTCAGTAAGTCAGTTCAGTTGCTCAGTGATGTCCGACTCTTTGCGACCCCATGAACCGCAGCACGCCAGGCCTCCCTGTCCATCACCAACTCCCGGAGTCCACCCAAACCCATGTCCATTGAGTCGGTGATGCCATCCAGCCATCTCATCCTCTGTCATCCCCTTCTCCTCCCGCCCTCAATCTTTCCCAGCATCAGGGTCATTTCAAATGACTCATTTCTTCACATCAGGTGGCCAAAGTATTGGAGTTTCAGCTTCACTATCAGTCCTTCCAATGAATACACAGGACTGCTCTCCTTTAGGATGGACTGGTTGGATCTCCTTGCAGTCCAAGGGACTCTCAAGAGTCTTCTCCAGGGAGGTGGGAGAGGGGATCGGGATGGGGAATAAAAAAAAAAAAAAAAAAGAGTCTTCTCTTTTGAACACCACAGTTCAAAAGCATCAATTCTTCGGCACTCAACTTTCTTTATAATCCAACAATCCATACATGACCATTGGAAAAACCATAGCCTTGACTAGACGGATGTTTGTTGGCAAAGTAATGTCTCTGCTTTTTAATATGCTGTCTAGGTTGGTCATAACTTTCCTTCTAAGGAGTAAGTGTCTTTTAATTTCATGGCTGCAATCACCATCTGCAGTGATTTTGGAGCCCCAAAAAATAAACTCAGCCATTGTTTCCCCAACTATTTTCCATGAAGTGATGGGACCAGTTGCCATGATCTTAAGTTTTCTGAATGTTAAGCTTTAAGCCAACTTTTTCACTGCCCTCTTTCACTTTCATCAAGAGGCTCTTTAGTTCTTCACTTTCTGCCATAAGGGTGCTGTCATCTGCATATCTGAGGTTATTGATATTTCTCCTGGCAGTCTTGATTCCAGCTTGTGCTTCATCCAGCCCAGCGTTTCTCATGATGTACTCTGCACATTAGTTAATTTTAGCATATGTGCTGCCAAAGCGAGCACTGCACTTTAGTTAAATAAGTAGGGTGACAATATACAGCCTTGACGTACTCCTTTTCCTATTTGGAACCAGTCTGTTGTTCCATGTTCAGTTCTAACTGTTGTTTCCTGACCTGTATACAGGTTTCTCAAGAGGCAGGTCAGGTGGTCTGGTATTCCCATCTCTTTCAGAATTTTCCTCAGTTTGTGGTGATCTACACAGTCAGAGGCTTTGGCATAGTCAATAAAGCAGAAATAGATGTTTTTCTGGAACTCTCTTGCTTTCTCGATGTTCCAGCAGATGTTGGCGATTTGATCTCTGGTTCCTCTGCCTTTTCTAAAACCAGCTTGAACATCTGGAAGTTCACAGTTTATGTATTGTTGAAGCCTGGCTTGGAGAATTTTGAGCATTACTTTACCAACGTTTGAGATGAGTGCAATTGTGAGGTAGTTTGAGCATTCTTTGGCATTGCCTTTCTTTGGGATTGGAATGAAAACTGACCTTTTCCAGTCCGATGGCCACTGCTGAGTTTTCCAGATTTGCTGACATATTGAGTGCAGCACTTTCATAGCATCATCTTTTAGTTTTAGAGGTAGGAATCTAATTTTATGTATATATATATATATATAAACACTCATGCATATGATTTTTAAATGTGTGTATATAGTATATGTTATATGCAGTATAATTTCTATTCAATAATTATATAATTAGTGATATATACAGACATACAGATACACACAGATAGATATATATTTATGTTGTTAACAGAATTTTCCATTAACATTTATTGGATGCATCTCTGTTTCCCCATGGATTAGTAATGCTGTTTTTGGCATTTGAGAAGTTGTATTTGCTGAATATTTGTGAACTCTGTTCCATTAGTCTGTTTTAGCTTCTCTGGATACCACACTTGTTTTATTTGCTATAATTTTATTAATCTTAAGTCTTGTAGTATGAGTCCTACTTATTTACGTCTGTAAAAATGTGTTTATATTCTGTTTCATTACTCTTTTATTTGAAATTTAGTATCAGCTTATTTTCTTCAAGGAAAAACCTTATTGACTTTTGATTAGTTATACATTGAATTTATAAATTAATTTCAGGAGAATTTATATCTTTACAGTATGAAGATTGGATCTTGGTTGAAAGATTGGTCTCTGGATTCTAATTCCGTGTCACTTATCAGCACAGTGATCTTGTTTAAACTCTGCCTCAGTTTTCTCATTGGTAAAATGTAGAAAATGATTCCCTGTAAAAAATGTAAGGATTAAATGAGTTAATATGCATAAAACCCTTGGAGTTTAGCAAATTCCAAGTAAATATTAGGTACTGTTACTCGTTTTGTATCTCATTCATTTGGGTCTTATTTTATGCCCTTCAGAAAAGCTTTATAACATTCTTCATAAAACCCTTGTTGTTCAATTGTTAAGTCATGTCCAACTCTTTACAGCCTCATGGTCTACAGCATACCAGACTTCCCTGTCCTCCACTTTCTCCCACAGTTTGCTCAAATTCATGTCCAGTGAGTCTGTGATGCTATCCAAACATCTCATTCTCTGTAGTCCATATTCTTCATGATCCTCTTACACATCTTTTTTTTTTCATTTATTCCTAGATATCTTAGTTTTTGTTGCTATTGTGAATGGAATTTTCTCTAGTTTACATTACTAAATTTGATGTATCCAGGAGTCTTCCTGAACTCTTTTGTTAGATTGTCTCAGTAGTTTAAGATTTTCTTGGATTTTTTCATTTAGATGTTAAATTGTCTCCAAGTAATGACAGTTTTGTCTTTTCCAGTCCTTTTTTCCCTCTTTGTATTATATAAGAAATGTAATACATCTTTGAATAAAGCAATGATAATTGGTCTTCTTCATCTCACCTTGGCTTTAAAGAGAATTCTGAAATTTCACGATTAAGTATGCTGTTTACTTAAGGTTTTTGATACCATTTATCACGTTAAGGAATTTACCTTCTATTCCTAATTTCTTGAGAGCTGTCCTGAATTCATACTGAACTATTCAGTTCACTTCTGTTCAGTGGCTCAGTTATGTCGGACTCTGCAACCCCATGGACTGCAGCACACCAGGCCTCCCTGTCCATCACCAGCTCCCGGAGTTTACTCAAGCTCATGTCCATTAAGTCAGTGTTGCCATCCAACCATCTCATCCTCTGCCGTCCCCTTCTCCTCCCGCCTTCAGTCTTTCCAGCATCAGGGTCTTTAAATGAGTCAGTTCTTCGCATCAGGTGGCCAAAGTCCTGGAGTTGAATCTTCAGCGTCAGTCCTTCCAATGAATATTCAGGACTGATTTCCTTTAGGATGGACTGGTTGGATCTCCTTGCAGTCCAAGGGACTCTCAAGAGTCTTCTCCAACACCACAGTTCAAAAGCATCTATGCTTCGGCACTCAGCTTTCTTTAAGTCCTACTCTCATATCCATGCATGACTACTGGAAAAGCCATAGCTTTGACTAGACGGGCCTTTGTTGGAAAAGTGATGTTTCTGCTTTTTAATGTGCTGTCTAGGTGGGTCATAAATTTTCTTCCAAGGAGCAAGCGTCTTTCCTTTCACGGCTGCAGTCACCATCTGCAGTGATTTTGGAGTCCCAAAAAATAAAGTCTGTCACTGTTTCCATTGTTTCCCCCATCTATTTGCCATGAAGTGATGGGACCAGATGCCATGATCTTAATTTTGATGTTGAGTTTAGAGCCAACTGTCTCGCTCTCCTCTTTCACTTTTATTAACAGGCTTTTTAGTTCTTCTTCACTTTGTGCCATAAGGGTGGTGTCATCTGCATATCTGAGGTTATTGATATTTCTCCCAGCAGTCTTGATTCCAGCTTGTGCTTCATCCAGCCCAGCATTTCTCATGATGTACACTGCACATTAGTTAAATAAGCAGGGTGACAATATACAGCCTTGACGTACTCCTTTTCCTATTTGGAACCAGTCTGTTTTTCCATGTCCAGTTCTAACTGTTGCTTCCTGACCTGTATACAGATTTCTCAAGAGGCAGATCAGGTGGTCTGGTATTCCCGTCTCTTTCAGAATTTTCCACAGTTTGTTGTGATCCACACAGTCAAAGGCTTTGGCATAGTCAATAAAGCAGAAATAAATGTTTTTTCTGGAACTCTCTTGCTTTTTTGATGAGTCAGCAGGCGTTGGCAATTTGATCTCTGGTTCCTCTGCCTTTTCTAAATCCAGTTTGAACATCTGGAAGTTCATGGTTCACATACTGTTGAAGTCTGGTTTGGAGAATTTTGAGCATTACCTTGCTAGCATGTGAGATGAGTGCAATTGTGTGGTAGTTTGAGCATTCTTCAGCATTGCCTTTCTTTGGGATTGGAATGAAAACTGACCCTTTCCAGTCCTGCAGTCATTGCTGAGTTTTCCAAATTTGCTACCATATTGAGTGCAACACTTGCATAGCATCGTCTTTGAGGATTTGAAATAGCTTAACTGGAATTCCATCACCTCCACTAGCTTTGTTCGTAATGATGCTTCCTAGGGCCCACTTGACTTCGCATTCCAGGATGTCTGCTCTAGGTGAGTGATCATATCATTTTGATCATCTGGTTTGTGAAGATCTTTTTGTACAGTTCTTCTGTGTATTCTTGCCACCTCTTCTTAATACATTCTGCCTCTGTTGGTCCATACCATTTCTGTCCTTTATTGTGCCCATCTTTGCATGAAATATTCCCTTGGTATCTCTAATTTTCTTGACGAAATCTCATCTTTCCCTTTCTGTTGTTTTCCTCTATTTCTTTGCATTGGTCACTAAGGAAGGCTTTCTTATCTCTCCTTGCTATTCATTGGAACTCTGCATTCAAATGAGTGTATCTTTCCTTTTCTCCTTTGCCTTTCACCTCTCTTCACAGCTATTTGTAAGGCCTTCTCAGACAACCATTTTGCCTTTTTGCATTTCTTTTTCTTGGGGATGGTCTTGCTCCCTGTCTCCTGTATAATGTCACGAACCTCCGTCCATAGTTCCTCAGGCAGTCTTGTCTATCAGATCTAATCTCTTGAATCTATTTCTCACTTCCACTGCATCGTCATAAGGGATTTGATTTAGGTCATATCTGATTGGTCTGGTAGTTTTTCCCTACTTTCTTCAGTTTAAGTCTGAATTTGGCAATAAGGAGTTCATGATCTAAGCCACAGTCAGCTTCCGGTCTTGTTTTTGCTGACTCTATAGAGCTTCTCCATCTTTGGATGCAAAGAATATAATTAGTCTGATTTCAGTGTGGACCGTCTGGTGAAAACCATGTGTAGAGTCTTCTCTTGTGTTACTGGAAGAGGGTGTTTGCTATGACCAGTGTGTTCTCTTGGCAAAACTCTATTAGCCTTTGCCCTGCTTCATTCTGTACTCCAAGGCCAAGTTTGCCTGTTACTCCAGGTGTTTCTTGACTTCCTACTTTGCATTCTAGTCCCATGTAATGAAAAGGACATCTTTTTTTGGGTGTTAGTTCTAGAAGGTCTTGTAGGTCTTCACAGAACCGTTCAACTTCAGCTTCCTCAGCATTACCGGTCGGGGCACAAGCTTGGATTACCATGATACTGAATGGTTTGCCTTGGAAATGAACAGAGATCATTCTGTCATTTTTGAGACTGCACCCAAGCATTTCGAGTGCTTTTGTTGACTTATGACATTTCTTCTAAGGGATTCTTTCCCACAGTAGTAATAATGGTCATCTGAATTAAATTCACCCATTCCAATCCATTTTAGTTTGCTGATTCCTAAAATATTGACGTTCACTCTTGCCATCTCCTGTTTGACCACTTCCAGTTTGCCTTGATTCATGGACCTAGCATTCCTATGCAGTATTGCTCTATCAGCATTGGACTTTGCTTCCGTCACCATCACATCCACAACTGAATGTTGTTTTTGCTTGGCTCCATCTCGTCAGTCTTTGTGGAGTTATTTCTAGGAGCATAGTGGGCACCTACCAACCCAGGGAGTGCATCTTTCAGTGCCCTGTCTTTTTGCATTTTCATGTTGTTGTTGGGGTTCTCAAGGCAAGAATAGTGAAGTGGTTTGCCTTTCCCTTCTCCAATGGGCCATGTTTTGTCAGAACTCTCCACCATGACCCATCCATCTTGGTTGACCCTACAAGGCATGCTCATAGTTAGACTGAGTTAGACAAGGCTGTGGTCCATGTGATCAGTTTGGTTAGTTTTCTGTGATTGTGGTTTTGAGTCTGTTTGCCCTCTGATGGATCAGGATAAGAGGCTTATGAAGCTTCCTGATGGGAGAGACTGACTGAGGGGGAAACTGGTTCTTGTTCTGTTTGGCCATGCTCTGTGAACCTTTAATCCAATCCTCTGTTGAAGGGCAGGGCTATGTTCCCTCCCTGTTATTTATCTGAGGCCAAAGTATGGTGGAGGTAGTGAAGATAATGGCGACCTCGCTCAAAAGGTCACATGCCTGCACTGCTACATCCAGTGCCCCTGACCCTGCAGCAGGCCACCGCCGACCCCTGCCTCTGCCAGAGACTCCTGGACACTCATGGGCAAGTCTGGGTCAGTCTCTTGTGGGGTCACTGCTCCTTTCTCCTGGGTCCTAGTGCACACGAGGTTCTATTTGTGCCCTCCCAGAGTCTGTTTCCCCAGTCCTGTGTGAGTTCTGGCAGCTCTATGTTGGGTTAATGGTGACCTCCTCTGAGACAGCTTATGCCATACTCAGGTCTACTGTACTCAGAGCCCCTGCCTCTGCAGCAGTCCACTGCTGACCCACATGTTCACAGGAGACACCCAAACACAGTTCTGTCTCCGTCTCTGTGGAGTCTCTGGGTCCTGGTGCACATAAAGTTTGTTTGAGCCCTCTGAGTGTCTCTGGCGAGTATGGGGTTTGATTCTACATGGTATTTCAATATATATATCAAACTATATTACTAAATAATTTTTATATCAGTTTTTCAAAAGTCATACCATGTCTATATGCCTGAACAATTAAGCATGTTGCATTTTATTTAATTTCATAAATATTCAAGATTGTCATACAGAGAATGGAAAGAAGTGCTACTGACTTCTTCCATTTTATGTTGAGTAACGAAAGCACAAATGTTATTGTGGAAGCAGTCATCAAGGTGCAGACTTGATTACAGGGTCTAGTGACCTAATAGCAATACAGAAATACAGTTCTGTGAAGAGGAATGTTAGGTATATTTTCCTGTTTTCACCCTCTAAATATTAAAAATTTTGACTTGGGACTTTATTGGTGACGGGGAGCTGGTTATATAGAGAGAGGAAAACAATGAAATATTATGAAACTAATAAGTGTAGATAGTTTTGTTGTTTCTGTAATGCCAGGATGTATTTGGTGTCTGATGTAGAAGTAATCACTCATCTCTGCAGAATCTTTAGAGAGCTACTAAAAGTATTTCTTCTTCAGCATGTTTTCATGGTGAAAATTGGACATGGTAAAATGTCTTAAATAGAAAATATTATTTACCTTCAGTTCAGTTCAGTCGCTCAGTCATGTCCAACTCTTTGTGACCCCATGAATCACAGATCACCAGGCCTTCCTGTCCATCACCAGCTCCCGGAGTTTACCCACATTCATGTCCAGCGAGTCGGTGATGCCATCCAGCCATCTCATCCTCTGTCATCCCCTTCTCCTCCTGCCCCCAATTCCTCCCAACATCAGGGTCTTTTCCAGTGAGTCAACTCTTCGCATGAGGTGGCAAAAGTATTGGAGTTTCAGCTTCAGCATCAGTCCTTCAATGAATATTCAGGACTGATCTCCTTTAGGATGGACTGGTTGGATCTCCTTGCAGTCCAAGGGACTCTCGAGTCTGCTCCAGTACCACAGTTCAAAAGCATCAATTCTTCGGTGCTCAGCTTTCTTCACAGTTCAACTCTCACATCCATACACGACCACTGGAAAAACCATAAGCTTGACTAGACGGACCTTTGTTGACAAAGTAATGTCTCTGCTTTTTAATATGCTATCTAGGTTGGTCATAACTTTCCTTCCAAGGAGTGAGCGTCTTTTAATTTCATGGCTGCAGTCACCATCTGCAGTGATTTTGGAGCCCAGGAAAATAAAGTCAGCCACTGTTTTCACTGTTTCCCCATCTATTTGCCATGAAGTAATGGGACCAGATGCCATGATCTTAGTTTTCTGAATGTTGAGCTTTAAGCCAACTTTTTCACTCTCCTCTTCCACTTTCATCAAGAGGCTCTTTAGTTCTTCACTTTCTGCCGTAAGGGTGGTGTCATCTCCGTGTCTGAGGTTATTGATATTTCTCCCAGCAGTCTGGATTCCCGCTTGTGATTCTTCAAGCCCAGCATTTCTCATGATGTACTCTTCATATAAGTTAAATAAGCACAGTGACAATATACAGCCTTGATGTACTCCTTTTCCTATTTGGAGCCAGTCTGTTGTTCCATGTTCAGTTCTAACTGTTGTTTCCTGACCTACATATAGGTTTCTCAAGAGGTGGGTCAGGTGGCCTGGTGTGACCATCTGTTTCAGAATTTTCCACAGTTTTTTGTGATCCACACGGTCAGAGGCTTTGGCATAGTCAATAAAGCAGAAATAGATGTTTTTCTGGAACTCTCTTGCTTTCTCGATGTTCCAGCAGATGTTGGCAGGTTGATCTCTGGTTCCTCTGCCTTTTCTAAAACCAGCTGGAACATCTGGAAGTTCACAGTTTATGTATTACTGAAGCCTGGCTTGGAGAATTTTGAGCATTACTTTACTAGCGTGAGAGAGGAGTGTGATTATTTACCTTAAGTTCACTATTTTCAGAATTGTGATAGAGAATTAGCATAGTTGTAGTGATACAACTGAGGGACTGAGAGAGGAAGGTTTCTTTTTTGGTGAGCACATCTGTTTTGAACTTTTCCAAAAAACAGCAACAATAATGATTCCTACTATGGCAATAAAATCATAAGGACATTGTATTTAAACAAAACTATGTATGATTCAAGGGTAAGTTTTGTATGTAAGCTTTTTAGCTGTATATACTTAAAGCTATTCGTTATAATACTTTAATTATCTATTGAAGTATACATGCTCAAAAATCTTTCATTGATGGGTGCATAATCATAAAAAGTTTGCAAATCACTCCGTCTATTTTCTGACACTTTTTCCTCATTGAAACAATTACTCTTACAATACAGTTTCTTATACCAATGTTACAGTGTCAACTATGGAATTCTGGCAGTTGATGATAAAATATTGGCAGTACTTATTTTTAAAACATTTCCCACATTTTTCACTTCCACATTGTTTGATCTGTAGTTACTGCTTTGTGTTCACTTGAAGATCTCAGTATATGGGGGAAGCAATAACTCCTACCATCATTGTGATCTTTAGTGTTTGGAGTAATGTTTAGCTGAAGTATTTGGGAAAGCTAACTCTGAAAGGTACTGCTGACCTGTAATAGGAATAACTTTAGGGAAGATTGTTCTTATTGTTTACGTACTGGTGCTTCTTAAAAAAAGCAGATGCTCTTTCTCTTTACAGGATGCCATACTTTACATAAACTCATTATACTGTACTGACATCTGAATTAATATAAAAGTTTAAATTCAGATGTAATTTTCTTTTTGAAAGTTTTTGAGAACAGCTTTTATATACCAGTTTCACACTGTTATGTATCATGTGTTGTTCAGTTGCTCAGTCATGTCCAGGTCTTTGCTACTCTGTGAACTGCAGCATTGCCAGGCTTTCCTGTCCTTCACTGTCTCCCTGAGTTTGCTCAAACTCATATCCATTGAAATCCATGATACCATCTAACCATCTTATCCTCTGTTGTCCCCTTCTCCTTCTGCCTTCAATGTTTCTCAGCATCAAGATCTTTTCCAGTGAGTTGGCTCTTCGCATCAGGTGGCCACAGTATTGGAGCTTCAGTTTCAGCATTAGTCCTTCCAGTGAATATTCAGGACTTTAGGATGGGCTGGTTGGATCTCCTTGCGGTCCACTGGACTCTCAAGAGTCTTCTCCAACACCACAGTTCAGAAGCATCAGTTCTTCAGCCCTCACCTTTCTTTATGGTCCAAGTAGATACATAACTTGCATTTGTACAGTTTTCCTAAATTTAGGGATCTGTTTTATAAAGTTAGATATGTTAAAAAGTTGAACTGATGCACTGATGTCCTCAGTATATGAATATGTATATGTATATGTATCTAATTCTCACATAAGAATGACTTGGCATAGAAAAAAGAATGATTTGATATAATCCTACTTTTAAATGGTAACCATAGAATGGTTAATGTTAAATTAATATTAAAAACTAATGTTTTTTTTTTTAATAAAAATAGATCTAACTTGGTTACTTATTTTATTTTAGCGAAGAATAACCAGAATTCAACAAATAGAAAAGGACATACTTCGTATACGACAGCTTTTACAGTCCCAAGCAACCGAAGGTTAGTGAATTGTCTCTTTTGTTTGTAGTTATAATGATAGGTGGTTGTTCTAAGAAAAGAAAATATGTATAATTAGCATGGCATCATTGAAATAGATGCTCTAGAGAATTGAGACACTTGATAAGCTTTTTCATTAAATTAAGTATAGATTTCAAAAATCTATACTAGTATGATTTCTTCATAACTTTTATGCAATTAAAGCTTATAGAGCCATAAATAGATACCTTACTTCAGTTATCTGTTTACATATAATTTGGCTACTAACAGTTTGTAAATAAGCTATCTCCTTGTGTAATCCATAGTAAAAGTTGATCATATACATTTATCTGTGCTTACTTTACAAACTTCATTAAAATGACAGTAAAAGGGTAAAATGAAAAAGCACAAATACCAGGGAAGGTGACAATAAAATTTGGAGAACTGCAAAGCAGATAAACAAATAATTCTTCTAGATTATGGTAGAGAGCTGACCCCAGAGTGAGCAGTAGGAGGTCACAAAGCAACTCATTTTACACTGTGGAGTCCTGAAAGTTTCCAGAGTTGGTTACACTAGGTACTTCTGGAAATGAGGATTAAAAAGGGGGTTAAAACCATATTTGTCAGCTCTTCAGCTGAAATTTGGTTTTGATCACTACACAGAAGGATGGGGTATAAAAAACCATCCCTTCAGCTATCTGTTTATAGCCACTGAATTTGGGCACTTGTCACTTTGTTTATGGGTAAATAAAAAGAAAACCTACATGGAACTTAAATGAACTATTGCTGAATAAGGAAAAATAGCATGTGGGAGGCTCAGAGAAAATAAAGTATTTCTTCTTAAGTCAACTACAGGATGACCTGTCTCTCTGCAATAAGAGCAAAAAGTGTTGAATAAAAGTCCTCATTGAACAATACAGAATTGTTGCTAGGAAAAATTGGCTCAGTATTTGGGGATATACCAATGCAAAGTTTCTAATATGCAGCCAGATTGAGACTCACATTCCAGATCATACAGGAAAAAAGAAGAGAATGCAAAGAATGAAATATCAACCTAGTGCTTTTTTCTAACTATAATTACTAAAAACATGATGAAGTGCTTGTTGATATTTTAAAATGTTTATGAGATACAAAATAGTATGTACACTTTGATCCCATTTTTTAATATGCACAAACAGTCTTTCAGAAATAATATGAAAAGGCAGGTAACCACTGCTAATACCTCCTTGTTTTCTTAGTTTGGCCAGTTTTGTAATGTTTTTATAGTAGCTGCACAGCTTTTAGAGTGAGAGAAAACTTTTGTATGCGAAACAAATCTGACGTGTCCTTTCATCACCAGCATGCTTCCCAAGTAGCTCGATGGTAAAGAATCCGCCTGCCAGCCCAGGAGACGCAGGTTCTATCACTGGGTCGGGAAGATTCCCTGGAGAACGAAATGGCAACCCACCCCAGTAGTCTTCCCTAGTAAATCCAGTAGAAAGAGACACCTGGTGGACTACCGTCCATGGGGTTGCAAAAGAGTCGGACATGACTTGGCAAGTAAACCACAGCAACAGCACTTACTGCCAGCCCTGAGAATCTGACCGGATAATGAACAGTTCTGTTTGGAGGCAGAAACTTAGTGCAAGCCCATTTACACACAGAGAAGACAACTAATTCTAATGTCAAAAAGTATAATTTTGAAAACAGTGTCTTTTAAGACTCTGGTCATGCATGCCTTGCTTTTTAAATCTCTTAGAAGCTTTGGCTTCAGTACATTTGAATTTGAAATATGTAGAAACACGTACTTGCTAAGTAGTCAAGTTCAGTGTAATAGTCATATTGCTAAAAGTAGTTTAATCTGGATGTTTTAAGTCAGTATGAACCAAATATTTGTAATATACAGACTGTGTCCTTTTTGCAATATTAACTCTTCAGTACTGTTTTTTTCTTTCCAAAATAAAACAAAACTATCTCTTTACTCCTTTTTCAATGTCATTGGCATTGCTGTATGTGGCATTCTGGTTATTATGGCCCCTTTGGGTTTCCAGGGTAGTTTATCTGTGGTGTTTTGTTTTTTTTTCCCCTTGATCAAAATTACTATACTCTATTTTTAAAACTGTTTTTAGAGAGGCAACTTTTGTTTTTTATTGAGCAGCACTGCATTTATATTTTCTTTTTATATATATTTTTTCTGCTTTGAGTGTTTGCTGTTGTTTTTCTAGCTTCTTTAGTTATAGTTAGCTTTTATTCACCATCTTTCTTGTATTATGATTTTTACTGTTTGGCTGCATCAACAGGGTTGTTTTTTTTTAAATTTCTAAATCAATATTTACACTTATTTTTTCTACTTGATTGACTCTTTCATGTGTGTTAAATAGCCTTCTTTGCTGTTAGTATTGCTGCACGGGGCTTCTTTTGGTCATCATTTGCCTGGTATAATATACTCACTGTCAGTACATTTCCAAACGTTACCAACATTCTGGCCTCTAGAAATTCCTAAGAAAAATTGTCATTTGTTAATAATAGTTCTCATTATCAGTACAATTATAAGTTTATTGCAGGTTGGGGGCTTGTTTGTGTTTTTTTATCTGTTCAAGATTTCATTTATATCATTGGATTTGGGACCAACTGTCTACCACCATAACCTAGTCTATTCTTGTTTCTTTTTGTTATAAAAATGGCCATATTTTTCATAGCCTTAAGTCGTTACATTTATTCAGTGAATATAAACTAAAAGAAGGTATCATGTCTTATTTAAGAAAGAAAGGTTTTTAATTTTACTGTTTGCTGTTTCTTTATTACTATCAGAAGGAGAAGCTAGAAAATGGAGAAAACGGGATCAGATACTCATAAATTAGTTCACATACAGTACTGAGAAGAAAAGATGTCTGCCAAATAATTTCTCCACCATGAAGCATCTTATAACACTATCTTTGCCCTACCTGCTAACAATTCTGGTTTAAGATCTAGATGCAGGATATAACTCAGATGATATAACTATTGCACTTGATTCAAATCTCAGAAGTTCCAAGAGGGTACATGAGGCAACCAGTCCTACCACTTTCTTTTGTATTCTATAGGTTATTTACTGACAAATGTATACCATTTGGGGGGGAGGGGCCCCAAAAGATGGGAGCTATAAGGAAAATTGTGGCATGATTTAATAGTCTCTAGAAAATAGCCAATGAGAAATAGTTTTTAAAATCCCATGCAGAGTACTCTTATAACTCATTAATAAAGAGACAACCCAACTTACAAATGGGCTAAAGATTTGAATACACATTTCACCAGAAAAATTCATAGGAATGGCTAATAAGCACATGAAAATAGGCTCGACATCATTGGATGTTAAGGAAGTCAAGTTAAAACCACAATGCTATATCACTCTATACTCACTAGGATGGCTGTAATCATGAGGAAAACAATAAGCATTGGCACGGATGTGGATAAATAGAAGCTGTCATATGTTGCTGATGGGAATGTAAAATGGTTCAGCCACTTGGAAAAGTTTGGCAGTTATCTAAAGTATTAAAGGTATAGTTACCATATGACCCAGCAATTCCACTTCTAGCTATCTAAGAGAAATGAGCACATATGTCCACACAGAGACTTTAATTTGAATATTCATGGAAGTATTATTCACAGTAGCCCAAAAGTAGAAAAATGCAAAAGTGTATCAACTGGTAAATCAATAAATAAAATGTATACCGTTACAATGTAATACTACTCGGCAATTAAAAGGAACAAATTGTTGACACACACTATAACTGAGGTGAACCTCAAAAACATTATACTGAGTAAAAGTAGCTAGACATGTAAGTCCGTATATTCCATTTACAATAAACGTACAGAAAAGACGAGTTTACAGAGCAGAGTCATAGTTACTTGGAGCTGTGAGTGGGAATGGGGATTACCTATAAATGAGCATGAAGGATCTTTTTAGAATGATGAAAATGGTCTAAAACTGAAATATAGTGATTCTTGGTAAGTTTATTCAATGTCATTGAGTTGTACACTTAAAGTGGGTGAATTGTCTTAAAGGCATTTTAAATCCAACGTAACCAAAGCACAACTAATGATGGTCTCCTCCTAAGTCCTCCTTGTGACCCCCACATCCTCCAAATCCTCCTTCTCCTTTAGTATTATCTGTCTCCATGAATGGTACCACCATTATTCAGCTGTGTGAGCTAAGAAACAGAAGAGTAGTTTGTGACCCCAGATCTCTTCTTCCACTCACTGTATCCAGTCTGTCGTGCAGTCCTTCAGGTTGACCTCTGTCTCCAAGCATCAGTGCTTCCCTGGGTGTAAAGGACTGTCATCTCCCACTTACTTTAATATTTAGTCTGCAAGTTGATCTCTTGTGTTTCCCATCTTCTTAGACCATTCAAAATTTGAGTTTAAACGATCAGAATACATGCACCTTTTTCCTTTAGAGTATTGGTTATGTGGGGGCATGAGTGCCATCTGAGAATCACACTAAAATTCAACAAAATCATTAAGTTCCTTTTTTTAACCATCTCTCTGTTCTACTCTTCACACTGTAATTCTTTGATATCCTAGAGCAAACCACGTTTCTCCCATCACAGCTCCTTTGCATATGGTCTCTATTTCCCTAAATTTTTGCATGTGGTCTCTGTTTCCTTCATCCTCTGCCATATCCCGTTTCCTAGAACTCCTGTTTATATTTTAGATCTCAGTCCAAACAATACTTCCTAAGAGAGCACTTCCCCTGACTCCCACAATGTCTGATGTCCCTCTGTTATATATCCTTATAAGCAACTTGTGCTCTTTTTTCAGAGTGCTTGTCGAAGTGTTTAACTTTACTGTTGTTTCTTTCATTATTTGATAGCATCCCTGACTAGACTAAATCTGGAAGAGTGCGTTGAACGATGCCTGGGTTTGTCAGTACTGTGTTCTCCAGCCCTATTGCAAGTAACTGACATAGCACATACTCAATAATTACTTTTATATTGACATCTTCAGTGATGTCAGTGTCAAATCTTTGTAGATTTAGTGCTCGTTGATTCATTTTTTCTCTTCACTGACTTTGTATTCTCTGCTTTAGATGATTTTGTTGAATTTTGTGGTATCACTTTCCCAAGGTACTGTTTTTTTCTTGTTTCTGAATTATTGGGACTACTTCTCTTTTGCCTATGTATAACTTACACTTGTTTATTGATGGAAATAGTATATGTAAATTATTTTAAAGTCACATTTTAAATGGTCTAGGAAAGCTTTATGTTTAAATAAATTCCAGTGGAAGCCATTTTGTAACATAGTTTTCCATTATTATGTCACAATTTTTAATGTGTAATTTTTAATTTTGCCTATAATGTTCCTAGAGGAGGCACACTGGTAATTGTTTCTATAAAAGATACTTGATTATTTTCTTTCTTTGATTCTGTGGTGATAGTTTTCAAAGTGACTGCTTTGTACTAGATATAATCTGTCTTGAAATTACTGCTTTTACTGGATATAATCTTGCCCTTTCACTTTACCTAACAGATGGTGGTTACATTAGAAAAGGTTTTGGTTTTATTCATATTAGAATCTAAGAGCTTATCTGTTGGTTTCATATTACTTTTATTAGCAGATGTATATAAAAATATATGTGTGTGTAAGTATAAATATACTTACATAGAAGGTATTTATAAGCTATAGTAACTGCTATATTTGCAGCTCTATTAAATACCAGAACCATGTGACCTTGCGGAAAAGACAGTTATTTGCTCTAGTTGGGTTATGTCCCCGATAGTGATGTGAGCACAGCTGGTGGAGGATGGTGTTTCTGTGGGTCTCAGAAAACCCTTTGCCTTGTGCAGCCCTAGTGTTCGAGGGACACACTTCACTTTGCTGTGACCGAGACAGGCAGCTGACAGCCCGCTGGAGGCTATGGAGTGCAGCTCCGTGCTTTTGTGAACCTGTGTCATTGAGGCCTTCAGAGCTTTAGAGCAAGAAAGAAGGAAAGCTGTGGGCTGAGAAAGCATGCACCGTTTTTGTATGTATTGATGTTAACTCCATATTAACAGAGGTCATCTCAGAGCAAGCATGAAGCTGGCTCACATGAAGCCGAACGGCAGAATGAAGGTCAAGGAGTGGCAGAAATCAACATGGCAACTGTGGGTAGCGGTCAGGTAAATAGATTATTTTATTAATTTCTTTTCTAGTTAACTATTTAAATATTTTAAAAGAAATACTGAGTGAGATGATTCTCACATGACCTGTTTCCTTCCTAAATGGATATCTCCAGAAGAATTCAGTACTAAAATGCTATGTCATTTTTCTTTATTATATTTAACTATGAAGCTTTCAAATTTCCAAGTATATTTTATAGCTCTAAAGTATGTGTCTCTGTTTTAGCCTAAAATGATTAATGTGAGTGGAGTTTCTTTGAAAAATAAATACTAAGCTGCATTTTGGTCATATGTGATTTGACCTAGTTATTACTGCTTGCATTGAATAGATTTGCTCTTTCTCTGTGGCATTCTAAGATATTTTTGTGTTTTTTAAAAAAATCATAAAGAGTTAATATTTTCATCTTCAGTTGTATTCCAGGATTATAGAAACCTAGCATTTAAATAAACAATTCTAATGCCCATTAAAATAAAAGTAAATAAATACCCTAGTCATATTTACTATTATCATCTTTAGCAAAATTATGGAAGACAATTTTTTAAAATGTAGAACATTATCTTGTTGTGCTGCCATCAGTTTTCTATTAGAGTTTGATTGGAATGTATCCTAATGAGTATTTTTCTTTGGAGTGTTCTGTATTCTCCACATTTTTTCAAGCAATATTTTATGTTTTAAATGAATGATTTTTTAAAATACAGTTTCAACTAAGTTGATTTTAAGGAAATTTTCTTACTGTTGATATAAAATATTCCTTTAGTGCCTATAGATTACTTTTAATGATACTATTTATTTGTTCTATTAGTTCATTAAAATTTAAAGCTTAAAATGTCTCATACTTAATTTAAATATTTAAATTTACCACATTTAAACAAAAATATACTTCATTTTAATATTACTGGTCCACATTGTACTGGATAATACTCTACAGATGGTAAATTAGGGCAAAAAAAAATTATATTCCAATAGTACATTTGGGTTCTTTGTCTACTACTTAGGGAGTTCTCTGGGATTATCATGTGTTCCTACACATATGTAGAAAGAAGTTCTGTCTTCTTGACAAAAATCTTTTTTTTTTTGCTTTAGGATTAAGACCCACTATTAATACTTTGGGGTCATATTTCAATTATTATATCCTTTAAAGCCTCACCTAGCCAATAAGCTCAATATTTATTTTTTTAATTGAATTCTTATCTCATTTCTTATATCAGAATTTAACTCTGAATATATTAGATTTAATGTCAAAGATGAAAACTTTAAAAAACAGTTTACTTATTTACCTATGTTGTGTCTTAGTTGTGGCATGTGAGATCTTCTTCCCTGCGGCATGCGGGATCTTCTGTTACGCCGTGCAGGCCCAGAAGTCGTGGCCCTCGGACTTAGTTGCCTTGCAGTATGTGGGATCTTAGTTCCCAGACCAGGGGTCAAACTCGCATCCCCTGCATTAGAAGGCAGATTCTTAATCACTGAATCACCAGGGAAGTCCCCCAAATGAAAACTGTTAGAAATATTAAAAGTTAAGGAAATGAGCATAGAGTTTTTATAATCATGAAGTGAGTAGGAAACCATAAAAGAACCATAGGCTTCATTTAAAAATGTAAGACTTTAGTGTGCGATAAAATCATAACAAACTTACAAGACAAAAACCAAAATCACATTAATGACGCTACAGCTACTTCCAGATCTTAATGTAGATAAGAGGTGTGTCTGTGAGACTGTGATCCAGTTATGCCAAAATCCCTTTACCTGTCAGACTCTTGGGGTTTGTTCATTTCTTTTGTTATTTGCTCCAGAGACAAAACAGTTGACACTAACAAAACTGAAAATAATCTCTTTGACTTTCTCAGAATCACAGTAATATGATCCATCAAGCTCCTGCCCTAGTGCCCTTGGGGAAGGAAGTTCATTGTACCTCACCTGGTTTCCTGCCCACAGCCACTCTGCCAGAATGATCTTTCACGAGTAAATCACCCTCTTGGTAAAATCCTTTGTTGGCATCCATTGATTCTCAGAAAAAGACAAGCCTTACTACGACCTGTATAACCTGGCTCCTGCCTAAACTTGCCAGCTGTCTGTCACCCTTTGCTCTCAGCACGCCTGCCACGCTGGCCCTTCAGGACTTCCCCTTGACGGCTTCCTCTGCTGCAGCCTGCACACCATCTGCCCATTCCCTCTTGTGCCTTCTCATCCCACTTCACTCAGTTAACAGCAGTCTGTGTGTGTCTGAACTTTAGCGTGATTTCTCTCAAGAGGCTTGAACTGTTCACATCCCATTACAGGCTGTCCTCGCTTGTTCTTCTCACCTTGAAGACCACATTTGCAGTTTTATATTTATTTATGTGGTTATTTCTGTTCTCCCTACTAAATTGTAAGCTCCAGAAAGACAAAGATTCTTTCCAGTTTTATTCATTTTTATATCCCCACAGTCCCTGATAAATAAATAGTAGATAATAGCAATGAATATATGTAGGTTGGAAGGGATAACTAACATCCCTTCTAGAAAGAGGGATTTTTGATCTGTGATTAATCTCCCTTGAATGTTAAATGAAAAGAGAAAGCTAGAAATAAATTATATGGGCTAGATCCCTACTTGCTTAGTATATAACTTTATGTGTAATTCATTTATGAATCGATCTCAGCTTTTCCATTTAATGTTTAGAACCAGATCTCTAGTGAGACAACCAGTAAGTAGTGATGAAGTTCAAACAAGACTGGGAAAGAGATGAAATGGTAGGAGAACCTTTTCCACTGCCAATAATATGTTTTTAAGCCTGTTATTATGGAAAATTTCAAATATATACAGAGGCAAACAGAGTAATAGAGTAATCTGCAGGTACCCTATATACTTTGTCCTCTGATTTTATTTTTGGAAAAGATCCCAGACATCATCATTTTTTGCTTAAATATTAAATACTTCACTGTGTATTTACAGAATATAACATTTTTTTAATTGAAATGTAGTTGATTCCTAACATTGTTAGTTTCAGGTATACAGCAAAGTGATTCAGTTATATTGTATTTTTCCAATTCTTTTCCATTTTAGGTTATTACAAGATATTGAATAAAATTCGCTAGGGCTTCCCAGGTGGTGCTAGTGGTAAAGAACTTGCCTGCCAGTGCAGGAGACAAAAGAGCTGCGGGTTTGATCCCTGGGTTGGGTAGATCTCGAGGGCATGGCAACCCACTTCAGTGTTGTTGCCTAGAGAATCCCACGGACAGAGGAGCCTGGCGGGCTATGGTCCATAGGGTCACAAAGAGTTGGATGTGACTGAAGCGACTTAGCATGCACACATGCACATACTATAAAGTAAATCCTTGTTTATTTTATATATATCAAAGTGTATGTATCTGTTAATCCCATACTCCTAATTTATCCCTCCTCCCATTTCCCCTTTAATAACTATAAGTTTGTTTTCTGTGTCTAAGAATACTTTCTTTTAAATTGAAAATACAGTTGATTTACATTATTGTGTTAGTTTTAGCTCTACAGCAAAGTGATTCAGTAACATATACATATTTTTTGGATTATTTATATCTGTTGATCCCATACCTTTAATTTGTCCTTCTCTGTCATCTGTGGTAACCGTAAGTTTGTTTTCTGTGTCTGTGAGTCTATTTCTGTTTTGTGTGTAGATATATTTGTATTATTTTTTAGACTGTACATATAAGTGATCTCATATAATGTCTGTCTTTGTCTGACTCCCTCACTTAGTATGGCATTCTCTAGCTCCATCCATGGTGCTGCAAGTGGCAGTATTTCATTCTTTTTTGTGACTTCTTAAACCATTGTATCTTCTTAAAACCATCATCTGTTGATGGGTACTTGGGTTCTTTCCAGGTCTTGGTTAATATAAATAGTGTTGCTGTGAACATTTGGGTGCATTTATCTTTTCAGATTAGAGTTTTCATCTTTTTTGGATTTATGCCCAGGAGTGAGATTGCTGGATCATGTGGTAACTCTATTTTTAGTTTTTTAAGAAACCTCCATACCGGTTTTCATTGTGGCTGTACCAATTTATATTCCCACTAACAGTGTAGAAGGATTTCCTTTTCTCCACATGCTCTCCAGACTTTTTGCTTTGATGGTGGCCATTTTTAATTTGAATTTCTCAGTAATCAGTGATGTTGAGCATCTTTTCATGATTTGTTGGCTATCTGTATGCCTTTTGAAGGAATGTCTGTTTAGGTCTTCTGTCCATCCTTTGATTTTTGTTGCTTTTATTTTTTATTTTTATTTTTTTGATACTGAGTTGTATGAGCTGTTTGTACATTTTGGATATTGACTGTCAATCAAATATTTTCTCCCAGTCTGTAGGCTGTGTTTCTGTTTTGTTGATAGTTTTCTTTACTGGAAAAAAATCTTTTAAGTTTGACTAGGTCCCGTTTATTTATTTTTGCTTTTATTTGTTTTCCCTTGGGAGACTGATCTAAGAAAATATTGCTATAATTTGAGACTATGAGACTATTTTGCCTATGTTTTCTTCCAGAAGTTTTATGGTATCATGTCTTATACTTATGTCTTTAAAACAATTTGAGGGATTTGGGGGGCTTGTTTGTTTATGGTGTGAGGGTGTGTGCTGACTTCACTGATTTACATGTAGCTGTCCAGCTTTCCTAGTGTCACTGGCTGAAAAGACCGTCTCTTCTCCGTTGTGTGTTCTTATCTCCTTTGTCAAGGATTAACTGACTGTAGGTATGTGGGTTTACTTCTGGGTTCTCTATCCTGTTCTTTTGGTCTGTGTGTCTATCTGTCATGTTTCTGTACAAATGCCATGCTGTTTTGATTACTGTAGCTTGGTAGTATTGTCCGAAGTCCCAAAGCACTCTGCAGATTTAATGCAATTCCTGTCAAGATGCCTATGACATTTTTCACAGAACTAGAACAAATAATACTAAAATTTCTATGGAACTACAAAAGGCCCAGAATTGCTAAAGCAGTCCTGCAGCCAGAGGACACCTAGAATACATAACTATTATGCCATTATTACACTCCCAAAGAAACTAACAGTAGTTCCTCGGTAGCATCAGATTTCAAATTTGCAGTTGCTTCGTAAATGTCATAATTTTTAAATTTATTTGACACAAGGGCCAGATAAAGTTCATGCACAGAGATTGGTTAGTGTGTCTTTGAAATTTCTTTTAATCTATAGATTTCTTCTTTGTCTCTTAGATTTTTGCTGTATATTTATTGAATAACCAAAGTTATTTGTCTTCTCAAGTTTTCCATAGTCTGAATTTTGCTAGGAACATCTGCATGGTGAAGTTTGACCTATCTCTCTGTCTTCTGTATTCCCTGTAAATTGGTATTGGGTCTAGCAATGTGATCAGATTTGGTCTCAGGCCCTCATTCTATGCCTGAGACTTTCATAGGTAGCATAGTGGTCTTCCACCAGAAAGCACATAACATCTTTTTGTGATATTCACAGCATTTATACTTAATGTCTACCTTTATTAATTCACTAAGGGTTGTAGAATTAGCTGTAGTACTTTAATAAAGAGAAACTTCTCATCTACTGTTGGGCCACTTCCGTGTACCATCTGTATGAAAAAAGGCAAGGTGAGGAGGGTGCTTGCTTCTTTTGCTTCTTCTCCCTCTTACACAGTTTCACAGAGAGTTGGAGACTGTTGCTACCTTTATGGTGAACTTCTTAGAGTCACTTTGTTTTGTTTTGTTTTCTCAGAAAAATACTGTTTTTTGAGTCCCTTCCTAAAGTGAGCAAGTAGATAATAGAAGAGGGATTTGTACCCAGCAAGTGTAGTTGAAATTGACTGTGTCCCAGCTGTACTGATTGAACTGCCAGGCATAGTCCTTCTTGGGCCCCTCGGCACACATTTGAGTGCCTCTGATGGCAGTGGATATTGAAAGGTGGATAAAGGAGGACCAGAAGATAGAGAAGTGCTTGATTCTAATGTGTGTTGAAAAGGAGATGCAGGTCAGAAGCAACAGTTAGAACCAGACATGAAACAACAGACTGGTTAAAAATCTAGAAAGGAGTACATCAAGGCTGTATATTGTCACCCTGCTTATTTAACTTATATGCAGAGTACATCATGAGAAATGCCAGGCTAGGAGACTCACAAGCTGGAATCAGGATTGTTGGAAGGAATATCAGCAACCTCAGATATGCAGATGATACCACTCTAATGGCTGAAAGTGAAGAGGAACTAAAGAACCGCTTGATGAAGGTGAAAGAGGAGAGTGAAAAGGCTGGCTTAATATTCAACATTCAAAGAATGAAGATCATGGCATCCTGTCTTATCATTTCATGGCAAGTCGATGGGAAAAGTGGGAACAGTGGCAGATGTTATTTTCTTGGGTTCCAAAATCACTGCGAATGGTGACTGCAGCCATGAAATTAAAAGACACTTGCTCCTTGGGTGAAAAGCTATGACCAACCTAGACAGCATATTAAAAAGCAGAGGCGTCACTTTGCTGACAAAGGTTCATATAGTCAAAGCTATGGTTTTTCTAGTAGTCATATACGGATGAGAGATTTGGACTGTAAAGAAGGCTGAGCAGTGAAGAATTGATGCTTTTGAACTGTGGTGTTGGAGAGGACTCTTGAGAGTCCCATGGACTACAGGGAGATCAAACCAGTCAATAGTAAATGAAATCAACCCTGAATATTCATTGGAAGAACTGATCCGGAAGCTCCAATACTTTGGCCACCTGATGCAAAGAGGCAAGTCATTGAAAAAGACCCTGATGCTGGGAAAGATTGAGCACAAGAGGAGAAGGGGGCAAAGGAGGATGAGATTGTTGGATGGCATCACCAACTCAAAGGACATGAGTTTGAGTAAACTCCAGGAGATAGTGAAGCTTGGCATGCTGCAGTCCATGGGGTCACAGAGAGTCAGACTTGGCTTAGCGACCGAACAATGATAACCATTTCTTACAGGTTACTGCTTCTCTGGTCCCTCTGAAGGATGTTGGTGCAGACTTAATCATAATAAAAAGGCCCAGGAAAGATTCTCAAGACTCAAGTTCTGGCTTATAGGTAGTATGGGTATGGGAATGTTCTCTTGGAATCTCCTTATAATAAATCCATCTAGGTTTCTAGCTAGAGAGTTTGGGAGAGCAGAGTGGAGAGTGTCCCAAAATCAAGAATCTATATAGAAAGATACTAAGTCTGAAGCTTAAAGGTGATTGATGTCTACACTGAAATGAATGTCAGAACATGTTTCATCGTAGACATGGGTTTTTCCTTGCTTTGTAATGTAACCTCTTGTTTCTCTTCTGTTTCAAACAATATGTTAGTTATCTATTGCTGCCTGACAAATTTAGCAGCTTAAATCAGCAACCATTTATTGTCTTTGTAGGTCAGGAATCCTGGTGCAGCTTAGCTGAGTGCCTCTGGTTCAGGGTCTCTCATAGGCTGCAGTCGCCATGTTGGCTGGGGCCACAGTCATTTCAAGATTTGATGAGGGGAGGATCTGCTTCTAAACTCACCATATGACTGTTAGCAGGCCTGAGATGTCCAGGCTGTCGGCCAGTGGTATCATTTCTTGCCACCAAGGCCTCTGCAAAGAGCAGTTCATAGTGTAGTATCTGGCAATCCCTCAGAGAAGAACAAGAGAGGGTGTCCAGGATGGAAGCCACAGTTTTTGTAAACTTATCTTGAAAGTGACTTCTCATCATATCTATAGCAGTCTGTTCGCTAAAAGCCTTACACAAAATCTGGCCTACACTTAACCACAGGAGTAGTTCACAAGGTGGTGAATTCTAGAAGACAAGGCTCCTTACGGGTTGTGTTACATCCTCACCACCAGAAACAAAGTATTTAGATATCCTTAAAGACAGTATGCTTGCTTCAGCATAAGGAGTCATTCATTTCCTCCTGTAGATCAAAAGCAGCCCTTTGCCAAAATTTCCTTAAAAGTCTCCCACCTGCTCTCTTTATCTTGAGTCTTGGTCCCTCAACTCCATCCTCCTTATTGCAATCAGAAGAAGCTCTTAATCTCCAAGTGAGTCAGTTTCTCTGTCTCTCTCTCTCTGTCTCTCTCTCTCTGTCTCTCTCTCTCTCTCTCTCTCTCTCTCTCTCTCTCTCTCTCTCTCTCTCACAGGCACACACACACGTACACATTCTTTGTGACCTGTGCTTAGGGCCTCTGCCTCATCTGGGCTGCTGTGTGGCTGACCCTCCTCTTTTTTAAGGAGACACCTCTCTGTCGTTCACAGTCAGACAGCCCTTTACTCTACAATCCTGAGCTGAGTGCCCGCCACTCCTGTCTGCACACCTGCGCTCGTCACGGCACTGTGTGTTTACATGTTGAGCAACCTGTCCAGGCTCCATATGCAGCGAGGGTGGGGGTGTCTTACTCACTTACATTCCTACAGACTAGCATTGCACCAAGAAAGGACAGAAATGGTATGGACATAACAAGCAGAAGATGCTAAGAAGAGGTGGCAAGAATACACAGAAGAAGTGCACAAAAAAGACCTTCATGACCCAGATGACCACGATGGTGTGGTCACTCACCTAGAGCCAGACATCCTGGAGTGTGAAGTCTAGTGGGCCTTGGGAAGCATTTCATCACTCAATGGGGCTTTCTTCCAGCCAGTGTATATTTAGCTGAATATGGTTTCATGCCTTTTGATTTGGGAAAGAATATTACTCTTAGAATGTCTTCAGTGTTTGGTTTCTTCTACATTGTACTTTGTCTTTTACAACAGTTTTTTTTTTTCCTCCTTCAGTCTTTCTCTAAATTCTACTCAAGTTTATAGATAAAAATACTCATTTTGAGCAGTTATAAATGTTCACACTTTAATGGTATATTTAGCTATTTACCCTAAAGACAGTTCATTTGGAGTATCTTAGCATGAAGCTAGCTATATTTATCTATAATCTAAATTATACTGTCTATAATTTGCTTAATTTCTAGGGGTCAAGTACACGAATAGATCATGAAACAGCCAGTGTTTTGAGCTCTAGTAGCACACATTAAGCTCCTTGAAGGCTGACCAGTCATCTGGGAACCAAGGTAACGGATTATAGAGTCTTGTCGCTAGAACTCTGAGTGCTCTACTAAAACATTCTTCATGCTTCTTTTAATTTTGGCTTAAGTATTCTTTTGTTTCCATCATCGCAGTCTCTTAAAGAAATGACAGCCAGGTCTCTGCAAGCATCCTGAGGTGCAGCCCACAGCTGGCTCGCCCCCCTGAGCTCTCCCCTCCCCGTGACTTTCTGCCTGGCTGCCCTGGCTGCAGTGGTGCAGCCCTCCACTTCCCACCCTGCTGCACAGTGACCCTCAGGGTCCTCGCCAGCCTGCAGAGCTCTTCTTGGGCTTTCCTTCTTTACAGAGCGTTTTCTGACCCAGGGCCCTCGCGCCTGCCCATGCAGTCTGTGTCTGCCTCCTTTGAAGCACTACATTTGGAGCACGGGGACTATTTTTTAAACGGTATATTTTCCATTACATCTAAATACTTCCTTGTTTTCATAGCATATTCTACATACTCTTTCTTTACTTTAGTAATATAATGGCTCTGAGGAAAAGCATTACATAACTAATGTCGATATAAGAAATGAATTTTAGAGTAGCAGTGATATTATTAATATAAAACTTAATCCTTTTAGTAACTCACAATAGTTACTACTTGGGATCACTAATATGCCAGTAACTGCTAAGACTTGTATGTAAACTATCTCTGATCTTTTCCAAAACCCTTTGAATGTGTTATTCTTGCCCCTCTTTTAAGTGAGAATACTAAAGCCAAAAAGATGGTAATTAAATTAGAATTCCACCCCAGTCTGTCCAACACGAGTAGTTTTTACTGTAAAGAAAACCTTTAATATATAAGAGTACTATTGCTTGAAAACTGGCAGCTTGAATACCATTTCCTTTTGGAGTGATTTTTGCATGATAATATTAAGACCTTACTACATTTTTGAATGCCAGCTACTGTCCTGTATACATGTGTGACTTTAGTTAATCTTCACAAAGAAAACCCTATTAGGTAAATTACTCTGTTTGGCAGCTGAGACAGCTGGACCTCAGAGAACTCTGGTAACCTGCTTGTGTCACACAGCTCACTTGCAAATAGTAGGACATTACCAGAAGAGTCTCAAGGTGGCTAAAGTTGCCCCTGGTTTGGAACCACTAATTTATAGATATGATGCATTTCTATAATAGCCTCAACTTTCACACAGTAGCTCTTGCTTTTAAAAAATGCGGTTGATCACAGGACAGGATGACTGGGTGCTATTTCCTGTTTCTGATCTGCTTCTGAGTAAATTCTTGGAATTTACAGGAAGGGAGTAATGATGCTTACCAGCTGCTTAAAAAAAATTAAATAAGAATATTGACTTTGTATCTCTATATGATCAGGGATCATCCCTATATGATCCCTTTATGAGAAAATACTTTTACATGTATAAGGGAGATATCATAATTTTAACAATATTATAATCTGGTGACGGTTAGCAATTGCTTAGAACCAGTACTTAGTAAATAGTAATTGCTAAAAAACATTTTACTGATTATGGTTGTAGATTTTAAAAAGTAAAATTTTTAATTGTGTAAAGAATTTTAGATAAACCACATTTCTTGCTCTGTATGTGTTGGTAGGTGTGTGTGTGTGTGGTGGGTGGGGGAGATGTGAGAAAGAGAAAAATCAGTTGATTGTCTTTCATTATGATAACAGATTTTCACCCACTGATCCAGATAATAGCAGTTTAGGTATGCAAGAACCTACTGTCTCCTTATGACTATATACTACCACTACTAATATTTACTCATAAAGAAGATGGTGATAATGATTATAGCAATATGGATTTTGAAATAACGCTCATTACTTCATCCTGGAAAGAGATTTTTGTTTTTGTTTCTGTTTTTGTTTGAGTTACAGCTAATATCCCATTCATCACTTCATTGGTGTTGGCTTTTGGCTATTAAAGTCATAATTTTGTTTCTAAACTCATTTGGCCCACAGGTGGAAATGGTGTATTCATTGTTGTCAATGCTTGGTACTCATGATAAGGATGATATGTCGTGAACTTTGCTAGCTATGTCTAGCTCCCAAGACAGCTGTATATCCATGCGACAGTCTGGATGTCTTCCTCTCCTCATCCAGCTTTTACACGGCAATGACAAAGACTCTGTGTTGTTGAGCAATTCCTGGGGCGGTAAAGAGGCTCTGGCCAGGGCCAGTGCAGCACTCCACAACATCATTCACTCACAGCCTGATGACAAGAGAGGCAGGCGTGAAATCCGAGTCCTTCATCTTTTGGAACAGATACGAGCTTACTGTGAAACCTGTTGGGAGTGGCAAGAAGCCCATGAACAAGGCATGGACCAGGACAAAAATCCAAGTATGTTCCATATGGTGCATGTGACAAAGCAAATGTAAAAGTTTTTGAAATGAAAAGTTTTTTAATTAGGACGGTGTCTTTATGAATCAGAGTGGGAAATTCATATTAGCCACCTGCACCGCTCACATAGTTTAAAGCTTAATTTCTCTATTTCCCTAGGAAAAAAAGTTAGCAAAGGGAAATGTTGTGTGCACTACAGTACAACCAGAAAATAACAGAAAATCAAAGTAGACTTAAACAGTCATAGCATAGTTGATCTAGAAAGAACTTGAGCGATTATGTTCTCCTTCTCTTGAGATTAAGCTCAGGAAAGTGACTTTACGTAAGTTCCTTCAGCTGTGAGTGACCAAGCCATTCTCTTATATTTGCATATCGCTTTACTCAGTGGATGCAGAGCTGTGTTATATCTGTTATTTGATCCTTAGAACAGCCTTGTGAAGTAGGAAGAGAAGATATTATCATCTTCATTTTACAGATGAAGAGACTGAGGTTCAGAGAGGCCAAAAGACTTGCCTGTGGCTTCACAGGTAGTGGGTGGGGGATCCAGGGCCAGAGGCCAGACCCCCTGACCCTCAGCCCAGTGTCCTTCCCACTTCACTGCCTGTCTTCAGGCCTTGGGGCCCCAGCTGCTGGGGTGATCAGCCACCCAGCTCTTTTCTCAGGGAGAAACCCTCTCCCCCAGGAGCAGGGATCATGGGAGTTGGGACCCTTGAGGAGATAAGTTACTTCATTCCTATGGGAAGAACCAAAAGCAGTAAGTATATAAGGTAAGACCTCCTTTCACCTGGTAAGAACCCACACATAGACATACACACAGCAAAGGACTATCGAGTCAGTATCTTGATTGGGGGAGCAGGAGAAAGACTGATGATGAGAACTTGATCTATAAAGATTTAGTAGATTTCTCTTAGGGTTAGGTATAAAGGTGAATTTATTTAAAATTAAAAAATTTTCAACAGTAAGAATATAGCAGAAATGTCCTTTCTGTTTGTCCTAGGGCTAGGGAGAATTAATAAGTTGCTTTACTGGGAGAACATTATCTTTCTGGATTGTTTTCTTTGGCTGTCCACAATTATGTAATGACTTGTATTGTGTGCTCTTAATACCTGTTCTCAGACAAGTTAAATAGAATAAATACTATTACTTCTGAAAAATAGACTTGGTTTTTCAATTTTTATTTCAAGTAACAGTTTTGAAACTTTATGTATAGCACTAAATGTGTAAGTACATTTTCTTAGACACTTTTCCTTTAAATTTTTATTTACTATCTGGTGTCTATATAATAAACTTTCTCTACTAGAGTTGCACTAGGTTTCTCTATACATTTCTATACAGCCATGTGCCTTTCAGCTTTGAAAATATAAATTATAAATAAATAGTTTTATACCAAAATGTTTTTATTATTTCAAATAACCAGTATAATTTTTAAGTTATTAGTTGAATTATAGCATAAACCTACATGGGAGTTAGTCCAGCAGACTTGGTGAAAGGCTGGTGAGGGGTAAACATTTTTACAGAACCAAGGAAAGCCCTTTACCTGTATTTTCCTTTCCATGTGTATAGTAGTTATTCATCTCTTCAGCAAATACTTGTTGATTCACTAAGCTACCATGCATGAGAAGTATATCTGCAAACTCAGTATTTTTTAGGTATAATAAACATCACTACTTTGAGAAAACAAAGCATTATGGTTTATGTCAACTTTATTTTTCAGTGCCAGCTCCTGTTGAACATCAGATCTGTCCTGCTGTGTGTGTTCTAATGAAACTTTCATTTGATGAAGAGCATAGACATGCAATGAATGAACTCGGTAAGATAAAAATGTTTCTTAATGCCATAGAAGAATCCTGAAGATTTTTTGTCATTGTTGAATTAGGATATAAGGTCACTAACTTCTATTACCATCTGTTTCTTCCTTGTAGCAAGTGACTGGTTTCAAGAGAAGACAATGTCCTAAGTGACAGAAACTGCTACCCTTTTATAGCCTAACTTGGGTTTTTAAAATCTTAGCCAGAGATGGGCGAAAATAAATAAATAAATGGGCCACTCCTGCCAATATTGTCAAGGTAGACTCTGGGTGACAGTTGGTGGGAGGGTAATTTGAATCGTTTTGAGATGTGATGATGTGGAGCTTTGTAATTATTTTTGAACTCAGTCACCTCTGATGGACACAGGAATGAATTATTATTAAGATTCTCATTTATCTTCATGGTCATCCGTACTTTACTGGATTTTCATGATAAGCAGTGTGTTTGGTATCTCTGAAACTCGTCAATAATGGAAAAAGCATTATTCTCTAATTTATGTTAGAAAGCATTCCATTAATTTTGGAAGGATTACTCTCAGTATGTATTCTCACATACTCTGAACCTTACAGAACCTGCCTCTGTGGCCCCCATTTTTCATGTGATGGTTTCTCTTTGGTTTCTAGGTTCATTTTGCACATGTGGTATTTGTAAGTTGCATCATGCTGAGCCATCTCATGTGAACCTGGATAGCTGTAGTCATGCCACAAGCAAGAAGCACGCACTGAGTCTCCATCTTGGTGTAGCTGTGCCCTTGCTTTCTGTGCTGTTTATGTTACCTTTCATTCCAGGCCCCGCTTTGCATCTCTGCCACCCTTACCATTTTCATTCATCATTTATCTTAAAAGTGACAAAGTTGTGAGTTTCTTAAGACGCAGAGAACCTGAACAGCTGAGAATGAGTGCTGTCCCCTTGAGACCGTCATTTTGTGAGGCTGTGTGTATTTGGTCTCCGCCGGCCCCCAGCTGCACGTTTCTCCCCACAGGCCCTAGCCCACTTGATTCTCTTCCCTTACTCCCCAGGTTCCTGTGAAATTGAGTATGCACTTGTGAGTTCTCCCCTCCTCAATACAATCCAGCATTGGTGAAATTTCAAGTTTGGGTGGTTTTTTTGGTTTTTTTTAACACTCATAATAATGAGAAAAATAATGAACAAACAGGAAAACTAATCCAGTTTTAAGCTCCCACAAATGTTTTCTCTAAATGTCCCTGTGTTCCAATGAACTGTAGACTAGGACTGACCCACATTAATCATCTGAATTTCCAAGTGAAATCTAGACTCAGTATTTGTTCCTCTTCCTTCTTCAGGTAGGAAGGCTACCCGGGGCATTTCATCCCAGGAGCTATGGCAGGGGCTTTCAGGTGAGGAGCAGGATGGGGCCTACGGGGGTGTTACTGTGGGGATGTAGCCACAGGGGATTACCTTCTCACTCCTAGCCTCTGACTTTGCGTTGGAGCCAAAGAAGAAACTAGGTGTGTAGACTGTGGATAGATGCAGTCAGGTAGCACAAGGGATCTGACAGTGAGGGATAGGAGGAAAGAAGTCCCAAGTAGATGAAGAAAAATTCCTAAGCCCAGTCAGCTAGGACTGTCTTTTGTAGATGCAAGAAAATTCTACAACCATTAGGGTCATTTAAGTTTGCAACTATTAGTGTTGCAAGTTTTAGACTATAATACCAGGAATGTACACATTTATTAATTTCCAACTCTGTCCTAGAAACTGTGCTAGGCACTAGATAACAAAATGAAATCCAGTAAGTGGCCCAGGTGATTCTTATGGGACTAAAAATGCCAAAGCTTCTTTCTTTCTGGCCTCTTAAAAAATACAAAGTCTTTTACACTAAATTTCATTCTGCTCAACAAAATAAATTATATGCTCTTATTCAAGTTATTTGCTTATATCCTTACCCGATTAATAGAGTCTCTGGTGCTAAATATTCAGTTTTTGTTTTACTAGATACAGAAACCTCCACCATAAACTCCTAGTTCTATTAAAACAGACACTGGCCCTGCCTATATTTCTAGATACTTTAAACAATTTTTACAATCTTTTTCTATTAAACATATTATAAGTGTTCCTTATAATCCACAGACACGAGACATAGTCGAACGAGCACCTCACACACTAAAGTTACAAATAAAAAGAACTTAAAGAAAGGGGAATACACAGGAACACTGCTGTCTTCCTTATCCAGAGCAGACTTTACTAGATTCCAACATAAGATATTTTCTCAACCCATCACTATTGTTAATACAGCTTTATTCATTTTAAAGTTTTTAAACCTGCCACAGGGAAATATTTTAACCAGGGCAGAAAGGCATTTCGAGGAACTGAAGGACACGTCTCTTCCCCTGCCCATTTGGTACCAAGACGGGTTAATGAAACAATGGAAATCTGGGAAACTAATCTTACAGGGAAAAGGATATGCTTGTATTTCCCCAGGTGGATCCAACAAACTTTTTCCTCGGAAAATTCGACCCAAGGGGGCCCCCGACATTCAAAATGGAAACAACAAAAGCCCTAAGAGGAAGACGTTCCAATACAGGCCATGGCTGCGCTAAAGATCTCCAGAAAGCACCACCCTCAGTGACATCTGTAAGGCATAGTTCCGGCCAGGCAGAAAAGGAGAGCCGACCTCAACAGAAGTAGGTTGCCTTTGTTCAGGCAAGGAGGGGCGACAGTCGGCCTAACGACAAGGCTGAGCACCGAGAGGGATCAGGGAGGCTTCATACTTATAGGGAGGTTTGTGGAAGCAATAAGGGAAACGTCAATCAGGCGGGATATTTTAAGTATTCTTTTGTTGAAATGACACTCTATAGTTGGGCAGAGGGTGATAAGTCTTCTGGGCGGGTGTAGGGGGTGGTAGGTTTCCGGACAGGGGGTGATAAGTCCCAGATAGATGCAACTGGCCTGGAGCATCAGGATGGAACTAAAATTATGCTTTGTTTTCTCCAAAGTTAGATGATTCAGCAAGGGGCCTTTGAGACTGTTGCTCTCTTTTCTAGGCCCAAAAGACTCCTTCATTCCAGACCCTGAAATCATAAAAAAAAAAAGGGTGGGGGGGGGGGAGAAGGGCGCCTTATCTCTCTGGCTACTTCCTGCCGGATGGTGCGACGGTTTTGGGTCTGGAATGGAGGATCGTCCTAGGGCCCACAGTCTCCTTTTTTCTGAGCTTGAGGTGAGGCTCTCGAGAAGAAGAAAACAGTCTTGACCTGATCTCAAGAGATGGCCCGAATCCGTTCTTGGAGAAACCTTTGAAAGAGATTAAAGAGACAGGGCCCAGATAAGAGGAATAGAATGATAAATACTAATGGCCCCAGAAAGGGAGCAGCCAAGGGAGGATCTGTGGGAACAGGTTTTGGGGAATGTAAAGGTTTTCTAACTCTTTCTGCGGCATTCAATTCTGTCTCTAAGTTCTCTGACTCGACCCTGGACTATCCCCGTTTCATTAGCAAAATAGCAGCAGTCCTCTCCTAGGAAAAGGCAGGTCCCTCCCTTTTCTGCAGTGAGAAGGTCCAGGGCTCGCCTATTTTGTAGGGCCACAGAAGCTAATGAGTTAATTTGTTTTGGGATTGAAACGAAGGACTCTACTACCTGCTCCATGTCTTCATTAAGTTCTTGGGACAGCTTGTAATAGAAATGGGCAGAGGTCGAGATGCCTCCCATCCCGGTGCCTTAGGGCTGCTGCTATCTATGCCAGTCCCAACCAGGAGGGCGGGGGGGCGATGACAGCTCATTTTTTTCTGTGGGAAAGTTCCCCTTGGGGGGTAAACTCTTTGTTCTAGCTCTCCCTCTTCGAGGAATGTTAGGCCTGGGGTCAGGAAGACCAAGATGCAGGGTCCACGGGGGTCTAAGGAGAGGCATGAATATGCATAGGTCCCACAGAGAATGAAGATTCCTGGATTGGTGCAATTATTTGTGCTGTTCCAGAGAACCCAAGTGGAACAGAAGGAGGGAGTGGAGTTTGTAAGACCAGTGCAGTTGGGACTAGAGTAGTCAATACAGGTTAGGTTTGAAGAGGCTGAGAGTAAGGACATTGTCAGAGACTGGCCCAATGAGTTGTGTAGTTTTCTGTTGGGAAGGGGAAGTACAGTTGCCCTGTGACAGCCAGGTTGAGGGTAAGGGAATGGCTCTGTGTGGTGAGGGAGAGAGTGACATGCATATCCAACACTGGGATGTGTGTGGTGTGTACTGGAAGAATTGAAAGGAAGAGTTGAGAAGGCGGGGAAGGTGTTGGTTGCCAGAGGTAGGTTTTAGGAGAGGCCGTAATTGGGAAAGGAGGTCTAGGTGTTTGTAAGGCTCAGGGGTCAACTGTAACCGGGAAATTATGTTCTTTGTAACTTGTTCTTGTTTCTTTTCCCGATTTTGATCTAGTACCCCACCCCCGTCTGAGTACCCCCAGTGGGTAATGGGATAGAATCATATGTTTCTTCCATTTGGCTTATGGCAGGTACTCATGAAACTCCCTCTCTTTTGTACTTTGACAGTGAGTAGGGATTTGGACTTCCCGCCCCCGAGGTTCATGTCATGGTGCATGGTTTTGGAGCTGTATTGTAACATGAGGAATGTACGTAGGAATAAATGTCTGAGCAGGGGCAGGGAGTAGCCAGGAGGCTGGGGAGTGCAGCAAGGATAAGGAGCAGGGGAGTCATGGGGCTGTTAGTTAGACAGTACAGAGGAAATAGCACCCTAGGAGTAGAACCCAGCTAGCAATGTAGGCGATACCCACGGAAAGATGAAGAATAGGTGGCCAGTCCTGAGGGGAGACAGTTACTAGGCCTACAGCAAGGATTAAGATTAGGAGTGCAGCTATAGTTAGAGAGACAGGGAGAGGTCAGTCAGGGTGAGGGGCAGAAGGCCCCAAGTTGGTGGTGATTTGAATCTGAGGAGGAACAGTGCTCATTAGGATGTAGAATGATGTAGAGAATGAGAGTAAAGAAATCAATTTCGTCTGGAGTCAGGTTGTAGAAGGTTCCCTGGAGCCACAGTTGAGACACCAGTGCAGTCAGGTCTTTGAAGGAAGTTCCTGTTGGGGCGCTGATCCAGAGGTCTTGTAGTAGTTGGGTCAGGAGCAGTTGTAGGTTGAAGAGAGTCCAGGTCATTCAGTGTCCTCTCCGATAGTTGGCAGGGGTTGTCGCTGGGTGAATTTTAAGGAGGTGGGTGCTGTGCGGGAGACCTGATAGGTGTCATTTAAGGAGGGCAGCGCAGGATTGGAGGTGACCCATTTTAGACGAGAGAGGTGTACCCAGGAGGCGACCTTTTTGAGTTTAGCTGCAGTTGGGGCAAGGAGGATGACTTTGAATGGTCCCTGCCACTGTGGGGTTAGGTCACCCTGGGGATGATCAGACAGATAGACCATGTCCCCAATTTGTAAAGGGGGCAGGGAGGCTTGGGGGTCAGGGGCAGGCAGATTGTGACTGATGTATTTCCAGAGGGCATTGCGGAGTTGCGTCAGCAGAGGGGGGAGTGTAGGAAGCTTGGTATGGGAGGAGGCTCAGGGGGGAGTCCAGGAGGGAGCATGGGCCTTCCATACATCACCTCAAAGGGGCTCAGCCCCAGGGGCTTTCTGGGCAAAGCCTGTATTCTGAGGAAAACAATTGGTAAAAGTTTACTCCAATTCAGATGTACCTCGAGGGTTAGTTTGGTAAGGGTTTTTTTGATTGTTCTACTCATCCTTTCTACCTTTCCTGAGGACCGGGGAGGGTATGGAATGTGAAATTTCCAGGGTGTCTGTAAGAATTGAGGAAGTTGTTGGGTGCCCTTGGATGTAAATTCTGGGCCATTATCAGACTGTAGGGATGAAGGCAGGCCAAACCTGGGGATAATTTCTGTGAGGAGGATTTGGGCCACTGTGTGGGCTCTTTTGTCTGTAGTGGGAAATGCTTCTACCCATCCCGAAAAGGTGTCCCGCAGGAGGCTCCGAGGACCGCGGCCCCGGGCCAAAGCGACACACCTCCGGAGCCACGTGAACCCTGAGTAGCAAACGGGATGGTGGGGGGCGGTGGGGGGGGAGCGGTGCGGCGCTGCTCGCTGCCCCACCCAGCTCCCGCAGGCTCGCAAGGCCGCTCAGGTTCCCAGAAGCGCCCCGGGCCGAGCCGGGCGGGTGCTGGCTGGGGGTGGCGGTGTGCGGGGCTGGGGCGGCGTCGGCTGCTCTCCGAGCTGCAGGGCCTGGCCGGCCGGAGTCCAGTCACGGGTCGTGCGGCTGGCTCAAGTGCAGCGCGCGCCCCCCGTGGAGAGCTGCGGTTCAAGGCCCGACCAGCAGGTCAGAACAAAAAGGGAGGTGCAATGCAGAGCTCTTAGGGCGCCTGGCAGCTGCCTCGGTCTAAGGACATACCACCCTGAACGTGCCCTGTCTCCTCTGATCTGGGAAGCTGAGCAGGTTCGGGCCTGGTTAGTACTTGGATGGGAGACCGCCTAGTAGTTAGACAGTTTTTTTATTTTTCTGAATGCTTACTTCAGAAAGTTAGAATTGGATGACTGTAAACAATAAAACAAATAATATTTTCATAATGTTAAGAATACAGAGTTGGATATTCTTTTTCCTGTTCTACCACAGCTAACTGGAAGTCAGTTGTAGTAAGTGTATATATATATATATATATGTATGTATGTATAATTTTTCTTCTTCTCTATATGAATTTGCAAAGAGGTTTCTCTTAAAATACTGTGTTAATGTGCTATACATTTACCCCAGACTCTGTCTTCAAGTTGGTTCTGCCTAAGACTCATATTCAGACTTGACAAACTGGTATGTTTACTCATGCAAATGTTCTCTTAAGTTATGTGAATGAAAGTGTATTTGCTAGAAAACCTGCCTTTCTTCAAGATTCATGTCAATCATTTTGTGGCCGGAGACAACTCACCCGGTGCTTAGGTTTTCGCAGAGTACATGTTGTAGGTGAGGGGCCTGGTGCTATTCTCTTCAGTTTTGAGACATTTCCTTTCTCTAATTAACAGACTGCTGGTAGTTATATGACATCTGGCCAAAGACTAGCAGGGGGACACTCTTTCCGCCCCCTTCTGATGCCTATGTCAGAGGCTTTCTCTATCTCCTTTATACTTTAATAAAACCTTATTACGAATAAGTCTCGATTTGAGAACACATTACCAACATATACTGGTTTCCAAATAACTTTTCTAAAATACTGTAGAAAAATTTCATATCATGATCCTTCTGGTAAGCTGTGAAATTTCTTCAAAAACACTAGATTTATTATTTCTCGCATTATCAACTCACAGCCTATACCACAAGCTGAGGTTTTTTTATATAAATGGGACTAAAAAACGCCGAAGCTTCTTTCTGGTCTGTTGAAAAATACAAGTCTTTTACACTAAATTTCATTCTGCTCAATGAAATAAATTATATGCTCTTATTCAAGTTATTTGCCTATATCCTTACTCCATTAATATAGTCTCTGATTCTAAATATTGAGTTTTTGTATTCCTAGATACAGAAACCTCCACCATAAACTCCTAGTTCTGTTAAAACAGACACTGGCCCTGCCTATATTTCTAGATACTTTAAGCAATTTTTGCAGTATTTTTCTATTAAGAAAAAACGCCTCAGGGTGGTCCTCTCTCAGGGTCCTTGCCCCTGAGCCTGGGGGCCAGCGAGGGGCTCCACACTCCCAGGCCAAGGCAGAACCACATGCACACGTCTGTTCCTGCCCCCTGCACCGTCAGAGAGCTCGGGTGAGCCAGAGTCTGTCAGGCAGCTCCTGGGCAAGCCCAGCAGCACCGCCTGTTGCCGGGAGCCAACACATGAGACCCTACCCCTAAAAAGGCCATAGGGGAGAAATCCTGACAGGCAAGGCGAATCAGGTTTTCAGGGGTTTCGAAAAAGTCAGCTCACGAAACCCTACCCCTAACAAGGCCATGAGGGAGAAAACCTGATGGGCAAGACGAATCAGGTTTTCAGGGGTTTTCGAAAAGGCTAGTTCACAAGATCCCACCCATGACAAGGTCACGAGGAGAAAGCCTGACAGGCAAGGCAGATCAGGTTTTCAGGAATTTTGAAAAGCTGCCTCCGGCTCTAACCTTAAAGATGATATCTGTCTTTCTGATGCCTGCCTCAATGGACTACTCCCTAATTTCTCTGACACAGACAGGAAGGCCTTCCCCGATCTCTTCCCAAATAAGAATCAATTTAGAACTTTAATCAATAAGTTTCCCAGGTGGTAGTTTTTTATGAGATTATTCAGGGTGAAAGGAGTGTTTTAATTCAAACACCTCTGCTGGTAGTTTTGTTAGCCAAATGCATTTATGCGCTTGGTACTAATATGCATGATTGCTTATAATATCCTAATCATAAAATAGCATGAAGAACCTGATTATATAAAAGCCCTAATAGACATAGAGCCCTTTTAAGGGGTAAAGGAGTCCTATTAGAAAACATAAGAAAATTATTCTATAGGTGGTTATTGGGTTGTGATTTGCTTGCTGTGTTTTGCTTGCTGTATTTTTGCCTTTAATGTGCTAAGGTTGTGTTATAAAAACCATTGTTAATATAGTTAAAGATCTAGACAAATAAGAACTTAGCCCTAGTGTGGTAACAATGAGACGGTTGTTAATTGTTAGCCAGGAATACTAGGCAGAAGTTGCCTCACTGAAGCCGCAGAGTCTGTATGGGGTAAACTTCTTAGATAAACGCAACTGACAACTTTTGCAGTAAGATTAATTTTTGTATTAACAAGAATATAATTCTACTCTGTACTGTTTCCCTATGACCCTGTTACCTTTCAGTTAAGGTCACCATAAAATCGGAAAATAGGTTTACAATCACTTGACCTGCATAAAATGTTAATAGCCTCAAGGCCAGAAGATCATGTGCTAAAAATTACTATAGAATTAGAAAGCAAAAAAATCCTGCTTTTCCTAAAATTCAAAATGATGTAATGCTAATCCTGTGAAATCATGAGTAAACATCTTGTACCTTAAAAACATTCTGTGAAAGGGTATAAAACCGGTTGTCAGAAAGTAAAACACAGACTTGGGCCTATCAAGGCTAGTCTCACGTCTCTCTCTCTCTCTCTCGCCGACGCCGTTCATCCTGAGGGTACCCCCTGGATCATGTCGAGGCTGGATCCCGGCAAGTGGCACCACGAACAGGGAACCCGAAGGTAAGCCCCCCCCCCATTGTTCAGTTTTCAGGACGGCTAGGACCCCACTAGGGTGCTGCAGGGCCCCCTGCATTAAGATAGGTAGGGTGAGGAAAGTGGGTAGGCTTTAGGTTTCTTCTTTACAACCCTACTAGGGCGCTACAGGTCCCCCTACATAAGAAAGGTAGGGTAAGAAAAGTGGGTACGTTTCAGTTTCCTTCTTCTCTAAATTAAGCCTCTTCCTTTTTTCTCTTTTTTTCTTCTTCTAATTAGCAACAAAAATGGGTAACAGTGAGTTAAAAGAAAGACAACTTTTTATTGGAATCATAATGCAACTTCTTAACTACAGAGGAATTAAAGTTAAAAAGACCAGTGTTCAGTCCTTTTCCCCCTTTGTCCAAGAGCAATGTCCTTGTTTTCCAGAAGACAGCAGTTCTCCTGGGTTCCCTTACCCTCCTGCCCTCCACCCCGGTGCTCTTTCCAATGAGATCTCTTGCTTTCTCAGCACATGTGTCTCCTCCGACAATTCATTTATAAGAGCTCAGTTACGGGCCCTAGAAGGGGTCCCCCTTCCTGCAACTGGTGGGAACTCTTCTTCCCTGAGACTGACATCCTGACCACTCAGGGTACTCAGAGGCCAGCTTGCCTGCCAATGGACCAGACCCAGCGGCCGCAACTGGGACCCTTTTGTCCCTGGTCTCCTCCTGACACAGACAACTGGCCAGAGTGCCCCGACTAGTAAGGAACAAGAGACTTTATTGACCTCTTTCCCCTTCCCTCTCTCTGTCCTCTCCTTAGCCCTTCCTATCCCTCCCGTTTTTCTAATCCCCCAGTAATTTGGTCGAAGGGCCTCAGCTTGAGCTGAGGATTGGAGACTGATCACCTCCTCTTGGCAGAGAACTCGAATTCTGGTAGGGCCGAGTTCCAGTCCTCCCTTCTCTGGATGCCTGGGTACCTGCAGGTGGCAGGAGACGTCTGTAAGGCCACCCTTTTTGCCCCCCCCCTTTCCCGCCTCCTCCTCCTTCTCCTTTTCCTTTCCTCCTTAAAATCTTTGAAGACATCTGAAGTTCTGTGTCTATCTAGAAGGTTTTCTGAGAGACTGTATTCTTGTATTTAAGGGAGTGTCTGATGAGGACTGCCAGGTTTATATGTGTGTGTTTTAACTCTGTGTTCTGTGTTGTGATTTTTGATGGCTATTTTGCTTTTTGTTAGAACTTGATTTTCTTTCCCTGTGCCTTGAGACCAGGGAACACTTATCTAGACCATCTCTAACTCCTGAGACTGAGAGAAAAAGGGGAAAAGCCTTTAAAATTTTTTATTTATTTCAACTTTTTTATAAACTAGTAAATTTTATATTATAATATCTAATTCATCACCAAACTTAAAATATGAAGCTAGATCTCGCACTGTGTCTGTCTAAATATGTCTTGGTATATCTTTGTCTTTGGGTAGTATTTTTTAGGTTAATTTGTAAAAGAGCTCTATTTAATTGGCTTAAAAAAAAAAGGTAAGTGCTTACAAATCAAATAATTCTAAATTAAACAATAAATTCCAGGTTCAGGTAAACTAAAAAATATTCAATATTAAATACCTGATATTAATGTTTGTTTGTTGACCTATCTAATATAGACATGTCTTAGAGTAATTAACATCTAGTAAAATATTTTCATTATGCCTAGGTTTATTATAAGTTAAATGTTGTTATACTGTAATATCTGTTACAAGTTTGTCAGCAAGGAAAGTACCTCAAGTAAGAAACTTAAAAAAAAAGAAGGTAAGTGAGATATGAGCTTTTAAACTTTATTAAGATTAAAAATATCTGTCTAAAACAGTTTCTCTAGGTTTTGGTAACCTAAATTTCTAAAGTTGTGCTAAACTAATAGCAGAAGTTTATTAAATAGCTTGGTCATTTCCAAATAAAGTAAGATTCTGAAACATTCATTACTGAATACTAACTTACAGAGAAACTAAAGATTTTAGACTATTAATAAATAATGTTTGATGCCATCCTGAGATGTTCATTAGAAATTTTTTAGAAATTATCACTGGTATTTATGTTCACCAATCTATAGAGTGCTAATATAAAGGTAAATTCTTGGCTGCTTAAAGAAAGTAGGATGTGTGTGTTCAGTAAAAAAGGTATAAAAAATAAAGTTACATTTTACGAAGGGAAAAGAAAGTAAGTCTGACTTACAGGTGGCTGTTTCAGGATGGGAGAACAAAGTAATGGGTACAAAAAGTGTTAAGAAGGCTTGATGGAAAGTACACTCCAAGGGAAGAGTTTTGTGCATAAATACAAGTTTTCTTGAGACGTTGAACTGCCTTTGATAATGGATTTTAAGTTTCTTTACCTCTAAAGTGGTCTGTTCTATGTTTACCTTTAAAATCTTTTTTACTTTGGCTAAGTAAATATATTATTTCACAGTGATCTATATGATTCTACCTGACAGAGTACTATAAACCCTTTTGATATTTATTGACAAAACTGCCTAAATAACTTGACTTCTAGCTGACTTTGGGATGCTTCAGAGGGCCCCTGAGACATCCCAAAGAGCTATTAAACTACCTGAGTTCATTTGACCTGTTAAATTGCATGGGAATTACTGTTGGAGGAGTGATAAATCTTCAGGTTATATTGTATGGTTGATGTTACTTATATAGATATCCTAGAAATTATGTGAAATTCATGAAAATCTGATATGTCCTGGTAAAATATTGTCAGTTATCATTTTAGCTATCACGTTAAAGTGTTAGAAGTCACAGCAATGACCAGGCTACAATTTAATTAGATTTTAAACATGCCTTGTATGGTTTCACTCTCATGCCTTTTAAAAAAATACTGCTAGTTCTTCGAGATTTATAAAAAGACTTTTCTAAGATTAACTAAAAAAAATTTGTTTGTTTGCTATCCAGTAAATTGGTAACAGACTGGAATTTAGTCTACTCTCTATGTTAAGAGAAAAAAGTTTTCTTAGAATGAATCTTTCAATAAATAAGTGTTATTTAAGATTATGGTACATATAAAAGCTCATTCTGCTTCTACCAAAAATAACCCCTCACTGTTAGACTTGTGCTATCTTAATGTCTTAAAACTGACAACGCCCCTGCTTACACTTCTAAACCTTTTCAAGCTTGAATATTGGGGCAACGACATTAAACCCATTCATACCCTTCGTCCCGTCACAGAACTCATCAGAGCAACCCCAAGCAGTGCAGGACTGGACCTCTGTTCCACCGTCACAACAATACTAACACCTGACTCCACCGCTGTGAAAGTTCCCACTGGTGTTCATGGCCCTTTGCCTAGAGAAACGATGGGACTATTAATAGGCAGGAGCCCCACATCCTTACATGGGATCACAGTGATTCCAGAAGTCATAGACTCAGACTATACTGGTGAAATTCAAATAATGGTGTCTCCCCCCACTAAGACTATTCAAATCTATAAAGGACAGAAAATAGCTCAGTTGCTGATGCTACCTTGTCATGCTGACACAAGAAAAGCAGCTTCAGCTGCCAAGTGTTGGGACAGGGGGTCTGATTCAAGTGATCATGCCTTTTGGGTTACACAAGTTACTCAAAAAAGACCTATGAAGACAATTCTAGTTAATGGTAAAAAGGTGACTGGCCTGCTAGACACGGGAGCAGACATTTCCTGTATTGCGGGCAGTGACTGGCCCAGTGCTTGGCCAACTCAAACCACAGCTAATGAGTTGGTTGGCATTGGTAGAGCACCTTCAGTGACAAAGAGCTCACAAATTTTACTTTGGTATGTAGATAAAGACTGCCAGGGACATTTTCAACCTTATGTAATTCCTTCATTGGGAGAGATATTTTTGCTCAGATGGGAGTTTTGCTGTATTGCCCAGATGAAAAGGTGGCTGCACAGATGTCGCAGATAAGTTATAATCCTTTTATGGGTCTGAGTAAAGATCAAGAGAGACAAATTGAGCCAGTTGTCCCAAAAATAAGAAGAGAGAGACAAGGCTTAAGATATCCAAATTTATAAGAGAGGCCATTGTTCTCGCCGCTGACCCCATAGTCTGGAAATCTCCTGATCCAGTGTGGGTGGAACAATGGCCTTTAAATTCAGAAAAACTTTCAGCAGCACGACAGTTAGTGAGAGAACAATTAAAGGCTGGACATATAGAGTCTTCAAATAGTCCATGGAACATGCCAGTTTTTGTAATAAAAAAAAAAATCGGGGAAATGGAGACTCTTGCAAGATCTAAGAGCAATAAATGCCACTATGTAAGATATGGGAGCCTTACAGCCTGGCCTTCCCTCCCCTGTGGCTGTTCCCCAAGGCTACAATGTTATAGTGATTGATCTTCAAGATTGCTTCTTTACTATTCCCTTAGACCCTCAAGATAAAAAGAGATTTGCCTTTAGTCTTCCCTCAGAAAATTTTAGACAACCTCATCAGAGATTTCAATGGAAGGTTCTTCCCCAGGGTATGAAAAATAGTCCCACATTGTGTCAAAAGTTTGTGGACGCTGCCCTACAAGGTATCAGGGAGAAACATCGGGATGTCTATCTAGTCCACTATATGGATGATATATTGCTAGCACACCCGGATAGGGTTTATTTACAGTAAGTTTTGATTAAATTGCAAGAGACTTTGAATCGCTGGGGCCTAAAGGTGGCCCCTGAAAAAATCCAAGTGAATATGCCTATAACATATGTGAGAAGAATCCTAAATAATGAAACAGTTACTCATGTACCTTTGCAGCTTAGAAAAGATAATTTGGTTACTTTAGATGATTATCAAAAGTTGTTAGGGGATATAAATTGGATTCGGCCCTTTTTAAAGTTGACTACTTCTGATCTTAAGCCTTTCTTTGACATTCTTCAAGGGGATCCAGACCCCACCTCTGCTAGAATGCTGACACCTGCAGCCAGGGAAGCCTTAATGAAGGTAGAAGAAGCTTTAGATAAAAATTATATTAAGAGACTTGATTATAGTATGGCATGGCAATTTATAGTGTTGCCCACAGCTGTGGCCCCTACAGGGGTGCTTTGGCAAGAGGGTCCCCTAGAATGGTTGCATTTACCTGTCACGGCCAAAAAGGTTGTGGCCTGTTATCCAGGACTAGTGGCTACTTTAATAATTAAAGGGAGACATAGAAGCATTGAAATGTTTGGAAAAGAACCATCTGAAATCATAGTGCCTTATAATAAAGAGCAACTAAATGCCCTTCTATCATTAAATGAAGACTGGCCGATTGTCATTGGTAATTATCCAGGACAAATTTTACACCATTTACTTGCTAGTCCTTTATTAAATTTCCTCTCACGACATCCGGTGATATTTCAAGAAAGGTGTCAAGTTTCCCCTATCGAGGGGGCAATGTTGGTGTTTACAGATGGGTCTTCTAATGGAAAGGCTGCTATTGTCACCCAGACTTCAAAAAGGGTTTTAAATACTGGGGAAACATCAGCCCAGAAAGCAGAATTAACAGCCGTGATAGAGGCGTTCAAAGAGTTTTTAGACCAGGCTTTTAATTTATTTTCTGACTCACAGTATGTAGTTAGGTTGTTCCCTCAAATTGAAACGGCTGTTTTACCAGAAAATAAAACCACAATTTTTATATTGTTATCTACCCTTCAACAGCAAATTTGGAAAAGGTCAAAACAATTCTATGTTGGACATATAAGAGCTCATTCTAATTTACCTGGACCCCTCCATACGTTTAACCAAGAGGCAGATTTGCTAACCCGAACCATAGTGGCCAGTGATTTTGAAGATGCTAAAGCCTCACATGCTATGCATCATCAAAATGCAACTGCCCTTCAATACCAGTTCCACATTCCTAGGGAATCTGCACTCGAGATTGTTAGAACATGTCAACTTTGCCCTACTTCAGTTCCCGCTTTGCTTTTTGGGGTAAATCCCCGTGGCTTACTACCTAATGTGCTTTGGCAGATGGATGTAACACATGTTCCTTCTTTTGGAAAACTATCCTTTGTGTATGTTACTGTAGATACCTTCTCCCATGTCATTGTGGCTACTGCCAGAATGGGAGAAGCCTATAAAGATGTAGTTCAACATCTTTTTGCCTGTTTTTCCTATTTAGGAATGCCAAAATCAATTAAGACAGACAATGCTCCAGTTTATACATCTAAGTCCCTTAAAAATTTCTGTGCCCAATTCGGTATATCCCACTCTACAGGAATTCCTTACAATCCCCAGGGACAAGCAATTGTAGAAAGGGCACATCAGACACTTAAAACACAAATTTCTAAATTACAAGAAGGGCAGTTCAAATACAGTTCTCCACACCACGTTTTGCAGCACGCCCTCTTTGTGCTCAATAACCTTAACGCTGATCAAGCCGGTTTAACAGCTATGTTCCGTCACTGGAACCCAGAACAAAAAGATATGAAACCTTTAGTAAAGTGGAAAGACCTCCTTTCCGGACTATGGAAGGGACCTGATCCCTTGCTAACCAGTGGGCGAGGGTATGCTTGTATTTTCCCACAGGGTGCTGACTCGCCAATTTAGATCCCAGACAGACTGATTTGCCATGTCGAAGTCCCCCAGACCTCCGGTTCCCTCGCAGCCTCAGCCACAAAAGAGGAAGAGCACTCCTCTGCCCTCGCCTCGGTCACTCACCCGGGAAGTCCAGCAGACTTGGAAATGACCGGCAACAGAGATCCCGGAGGAACCAATGGCGGATCCACCCACTAAACAGATGTCATGGCTTTGCATGAAAGATGGCGCCCAACCTCCTACTCCTTCACGTCGCAGAAGACCACCAGGACGTCCTGCGTGGACAACTCAACAAGCCTCCATACCCACATGGGGACAAATTAAGTCACTCTGTCATCAAGCACAGGGAATAGCTTCCCTGCAGGGATCTTCAGCCTCTCCCGAAAGGGTTTTTATTGCTATGCTTGCTTTACTGTCTTGTCAGGCAAGTGCTACCTCCTCTACTTCAGAAAAATACTGGGCATATTTCCCTGGTCCCCTGACCTTCCAAGTAGTTACTTGGAACAGCGACCCTATACGGGTCAACACAGACCAGCCTCATCTCTTGGGAGGATCCTATAGTTCTTATGATAAAGATCATTATCCCATCAATTTTAACTATACTTTTAGGGGATTAACAGATGACCTTCCCCTTTGCTTTAACTTCCCCCATAGTCATACAAGTGATCTCATCACTCCCTCTAAGGAGGGACGTGTTGGAGCCTCCAAAACAATTCTGACAGATTCTCCAGCATCAAAATTTTCAGACAATACAGGAGATCGGCTGGTTTGGATATTACAGGCTCATATGCCTGGGGTCCTTGACCCCTATAAATCTTTGTTCCTTAATGCTCCACCAAAATATCCAAATTGTATTGATGTTGCTCCATCAGATGTCATATGGAAAACTATAGACAACCGCCTGGGATACCCAGTATGGAAATCTTGTACTTATAATTCAAACATAGATTATAGAATACCGGGAGGTGGAAATTATTCGGTACAAGACTGGAGCAATCCAAATCCAAGTCAGAATCTAGGAGCTGTCAGTAGGCTTAGCAATTAAAATAATGATTCCCTCCCTTGGCCTTTGGTGCCCAGCAGATGGCATTATAATCAATTTGTTCCCCCCATGTTGTCCTATACAACTAAGGGTAAAACTTTTTGACAGCCAGAAATTTGGAGAGCCCTTGCTGCCACCTCCATTGTTACTTTAACTCGACCAGAAAACAATTCCACCTATTCTGTGCTGGCTTGTTTACCCTCCCCTTAGGTTTTTTTGTTTACTAATGATTCAAAAAGACTTCGTATACAAATGAATCATTCAGGTGGACCAAATATAGTCTACTGTGAACAATGCATGCTTTCATCCTGTTTAACCCCTCAATGTAATATTTGTTCTTTTGTGGTACTGCAACGTCCACCTTATCTTATGGTGCCTGTCAGAGTGAACGCCTATTGGTATGACAATTGTGGTTTAGCCGTTCTGCAACACCTACAAGATTTAATGTGTTCCCAACGGTTTGTAGGACTACTTATTCTAGGGATTTCAGCTTTGATAACAGCAATTACCTCTGTCACTGTGGCAGCGATATCCTTGACTCAACAAGTACATACCACTCAATATGTCAATGATATTTCAAAAAATGTTTCCTTAACTCTAGCTATGCAAGAGATTATAGATAGGAAATTAGAAGTAAAAATAGATGCCCTGGAAGAAGCAGTCATGCATATTGGAACTGAGTTACAGGCTTTAAGGGTAAAGTTAGCGTTATCCTGTCACGCTGATTATCAGTAGATCTGTGTAATGCCCCCCAAAAGTAAATGATATGGATTACAATGGAGAAAAGATTAAAAATCATATTTCGGGTATATGGAATAGCTCCAGCATTACTTTAGATCTTGGAGAGCTTCACGGTCAGATAAAAACATTAGAACATTCCCGCCTGGACTTTATTACTACAGGAGCTGCTAACGATATTTTTCATAACTTTTCTAACTTTATTACTGAAAAAAATATCCTATCAACTATTTTCAGTTATGCAGCTGTAGCAGCACTAGTTTTACTATTCATTATAATCCTTCCTTGCATCATCAGAACTCTCCGGCAGAGCACTCAAAAGCTTGCGACTCAGATCCATCTGGCTGTCTTAAAAAGTAAAAAAAGGGCGAGATGCCGGGAGCCAACACATGAGACCCTACCCCTAAAAATGCCATAGGGGAGAAAACCTGATGGGCAAGGCGAATCAGGTTTTCAGGGGTTTCGAAAAAGTCAGCTCACGAAACCCTACCCCTAACAAGGCCGTAAGGGAGATAACCTGACAGGCAAGGCGAATCAGGTTTTCAGGGGTTTCGAAAAAGTCAGCTCACGAAACCCTACCCCTAACAAGGCCGTAAGAGAGAAAACCTGACGGGCAAGACGAATCAGGTTTTCAGGGGTTTTTGAAAAGGCTAGCTCACGAGATCCCACCCATGACAAGGTCACGAGGAGAAAGCCTGACAGGCAAGGCAGATCAGGTTTTCAGGGATTTTGAAAAGCTGCCCCCGGCTCTAACCTTAAAGATGATATCTGTCTTTCTGATGCCTGCCTCAATGAACTACTCCCTAATTTCTCTGACACAGACAGGAAGGCCTTCCCCGATCTCTTCCCAAATAAGAATCAATTTAGAACTTTAATCAATAAGTTTCCCAGGTGGTAGTTTTTTATGAGATTATTCAGGGTGAAAGGAGTGTTTTAATTCAAACACCTCTGCTGGTAGTTTTGTTAGCCAAATGCATTTATGCGCTTGGTACTAATATGCATGATTGCTTATAATATCCTAATCATAAAATAGCATGAAGAACCTGATTATATAAAAGCCCTAATAGACATAGAGCCCTTTTAAGGGGTAAAGGAGTCCTATTAGAAAACATAAGAAAATTATTCTATAGGTGGTTATTGGGTTGTGATTTGCTTGCTGTGTTTTGCTTGCTGTATTTTTGCCTTTAATGTGCTAAGGTTGTGTTATAAAAACCATTGTTAATATAGTTAAAGATCTAGACAAATAAGAACTTAGCCCTAGTGTGGTACCAATGAGACGGTTGTTAATTGTCAGTCAGGAGTACTAGGGCAGAAGTTGCCTCACTGAAGCCGCAGAGTCTGTATGGGGTAAACTTCTTAGATAAACGCAACTGACAACTTTTGCACTAAGATTAATTTTTGTATTAACAAGAATATAATTCTACTCTGTACTGTTTCCCTATGACCCTGTTACCTTTCAGTTAAGGTCACCATAAAATCGGAAAATAGGTTTACAATCACTTGACCTGCATAAAATGTTAATAGCCTCAAGGCCAGAAGATCATGTGCTAAAAACTACTATAGAATTAGAAAGCAAAAAAATCCTGCTTTTCCTAAAAATCAAAATGATGTATGCTAATCCTGTGAAATCATGAGTAAACATCTTGTACCTTAAAAACGTTCTGTGAAAGGGTATAAACCCAGTTATCAGAAAGTAAAACACAGACTTGGGCCTATCAAGGCTAGTCTCACATCTCTTTCTCTCTCGCCAACGCGGTTCATCCTGAGGTACCACCTGGATCATGTCGAGGCTGGACCCCGGCAGCCTCTGAGGCAGGGCCGACCTAGGGGCACAGTGGGCCTCTTGCTCTCCCTGCTGCCCTGAGGCTGCTGGGCCAAAGAGGCCTTGGGCATCGACCCCCTTCCTGGCCTCTTCCCTCTGACCAGGCCGTCCAGGCTCCAGGCCCCTGCAGTGTGGAGAGAGCCCCTGCCAGAAACCTCCCCTTCAATTAGGCCTCAACTGAGGCCTAGGCAACAGGGGAAAGGCGCTAAGGGAATGAGCCTGGGGAGGCATCTGGGCATGCCTGGACACACTTCCCGCAGCCTGCCTCCTTGTGGGGCAGTACCCCCAGAGGCCAGGAACGTCTGGACAAGGCTGGCCTGGGGCAGGGTCCATGCTGGGACCTGCCCCTGGCCTGTGGGGCCTCTGAGCAGAACCGGCCCTCGCCGCTGGAAGACCTCCCCGGATGCCTCCAAAGGCCGGTTTGCAAGCACTCTCGCTGGCTGGCCGCCGCTCCCTCCCCGAGGGAGGCCCGCGTTTCCCATAAGCCACGAACTCTGCTCCCAAGCCTGGGAGAAAAGCGCTTCGGGGTGATCCTCTCTCAGGGCCCTTGTCCCAGAGCCTGGGGGAGAGGTATAGGCTCCACAATCCCAGGCCAAGGCAGAATCAAATGGACACGTCTGTTCTTGCCCCCTGCAACGTCAGAGAACTCGGGTGAGCAAGAGTCTGTCAGGCAGCTCCTGGGCAAGCACAGCAGCAGCACCTGTGTGGGAAGGGGCAGGGCCGACCTAGGGGCACAGTGGGCCTCTTGCTCTCCCTGCTGCCCTGAGGCTGCTGGGCCAAAGAAGCCTTGGACATCGACCCCATTGCTGGCCTCTTCCCTCTAACCAGGATGTCTGGACTCCAGGCCCTTACAGTGTGGAGAGAGCCCCTGCCAGAAACCTCCCCTGCAAGTAGGCCTCAAATGAGGCCTAGGCACCAGGGTAAAGGCACTAAGGGAATGAGCCTGGGGAGGCGCCTGGGCATGTCGGGACACACTCCCCGCAGCCTGACCCATCGTGGGGCAGTACCCCAGGAGGCCAGGAAGGTCTGGACAAGGCAGGCCTGGAGCAGGGTCCATGCTGGGACCTGCCCCTGGCCTGTGGGGCCACAGAGCAAATCCAGCACTCTGCCGCTAGAAGACGTCCCCGGCCGACACCTGAGGGCATGTTTGCAAGCACTATACCCGAGGAAAGCCCACGTTTCCCGCAAGCCGCGCACTCTGCTTCCAAGCACGGGAGAAATATGATTAGTGGTGGTCCTCTCTCAGGGCCCTTGCCCCTGAGCCGGGGGCCAGCTAGGGGCTTCACACTCCCAGGCCAAGGCAGAACCACATGCACACGTCTTTTCCTGCCCCCTGCACCGTCAGAGAGCTTGGGTGAGCCAGAGTCTGTCAGGCAGCTCCTGGGCAAGCCCAGCAGCAGCGCCTGCCTGTGAAGGGGCAGGGCCGACCTAGGGGCACAGTGGGCCACTTGTTCCCCCTGCTGCCCTGAGGCTGCTGGGCCAAAGAGGCCTTGAGCATAGACCCTCTTGCTGGCCTCTTCCCTCTGACCAGGCGATCTGTGCTCCAGACCCTTGCAGTGTGGAGAAAGCCCCTGCCAGAAACCTCCCCACCAAGTAGGCCTCAAATGAGGCCTAGGCACCAGGGAAAAGGTGCTAACGGAATGAGCCTGGGGAGGTGCATGGGCATGTCTGGACACACTCCCTGTGACCTGCTCCTTCGTGGGGCAGTACCTCCGGAGGCCAGGAAGGACTGGGCAAGGCTGGCCTGCGTCAGGGTCCATGTTGGGACCTACCCGTGGCCTGTGGGTCCTCTGAGCAGGACCAACACTCTGCTGCTGGACGACCTCCCCGGCTGCATCCAAAGGCCAGTTTGCAAGCACTCTTGCCAGCTGGCCGCCGCTCCCTCCCCGACGGAGGCCCGTGTTTTCCGCAAGCCGCGCATTCTGATCCCAAGCCCGGGAGAACTGCGCTTGGGTGGTCCTCACTCAGGGCCTTGTTCCTGAGCCTGGGGGTCAGCGAGTGGCTCCAAACTCCCAGGCCATGTCAGAGCCACATGCACACGAGTCTTACTGCCCTCTGAACCATCAGACAACTCGGGTGAGCCAGAGTCTGTCAGGCATCTACTGGGCAAGCCCAGCAGCAGCGCCTGTCTGTGAACGGGCAGGGCCGACCTAGGGGTGCAGTGGGCCACTTGCTCTCCCTGCTGCCATGAGGCTGCTGAGCCAAAGATGCCTTGAGCATAGACCCCCTTGCTATCCTCTTCATCTGACCAGGCCGTCCGGGCTCCAGACAATTGTAGTGTGGAGAGAGCCCCTGCCGGAAAACACCCCTCAAAGTAGACCTCAAATGAGGCATAGGAACCATGGGAAAGGCGCTAAGGGAATGAGACTGGGGAGGTGCCTGGGCATGTCTGGACACATCTCCGCAGTCTGCCACTTCTTGGGGCAGTACCCCCGGAGGCCAGGAAGGTCGGTGCAAGGCTGGCCTGGGGCAAGGTCCATGCTGGGACCTGCCCGTGGCCTGTGGGGGCTCTGAGCAGAACCAGCATTCTGCCGCTGGAAGACCTCCCCGGGTGCCTCCGAAGGCCGGTTTGCAAGATCTCTTCCCGAGGGAGACCCGTGTTTCCGGCAAGCCACGCACTCTGCACTCAAGCCCAGGACAATAGCGCATAGGGGTGGTCCTCTCTCAGGTGCTTACCCCAGACCCTGGGGGACAGCTAGGGGCTCCACACACCCAGGTCAAGGCAGAACCACATGCACACATCTCTTCCTGCCCCCTGCACCGTCAGAGAGCTCGGGTGAGCCAGAGTCTGTCAGGCAGCTCCTGGGCAAGCCCAGGATCAGCGTCTGTGTGCGATGGGGCAGGGCCGACCTAGTGGCACTGTGGGCCACTTGCTCACCCTGCGGCCCTGAGACTGCTGGAACAAAGAGGCCTTGGGAATTGACCCCCTTGCTGGCCTCTTCCCTCTGACAAGGCCGTCCGGGCTCCAGTCCCTTGCAGTGTGGAGAGAGCCCCTGCCAGAGACCTCCCTTCCAAGTAGGCCTCAAATGAGGCCTAGGCACCAGGGGAAAGGCACTCAGGGAGTGAGCCTGGGGAGGCGCCTGGGCATGTCTGGACACACTCGCTGCAGCATGCTCCTTCGTGGGGCAGTACCCCCGGAGTCCAGGAAGGTCTGGTCAAGGCTGGCCTCTGGCAGGGTCCATGCTGGGACCTGGCCCTAGCCTGTGGGGACTCTGAGAAGAACCAGCATTCTGCCGCTGGAAGACCTACCAGGCTGATTCTAAAGGCCAGTTGCAAGCACTCTCGCTGGCTGGCCACCTCTCCCTCACCAAGGGAGGCCCGTGTTTCCAGCAAGCTGCGCACTCTGCAAACAAGCCTGGGAGAAAAGCACTTCAGGGTGTTGCTCTCTCAGGCCTTTGCCCCTGAGCCTGGGGGACAGCTAGGGGATCCACACACCCAGGCCAAGGCAAAACCACATGCCCACGTCTCTTCCAGCACTCTGCACCATCATAGAGCTCTGGTGAGCCACAGTCTGTCAGACAGCTCCTGGGCAAGCCCAGCAGCAGCACCTGTGTGTGAAGGGGCAGGGCTGACCAAGGGGCACAGTGGGCCACTTGCTCTCCCTGCTGCCCTGAGGCTGCTGGGCCAAAGATGCCTTGAGCATAGACCCCCTTGCTGGCCTCGTCCCGCTGACCAGGCAATCCGTGCTCCAGACCCTTGAATTGTGGAGAGAGCCCCTGCCAGAAACCTCCCCTCCAAGTAGGCCTCAAATGAGGCCTAGGCACCAGGGAAAAGGTGCTCAGGGGATGAGCCTGGGGAGGTGCTTGGGTATGTCTGGAAACACTCCCCGCAGCCTGCCCCTTCGTGGGGCAGTACCCCCAGAGGCCAGGAAGGTCTGGGCAAGGCTGGACTGGGGCAGGGTCCATGCTGGGACCTGCCCCTGTCCTTTGGGTAATCTGAGCAAAACCAAAACTCTGCCGCTAGAAGACCTCCCCGGCTGCCTCCAAAGGCCTGTTTGCAAGCACTCTCACCGGCTGGCCGCCTCGCCGTCACTGAGGGAGGCCCGCGTTTCCCGCAAGCCGCGCACTCTGCTCCCAAGGCTGGGAGAAAAGCACTTCAGAGTGTGCCTCTCTCAGGCCTTTGCCCCTGAGCCTGAGGAACAGCTAGGGGCTCCAACACCCAGGCCAAGGCAGAACCACATGCCCACGTCTCTTGCGACCCTCTGCACCGTCAGAGAGCTCGGGTGAGCCACAGTCTGTCAGGCAGCTCCTGGGCAAGCCCAACAGCAGCACCTATGTGTGAAGGGGCAGGGCCGACCTAGGGGCATATTGGGCCACTTGCTCTCCCTGCTGCCCTGAGGCTGTGGCCAAAGAGGCCTTGGGCATCGACCCCCTTTGTGGCCTCTTCCCTCTGACCAGGCCGTCCGGGCTCCAGGCCCTTGCAGTGTGGAGAGAGACCCTGCCAGAAACCTCACCTCCAAGTAGGCCTCAAATGAGGCCTAGGCACCAGGGGAAAGGTGCTCAGGGAGTGAGCCTGGGGAGATGCCTTGGTATGCCTGGACACACTCCCCACAGCCTGCCCCTTCATGGGGCAGTACCCCCGGAGGCCAGGAAGGTCTGGGCAAGGCTGGCCTGGGGCAGGGTCAAAGCTGGAACCTGACCCTGGCCTGTGGGACCTCTGAGCAGAGCTAGCACTCTGCCGCTGGAAGACCTCCCCAGGTGCCTCCAAAGGCCGGTTTGCAAGATCTCTTCCCAAGGGAGACCCACATATCTGGCAAGCCACGCACTCTGTACCCAAGTCCAAGACAATAGCGCATCGGGGTGGTCCTCTCTCAGGCCCTTGCCACAGACCCTGGGGGACAGCTAGGGCCTCCACACACCAGGTCAAGGCAGAACCATATGCACACATCTCTTCCTGCCCCCTGCACCGTCAGAGAGCTTAGGTGAGACAGAGTCTGTCAGGCAGCTCCTGGGCAGGCACAGCAGGAGCGCCTGTGTGTGATTGGGCTGGGCCAACCTAGCGGCATGGTGGGCCACGTGCTCACCCTGCTGCCCTGAGGCTGCTGGGCCAAAGAGGCCTTGGGCATCGCACCCATTGCTGGCCTCTTCCCTCTGACCAGGCCTTCCTGGCTCAAGTCCCTTGCAGTGTGGAGAGAGCCCCTGCCAGAGACCTCCCCTCCACGAAGCCCTCAAATGGGGCCTAGGCACCAGGGGAAAGGCGCTCAGGGAGTGAGCGCTGCACCTGGAGAGGCGCCTGTGCATGTCTGGACACACTCCCTGCAGTGTGCTCCTTCATGGGGCAGTAGCCCCGGAGGCCAGGAAGGTCTGGGCAAGGCTGGCCTGGGGCAGAGTCCTTGCTGGGACCTGCCACTAGCCTCTGGGGCCTCTGAGAAGAACCAGCATTCTGCCGCTGGAAGACCTCCCAGGCTGCCTCCAAAGGCCGGTTGCAAGCACTCTCGCCGGCTGGCCACCTCTCCCTCACTGAGGGAGGCCCACGTTTCCCGCAATCCACGCACTCTGTACCCAAGCCGTGGAGAAAAGCATTTCGGGGTGTTCCTCCCTTAGGCCTTTGCCCCTGATCCTGGGGGACAGCTAGGGGATCCACACACACAGGCCAAGGCAGAACCACATGCACACATCTTTTCCGGCCCTCTGCACCGTCGGCTGAGCTAGAGTTTGTCAGGCAGCTCCTGGGCAAGGCCAGCAGCAGCGCCTGTCTGTGAAGGGGCATGACCGGCCTAGGGGCTCAGTGGGCCACTTTCTCTCACTGCTGCACTGAGGTTGTTGGGCCAAAAAGGCCCTGGGCAAAGACCCCCTTGCTGGCCTCTTCCCGCTAACCAGGCAATCCGTGCTCCAGCCCCTTGCAGTGTGGAGAGAGCCCCTGCCAGAAACCTCCCCGCCAAGTAGGCCTCAAATGATGCCTAGGCACCAGGGGAAAGACGCTAATGGAAAGAGCCTGGGGAGGCGCCTGAGCATGTCTGGACACACTCCCCGCGACCTGCCCCTTCGTGGGGCAGTACCCCCGGAGGCCAGGAAGGTCTGGGAAAGGCTACCCTGGTTCAGGGTCCATGCTGGGACCTGCCCCTGGCCTTTGGGTCCTCTGAGTAGAACCAACACTCTGCAGCTGGAAAACCTCCCCGGCTGCCTCCAAAGGCCTGTTTGCAAGCACTCTCACCGGCTGGCCGCCTCGCCCTCACTGAGGGAGACCCGCATATCCTGCAAGCCGCGCACTCTGCTCCCAAGTCAAGGAGAATAGCAGTTCGGGGTTTTCTTCTCTCAGGCCTTTGCCCCTGAGCCTGGGGGACAACTAGGGCCTCCACACACACAGGCCAAGGCAGAACCACATGCACACGTCTTTTCCTGCCCTTTGCACCGTCAGAGAGCTCGGGTGAGCCAGAGTCTGTCAGGCAGCTCCTGGGCAAGCCCAGAAGCAGCGCCTGTGTGTGATGTGGCAGGGCCGACCTAGGGGCACTGAAGGCCACTTGCTCACCCTGCTGCCCTGAAGCTGCTGGGACAAAGAGGCCTTGGGCATCGAACCCCTTGCTGGCCTCTTCCCTCTGACCAGGCCGTCCGGCTCCAGTCCCTTTCAGTGTGCAGAGAGGCCCTGCCAGAATCCGCCCCTCCAAGTAGGCCTCAAATGAGGCATAGGAACCATGGGCAAGCCGCTCAGGGAATGAGCCTGGGGAGGTCCCTGGGCATGTCTGGACACACTACCCGTCGCCTGCCCCTTCGTGAAGCAGTATCCCCGGAGGCCAGGAAGGTCTGGTCAAGGCTGGCCTGGGGCAGGGTCGGTGCTGGGATCTGCCCCTGGCCTGTGGGGCTTCTGAGCAGAACCAGCAGTGTGCCCCTGGAAGACCTCACTGGCAGCCTCCAAAGGCTGGTTTGCAAGCACTCTCGGTGGCTAGGCACCTCTCCCTCACCTAGGAACACCCGTGATTTACGCAAGCCACACACTTTGCTCCCAAGCCCAGGAGAAAAGCGCTTTGGTTGTCCATTCTAAGGGCCTTGCCCCTGAGCCTGGGGGACAGCTAGGGGCTCCAAACTCCCAGGCCAAGGCAGAGCCACATGCACACGAGTCTTCCTGCCCCCTGCATTTTCAGAGAGCTCAGGTGAGCCAGAGTCGGTTAGGCAGCACCTGGGCAAGCCCAGCAGCAGCGCCTGAGTGTGAAGGGGCAGGGGCGACCTAGGGGCACAGTGGGCCAAACCTCCCCTCCAAGTAGGCCTCAAATGAGGCCTAGGAATCATGGGAAAGGCGCTAAGTGAATGAGAATGGGGAGGCCCCTGGGCAAGTCTGGACACACTCCCTGCCACCTGCCCCTTCGTGGGGCAGTACCCAAGAGGCCAGGAAGGTCTGTTCAAGGCTGGCCTGGGGCAGGGTCCTTGCTGGGACCTGCCCCTGGCATGTGGGGTCTCTGAGCAGAACCAGCACTGTGCCGTTGGAAGACCTCACCAGCAGCCCCCAAAGGCCGGTTTGCAAGCACCTCCCAGGCTGGCCGCCTCTCCCTCACCGAGGGAAGCCCGCGTTTCCCACAAGCCGCGCACTCTGCACCCAAGCCTGGGAGAAAACTGCTTCGGGGTGTTCCTCTCTCAGTCCTTTGCCCCTGAGCCTGGGAGACAGATAGGGCTCCAAACTCCCAGGCCAAGGCAGAGCCACATGCACACGAGTCTTCCTGCCCCCTGCATTTTCAGAGAGCTCAGGTGAGCCAGAGTCGGTTAGGCAGCACCTGGGCAAGCCCAGCAGCAGCGCCTGAGTGTGAAGGGGCAGGGGCCACCTAGGGGCACAGTGGGCCAAACCTCCCCTCCAAGTAGGCCTCAAATGAGTCCTAGGAATCATGGGAAAGGCGCTAAGTGAATGAGAATGGGGAGGCCCCTGGGCAAGTCTGGACACACTCCCTGCCACCTGCCCCTTCGTGGGGCAGTACCCAAGAGGCCAGGAAGGTCTGTTCAAGGCTGGCCTGGGGCAGGGTCCTTGCTGGGACCTGCCCCTGGCATGTGGGGCCTCTGAGCAGAACCAGCACTGTGCCGTTGGAAGACCTCACCAGCAGCCCCCAAAGGCCGGTTTGCAAGCACCTCCCAGGCTGGCCGCCTCTCCCTCACCGAGGGAAGCCCGCGTTTCCCACAAGCCGCGCACTCTGCTCCCAAGCCTGGGAGAAAAGTGCTTCGGGGTGTTCCTCTCTCAGTCCTTTGCCCCTGAGCCTGGGAGACAGCTAGGGGCTCCACACACCCAGGCCAATGCGGAGCCACATGCACACGTATTATATTGCCCCCTGCTCCGTCAGAGAGCTTGCGTGAGCCAGAGTATGTCAGGCAGCTCCTGGGAAAGCCCAGCAGCAGCGCCTGTGTGTGATGGGGCAGGGCTGACCAAGGGGCACTGAAGGCCGCTTGCTCACCCTGCTGCCCTGAGACTGCTGGGAAAAATAGTTCTTGGGCATCGACCCCCTTGCTGGCCTTTTCCCTCTGACCAGGCCGTCCGTGCTCCAGACCCTTGCAGTGTGGAGAGAGGTCCTGCCAGAAACCTCCCCTACAAGTACCCTCAAATGAGGCCTAGGAACCATGGGAAAGGCGCTCAGGGATTGAACCTGGGGAGGTGCCTGGGCATGCCTGGACACACACCCCGCCGCCTGCCCCTTCGTGAGGCAGTACCCACGGAGTCCAGGAAGGTCAGGTCAAGGCTGGCCTGGGGCAGGGTCCGAGCTGGGACCTGCCACGGTCCTGTGGGGTCTCTGAGCAGAACCAGCACTGTGCCAATGGAAGACCTCGCCGGCAGCCTCCAAAGGCCGGTTTGCAAGCACTCTCGCCGGCTGGCCACCTCTCCCTCACCGAGGGAGGCCCGCGATTCCCGCAAGCCACGCACTCTACTCACAACTCCAGGAGAAAAGCGCTTGGGTGGTCCCGTCTCAGGGCCTTGCCCCTGAGCCTGGGGGACAGCGAGTGGCTACACAAACCCAGGCCAAGGCACAACCACATGCACACGAGTCTTCCTGCCCCCTGAACTGTCAGAGAGCTCGGGTGAGCCAGAGTCTGTCAGGCAGCTCCTGGGCAAGACCAGCAGGAGCGCCTGTGTGTGAAGGGGCAGGGCTGGCCTAGGGGCAAAGTGGGCCACTTGCTCTTCCTGCTGCCCTCAGGCTGCTGGGCCGAAGAGGCCATGGACAACGACCCCCGTGCAGGCCTCTTCCCTCTGACCAGGCCGTCCGGGATCCAGTCCCTTGCACTGTGAAGAGAGCCCCTGCCAGAAACCTCCCCTCCAAGTAGGCCTCAAACGAGGCCTAGGAACCTGGGAAAAGGCGCTCAGGGAATGAGCCTGGGGAGGAGCCTGGGCATGTCTGGACACACTCCCCGCAGCGTTCTCCTTCGTGGGGCAGTACCCCCGGAGGCCAGGAAGGTCTGGTCAAGGCTGGCCTGGGTCAGGGTCCAGGCTGGGACCTGCCCCTGGCCTTTGGGTCCTCTGAGTAGAACCAACACTCTGCAGCTGGAAGACCTCCCCGGCTGTCTCCAAAGGCCTGTTTGCAAGCACTCTCGCCGGCTGGCCACCTCGCATTCACTGAGGGAGGCCGGCGTATCCCGCAAGCCGCGCACTCTGCTCCCAAGCCTGGGAGAAAAGCACTTCTGAGTGTTCTTCTCTCAGGCCTTTGCCCCTGAGCCTGGGGGACAGCTAGGGGCTCCACACACCAAGACCAAGGCAGAACCACATGCCCACGTCTCTTCCGGCCCTCTGCACCGTCAGAGAGCTCAGGTGATCCAGAGTATGTCAGGCAGCTCATGGGAAAAACCCAGCAGCAGCCCCTGTGTGTGAAGGGGCAGGGCCAACCTTGGGGCACAGTGGCCACTTGCTCTTCCTGCTGCCCTGAGGCTGCTGGGCCAAAGAGGCCTTGGGGATCAAACCCCTTGCTGGCCTCTTCCCTCTGACCAGACCGTCCGGGCTCCAGTCCCCTGCAGTGTGGAGAGAGGCCCTGCCAGAAACCTCCCCTCCTAGTAGGACTCAAATGAGGTCTAGGAATCATGGGAAGGCGCTAATGGATTGAGACTGGGGAGAGGACTGGGCATGTCTGATCACACTCCCTGCCACCTGCCCCTTCGTGGGGCAGTACCCCCGGAGGACAGGAAGGTCTGGTCAAGGCTGGCCTGGGGCAGGGTCCTTGCTGGGACCTGCCCCTGGCCTGTTGGGGCTCTGAGCAGAACCAGCATTGTGCCGTTGGAGAACCTCACCCGCAGATTCCAAATGCCGGTTTGCAAGCACTCTCGCCACCTGGCCTCTTCTCCCTCACCGAGGGAGGCCCGCGTTTCCCGCAAGCCGCGCACTCTGCTTCCAAGCCAAGGAGAATAGCAGTTCGGGGTGTTCCTCTCTCAGGCGTTTGCCCCTGAGCCTGGGAGACAACTAGGGTATCCACACACCCAGGCCAATGCAGAACCACATGCACACGTCTCTTCCGGCCCTCTGCACCGTCAGAGAGCTCGAGTGAGGCACAGTCTGTTAGGCAGCTCCTGGGCAAGCCCAGCAGCAGTGCCTGTGTGTGAAGGGGCAGGGCCGACCAAGGGGCACATTGGGCCACTTGCTCATCCTGCTGCCATGACGCTGCTGGGCCAAAGAGGCCTTGGGCATCGTCCCCCTTGCTGGCCTCTTTCCTCTGACCAAGCCCTCTGGGCTCCAGGCCCTTGCAGTGTGGAGATAGCCCATGCCAGAAACCTCCCCTCCAAGTAGGCCTCAAATGAGGCCTAGGCACCAGGGAAAAAACGCTAATGGAATGAGCCTGGGAAGGTGCCTGAGCATGACTGGACACACCTCCGCAGCCTGCTCCTTCGTGGGCCAGTACCCTCGGAGGCCAGGACGGTCTGGGCAAGGCTCTCCTGGGGCAGGGTCCATGCTGGAACCTGCGCGTGTCCTGTGGGGCCCCAGAGCAAATCCAGCACTCTGCCGCTAGAAGACCTCCCTGGCTGCCTCCAAAGGCCAGTTTGCAAGCACTCTCCCCGAGGGAGGCCCGCGATTCCCGCAAGCTGAGCACACTGCTCCCAAGCCCGGGAGAAAAGCGCTTCGGGGTGGTCCTCTCTCAGGGCCCTTGCCCCTGAGCCTGGGAGCCAGCTAGGGGCTCCACACTCCCAGGCTAAGGCAGAACCACATGCACACGTATTTTCTTGCCCTTTGCACCGTCAGAGAGCTCGGGTGAGCCAGAGTCTGTCAGGCAGCTCCTGGGCAAGCCCAGAAGCAGCGCCTGTGTGTGATGTGGCAGGGCCGACCTAGGGGCACTGAAGGCCACTTGCTCACCCTGCTGCCCTGAGACTGCTGGGAAAAATAGTTTTTGGGCATCGACCCCCTTGCTGGCCTTTTCCCTCTGACCAGGCCGTCCGTGCTCCAGACCCTTGCAGTGTGGAGAGAGGTCCTGCCAGAAACCTCCCCTACAAGTACCCTCAAATGAGGCCTGGGAACCATGGGAAAGGCGCTCAGGGATTGAACCTGGGGAGGTGCCTGGGCATGCCTGGACACACACCCCGCCGCCTGCCCCTTCGTGAGGCAGTACCCACGGAGTCCAGGAAGGTCAGGTCAAGGCTGGCCTGGGGCAGGGTCCGAGCTGGGACCTGCCACGTTCCTGTGGGGTCTCTGAGCAGAACCAGCACTGTGCCAATGGAAGACCTCGCCGGCAGCCTCCAAAGGCCGGTTTGCAAGCACTCTCGCCGGCTGGCCACCTCTCCCTCACCGAGGGAGGCCCGCGATTCCCGCAAGCCACGCACTCTACTCACAACTCCAGGAGAAAAGCGCTTGGGTGGTCCCGTCTCAGGGCCTTGCCCCTGAGCCTGGGGGACAGCGAGTGGCTACACAAACCCAGGCCAAGGCACAACCACATGCACACGAGTCTTCCTGCCCCCTGAACTGTCAGAGAGCTCGGGTGAGCCAGAGTCTGTCAGGCAGCTCCTGGGCAAGACCAGCAGGAGCGCCTGTGTGTGAAGGGGCAGGGCTGGCCTAGGGGCAAAGTGGGCCACTTGCTCTTCCTGCTGCCCTCAGGCTGCTGGGCCGAAGAGGCCATGGACAACGACCCCCGTGCAGGCCTCTTCCCTCTGACCAGGCCGTCCGGGATCCAGTCCCTTGCACTGTGAAGAGAGCCCCTGCCAGAAACCTCCCCTCCAAGTAGGCCTCAAACGAGGCCTAGGAACCTGGGAAAAGGCGCTCAGGGAATGAGCCTGGGGAGGAGCCTGGGCATGTCTGGACACACTCCCCGCAGCGTTCTCCTTCGTGGGGCAGTACCCCCGGAGGCCAGGAAGGTCTGGTCAAGGCTGGCCTGGGTCAGGGTCCAGGCTGGGACCTGCCCCTGGCCTTTGGGTCCTCTGAGTAGAACCAACACTCTGCAGCTGGAAGACCTCCCCGGCTGTCTCCAAAGGCCTGTTTGCAAGCACTCTCGCCGGCTGGCCACCTCGCATTCACTGAGGGAGGCCGGCGTATCCCGCAAGCCGCGCACTCTGCTCCCAAGCCTGGGAGAAAAGCACTTCTGAGTGTTCTTCTCTCAGGCCTTTGCCCCTGAGCCTGGGGGACAGCTAGGGGCTCCACACACCAAGACCAAGGCAGAACCACATGCCCACGTCTCTTCCGGCCCTCTGCACCGTCAGAGAGCTCAGGTGATCCAGAGTATGTCAGGCAGCTCATGGGAAAAACCCAGCAGCAGCCCCTGTGTGTGAAGGGGCAGGGCCAACCTTGGGGCACAGTGGCCACTTGCTCTTCCTGCTGCCCTGAGGCTGCTGGGCCAAAGAGGCCTTGGGGATCAAACCCCTTGCTGGCCTCTTCCCTCTGACCAGACCGTCCGGGCTCCAGTCCCCTGCAGTGTGGAGAGAGGCCCTGCCAGAAACCTCCCCTCCTAGTAGGACTCAAATGAGGTCTAGGAATCATGGGAAGGCGCTAATGGATTGAGACTGGGGAGAGGACTGGGCATGTCTGATCACACTCCCTGCCACCTGCCCCTTCGTGGGGCAGTACCCCCGGAGGACAGGAAGGTCTGGTCAAGGCTGGCCTGGGGCAGGGTCCTTGCTGGGACCTGCCCCTGGCCTGTTGGGGCTCTGAGCAGAACCAGCATTGTGCCGTTGGAGAACCTCACCCGCAGATTCCAAATGCCGGTTTGCAAGCACTCTCGCCACCTGGCCTCTTCTCCCTCACCGAGGGAGGCCCGCGTTTCCCGCAAGCCGCGCACTCTGCTTCCAAGCCAAGGAGAATAGCAGTTCGGGGTGTTCCTCTCTCAGGCGTTTGCCCCTGAGCCTGGGAGACAACTAGGGTATCCACACACCCAGGCCAATGCAGAACCACATGCACACGTCTCTTCCGGCCCTCTGCACCGTCAGAGAGCTCGAGTGAGGCACAGTCTGTTAGGCAGCTCCTGGGCAAGCCCAGCAGCAGTGCCTGTGTGTGAAGGGGCAGGGCCGACCAAGGGGCACATTGGGCCACTTGCTCATCCTGCTGCCATGACGCTGCTGGGCCAAAGAGGCCTTGGGCATCGTCCCCCTTGCTGGCCTCTTTCCTCTGACCAAGCCCTCTGGGCTCCAGGCCCTTGCAGTGTGGAGATAGCCCATGCCAGAAACCTCCCCTCCAAGTAGGCCTCAAATGAGGCCTAGGCACCAGGGAAAAAACGCTAATGGAATGAGCCTGGGAAGGTGCCTGAGCATGACTGGACACACCTCCGCAGCCTGCTCCTTCGTGGGCCAGTACCCTCGGAGGCCAGGACGGTCTGGGCAAGGCTCTCCTGGGGCAGGGTCCATGCTGGAACCTGCGCGTGTCCTGTGGGGCCCCAGAGCAAATCCAGCACTCTGCCGCTAGAAGACCTCCCTGGCTGCCTCCAAAGGCCAGTTTGCAAGCACTCTCCCCGAGGGAGGCCCGCGATTCCCGCAAGCTGAGCACACTGCTCCCAAGCCCGGGAGAAAAGCGCTTCGGGGTGGTCCTCTCTCAGGGCCCTTGCCCCTGAGCCTGGGAGCCAGCTAGGGGCTCCACACTCCCAGGCCAAGGCAGAACCACATGCACACGTCTTTTCCTGCCCTTTGCACCGTCAGAGAGCTCGGGTGAGCCAGAGTCTGTCAGGCAGCTCCTGGGCAAGCCCAGAAGCAGCGCCTGTGTGTGATGTGGCAGGGCCGACCTAGGGGCACTGAAGGCCACTTGCTCACCCTGCTGCCCTGAAGCTGCTGGGACAAAGAGGCCTTGGGCACCGAACCCCTTGCTGGCCTCTTCCCTCTGACCAGGCCGTCTGGCTCCAGTCCCTTTCAGTGTGCAGAGAGGCCCTGCCAGAATCCGCCCCTCCAAGTAGGCCTCAAATGAGGTATAGGAACCATGGGCAAGCCGCTCAGGGAATGAGCCTGGGGAGGTCCCTGGGCATGTCTGGACACACTACCCGTCGCCTGCCCCTTCGTGAAGCAGTATCCCCGGAGGCCAGGAAGGTCTGGTCAAGGCTGGCCTGGGGCAGGGTCGGTGCTGGGATCTGCCCCTGGCCTGTGGGGCTTCTGAGCAGAACCAGCAGTGTGCCCCTGGAAGACCTCACTGGCAGCCTCCAAAGGCTGGTTTGCAAGCACTCTCGGTGGCTAGGCACCTCTCCCTCACCTAGGAACACCCGTGATTTACGCAAGCCACACACTTTGCTCCCAAGCCCAGGAGAAAAGCGCTTTGGTTGTCCATTCTAAGGGCCTTGCCCCTGAGCCTGGGGGACAGCTAGGGGCTCCAAACTCCCAGGCCAAGGCAGAGCCACATGCACACGAGTCTTCCTGCCCCCTGCATTTTCAGAGAGCTCAGGTGAGCCAGAGTCGGTTAGGCAGCACCTGGGCAAGCCCAGCAGCAGCGCCTGAGTGTGAAGGGGCAGGGGCGACCTAGGGGCACAGTGGGCCAAACCTCCCCTCCAAGTAGGCCTCAAATGAGGCCTAGGAATCATGGGAAAGGCGCTAAGTGAATGAGAATGGGGAGGCCCCTGGGCAAGTCTGGACACACTCCCTGCCACCTGCCCCTTCGTGGGGCAGTACCCAAGAGGCCAGGAAGGTCTGTTCAAGGCTGGCCTGGGGCAGGGTCCTTGCTGGGACCTGCCCCTGGCATGTGGGGCCTCTGAGCAGAACCAGCACTGTGCCGTTGGAAGACCTCACCAGCAGCCCCCAAAGGCCGGTTTGCAAGCACCTCCCAGGCTGGCCGCCTCTCCCTCACCGAGGGAAGCCCGCGTTTCCCACAAGCCGCGCACTCTGCTCCCAAGCCTGGGAGAAAAGTGCTTCGGGGTGTTCCTCTCTCAGTCCTTTGCCCCTGAGCCTGGGAGACAGCTAGGGGCTCCACACACCCAGGCCAATGCGGAGCCACATGCACACGTATTATATTGCCCCCTGCTCCGTCAGAGAGCTTGCGTGAGCCAGAGTATGTCAGGCAGCTCCTGGGAAAGCCCAGCAGCAGCGCCTGTGTGTGATGGGGCAGGGCTGACCAAGGGGCACTGAAGGCCGCTTGCTCACCCTGCTGCCCTGAGACTGCTGGGAAAAATAGTTCTTGGGCATCGACCCCCTTGCTGGCCTTTTCCCTCTGACCAGGCCGTCCGTGCTCCAGACCCTTGCAGTGTGGAGAGAGGTCCTGCCAGAAACCTCCCCTACAAGTACCCTCAAATGAGGCCTAGGAACCATGGGAAAGGCGCTCAGGGATTGAACCTGGGGAGGTGCCTGGGCATGCCTGGACACACACCCCGCCGCCTGCCCCTTCGTGAGGCAGTACCCACGGAGTCCAGGAAGGTCAGGTCAAGGCTGGCCTGGGGCAGGGTCCGAGCTGGGACCTGCCACGGTCCTGTGGGGTCTCTGAGCAGAACCAGCACTGTGCCAATGGAAGACCTCGCCGGCAGCCTCCAAAGGCCGGTTTGCAAGCACTCTCGCCGGCTGGCCACCTCTCCCTCACCGAGGGAGGCCCGCGATTCCCGCAAGCCACGCACTCTACTCACAAGCCCAGGAGAAAAGCGCTTGGGTGGTCCCGTCTCAGGGCCTTGCCCCTGAGCCTGGGGGACAGCGAGTGGCTACACAAACCCAGGCCAAGGCACAACCACATGCACACGAGTCTTCCTGCCCCCTGAACTGTCAGAGAGCTCGGGTGAGCCAGAGTCTGTCAGGCAGCTCCTGGGCAAGACCAGCAGGAGCGCCTGTGTGTGAAGGGGCAGGGCTGGCCTAGGGGCAAAGTGGGCCACTTGCTCTTCCTGCTGCCCTCAGGCTGCTGGGCCGAAGAGGCCATGGACAACGACCCCCGTGCAGGCCTCTTCCCTCTGACCAGGCCGTCCGGGATCCAGTCCCTTGCACTGTGAAGAGAGCCCCTGCCAGAAACCTCCCCTCCAAGTAGGCCTCAAACGAGGCCTAGGAACCTGGGAAAAGGCGCTCAGGGAATGAGCCTGGGGAGGAGCCTGGGCATGTCTGGACACACTCCCCGCAGCGTTCTCCTTCGTGGGGCAGTACCCCCGGAGGCCAGGAAGGTCTGGTCAAGGCTGGCCTGGGTCAGGGTCCAGGCTGGGACCTGCCCCTGGCCTTTGGGTCCTCTGAGTAGAACCAACACTCTGCAGCTGGAAGACCTCCCCGGCTGTCTCCAAAGGCCTGTTTGCAAGCACTCTCGCCGGCTGGCCACCTCGCATTCACTGAGGGAGGCTGGCGTATCCCGCAAGCCGCGCACTCTGCTCCCAAGCCTGGGAGAAAAGCACTTCTGAGTGTTCTTCTCTCAGGCCTTTGCCCCTGAGCCTGGGGGACAGCTAGGGGCTCCACACACCAAGACCAAGGCAGAACCACATGCCCACGTCTCTTCCGGCCCTCTGCACCGTCAGAGAGCTCAGGTGATCCAGAGTATGTCAGGCAGCTCATGGGAAAAACCCAGCAGCAGCCCCTGTGTGTGAAGGGGCAGGGCCAACCTTGGGGCACAGTGGCCACTTGCTCTTCCTGCTGCCCTGAGGCTGCTGGGCCAAAGAGGCCTTGGGGATCAAACCCCTTGCTGGCCTCTTCCCTCTGACCAGACCGTCCGGGCTCCAGTCCCCTGCAGTGTGGAGAGAGGCCCTGCCAGAAACCTCCCCTCCTAGTAGGACTCAAATGAGGTCTAGGAATCATGGGAAGGCGCTAATGGATTGAGACTGGGGAGAGGACTGGGCATGTCTGATCACACTCCCTGCCACCTGCCCCTTCGTGGGGCAGTACCCCCGGAGGACAGGAAGGTCTGGTCAAGGCTGGCCTGGGGCAGGGTCCTTGCTGGGACCTGCCCCTGGCCTGTTGGGGCTCTGAGCAGAACCAGCATTGTGCCGTTGGAGAACCTCACCCGCAGATTCCAAATGCCGGTTTGCAAGCACTCTCGCCACCTGGCCTCTTCTCCCTCACCGAGGGAGGCCCGCGTTTCCCGCAAGCCGCGCACTCTGCTTCCAAGCCAAGGAGAATAGCAGTTCGGGGTGTTCCTCTCTCAGGCGTTTGCCCCTGAGCCTGGGAGACAACTAGGGTATCCACACACCCAGGCCAATGCAGAACCACATGCACACGTCTCTTCCGGCCCTCTGCACCGTCAGAGAGCTCGAGTGAGGCACAGTCTGTTAGGCAGCTCCTGGGCAAGCCCAGCAGCAGTGCCTGTGTGTGAAGGGGCAGGGCCGACCAAGGGGCACATTGGGCCACTTGCTCATCCTGCTGCCATGACGCTGCTGGGCCAAAGAGGCCTTGGGCATCGTCCCCCTTGCTGGCCTCTTTCCTCTGACCAAGCCCTCTGGGCTCCAGGCCCTTGCAGTGTGGAGATAGCCCATGCCAGAAACCTCCCCTCCAAGTAGGCCTCAAATGAGGCCTAGGCACCAGGGAAAAAACGCTAATGGAATGAGCCTGGGAAGGTGCCTGAGCATGACTGGACACACCTCCGCAGCCTGCTCCTTCGTGGGCCAGTACCCTCGGAGGCCAGGACGGTCTGGGCAAGGCTCTCCTGGGGCAGGGTCCATGCTGGAACCTGCGCGTGTCCTGTGGGGCCCCAGAGCAAATCCAGCACTCTGCCGCTAGAAGACCTCCCTGGCTGCCTCCAAAGGCCAGTTTGCAAGCACTCTCCCCGAGGGAGGCCCGCGATTCCCGCAAGCTGAGCACACTGCTCCCAAGCCCGGGAGAAAAGCGCTTCGGGGTGGTCCTCTCTCAGGGCCCTTGCCCCTGAGCCTGGGAGCCAGCTAGGGGCTCCACACTCCCAGGCCAAGGCAGAACCACATGCACACGTCTTTTCCTGCCCTTTGCACCGTCAGAGAGCTCGGGTGAGCCAGAGTCTGTCAGGCAGCTCCTGGGCAAGCCCAGAAGCAGCGCCTGTGTGTGATGTGGCAGGGCCGACCTAGGGGCACTGAAGGCCACTTGCTCACCCTGCTGCCCTGAAGCTGCTGGGACAAAGAGGCCTTGGGCACCGAACCCCTTGCTGGCCTCTTCCCTCTGACCAGGCCGTCTGGCTCCAGTCCCTTTCAGTGTGCAGAGAGGCCCTGCCAGAATCCGCCCCTCCAAGTAGGCCTCAAATGAGGCATAGGAACCATGGGCAAGCCGCTCAGGGAATGAGCCTGGGGAGGTCCCTGGGCATGTCTGGACACACTACCCGTCGCCTGCCCCTTCGTGAAGCAGTATCCCCGGAGGCCAGGAAGGTCTGGTCAAGGCTGGCCTGGGGCAGGGTCGGTGCTGGGATCTGCCCCTGGCCTGTGGGGCTTCTGAGCAGAACCAGCAGTGTGCCCCTGGAAGACCTCACTGGCAGCCTCCAAAGGCTGGTTTGCAAGCACTCTCGGTGGCTAGGCACCTCTCCCTCACCTAGGAACACCCGTGATTTACGCAAGCCACACACTTTGCTCCCAAGCCCAGGAGAAAAGCGCTTTGGTTGTCCATTCTAAGGGCCTTGCCCCTGAGCCTGGGGGACAGCTAGGGGCTCCAAACTCCCAGGCCAAGGCAGAGCCACATGCACACGAGTCTTCCTGCCCCCTGCATTTTCAGAGAGCTCAGGTGAGCCAGAGTCGGTTAGGCAGCACCTGGGCAAGCCCAGCAGCAGCGCCTGAGTGTGAAGGGGCAGGGGCGACCTAGGGGCACAGTGGGCCAAACCTCCCCTCCAAGTAGGCCTCAAATGAGGCCTAGGAATCATGGGAAAGGCGCTAAGTGAATGAGAATGGGGAGGCCCCTGGGCAAGTCTGGACACACTCCCTGCCACCTGCCCCTTCGTGGGGCAGTACCCAAGAGGCCAGGAAGGTCTGTTCAAGGCTGGCCTGGGGCAGGGTCCTTGCTGGGACCTGCCCCTGGCATGTGGGGCCTCTGAGCAGAACCAGCACTGTGCCGTTGGAAGACCTCACCAGCAGCCCCCAAAGGCCGGTTTGCAAGCACCTCCCAGGCTGGCCGCCTCTCCCTCACCGAGGGAAGCCCGCGTTTCCCACAAGCCGCGCACTCTGCTCCCAAGCCTGGGAGAAAAGTGCTTCGGGGTGTTCCTCTCTCAGTCCTTTGCCCCTGAGCCTGGGAGACAGCTAGGGGCTCCACACACCCAGGCCAATGCGGAGCCACATGCACACGTATTATATTGCCCCCTGCTCCGTCAGAGAGCTTGCGTGAGCCAGAGTATGTCAGGCAGCTCCTGGGAAAGCCCAGCAGCAGCGCCTGTGTGTGATGGGGCAGGGCTGACCAAGGGGCACTGAAGGCCGCTTGCTCACCCTGCTGCCCTGAGACTGCTGGGAAAAATAGTTCTTGGGCATCGACCCCCTTGCTGGCCTTTTCCCTCTGACCAGGCCGTCCGTGCTCCAGACCCTTGCAGTGTGGAGAGAGGTCCTGCCAGAAACCTCCCCTACAAGTACCCTCAAATGAGGCCTAGGAACCATGGGAAAGGCGCTCAGGGATTGAACCTGGGGAGGTGCCTGGGCATGCCTGGACACACACCCCGCCGCCTGCCCCTTCGTGAGGCAGTACCCACGGAGTCCAGGAAGGTCAGGTCAAGGCTGGCCTGGGGCAGGGTCCGAGCTGGGACCTGCCACGGTCCTGTGGGGTCTCTGAGCAGAACCAGCACTGTGCCAATGGAAGACCTCGCCGGCAGCCTCCAAAGGCCGGTTTGCAAGCACTCTCGCCGGCTGGCCACCTCTCCCTCACCGAGGGAGGCCCGCGATTCCCGCAAGCCACGCACTCTACTCACAAGCCCAGGAGAAAAGCGCTTGGGTGGTCCCGTCTCAGGGCCTTGCCCCTGAGCCTGGGGGACAGCGAGTGGCTACACAAACCCAGGCCAAGGCACAACCACATGCACACGAGTCTTCCTGCCCCCTGAACTGTCAGAGAGCTCGGGTGAGCCAGAGTCTGTCAGGCAGCTCCTGGGCAAGACCAGCAGGAGCGCCTGTGTGTGAAGGGGCAGGGCTGGCCTAGGGGCAAAGTGGGCCACTTACTCTTCCTGCTGCCCTCAGGCTGCTGGGCCGAAGAGGCCATGGACAACGACCCCCGTGCAGGCCTCTTCCCTCTGACCAGGCCGTCCGGGATCCAGTCCCTTGCACTGTGAAGAGAGCCCCTGCCAGAAACCTCCCCTCCAAGTAGGCCTCAAACGAGGCCTAGGAACCTGGGAAAAGGCGCTCAGGGAATGAGCCTGGGGAGGAGCCTGGGCATGTCTGGACACACTCCCCGCAGCGTTCTCCTTCGTGGGGCAGTACCCCCGGAGGCCAGGAAGGTCTGGTCAAGGCTGGCCTGGGTCAGGGTCCAGGCTGGGACCTGCCCCTGGCCTTTGGGTCCTCTGAGTAGAACCAACACTCTGCAGCTGGAAGACCTCCCCGGCTGTCTCCAAAGGCCTGTTTGCAAGCACTCTCGCCGGCTGGCCACCTCGCATTCACTGAGGGAGGCCGGCGTATCCCGCAAGCCGCGCACTCTGCTCCCAAGCCTGGGAGAAAAGCACTTCTGAGTGTTCTTCTCTCAGGCCTTTGCCCCTGAGCCTGGGGGACAGCTAGGGGCTCCACACACCAAGACCAAGGCAGAACCACATGCCCACGTCTCTTCCGGCCCTCTGCACCGTCAGAGAGCTCAGGTGATCCAGAGTATGTCAGGCAGCTCATGGGAAAAACCCAGCAGCAGCCCCTGTGTGTGAAGGGGCAGGGCCAACCTTGGGGCACAGTGGCCACTTGCTCTTCCTGCTGCCCTGAGGCTGCTGGGCCAAAGAGGCCTTGGGGATCAAACCCCTTGCTGGCCTCTTCCCTCTGACCAGACCGTCCGGGCTCCAGTCCCCTGCAGTGTGGAGAGAGGCCCTGCCAGAAACCTCCCCTCCTAGTAGGACTCAAATGAGGTCTAGGAATCATGGGAAGGCGCTAATGGATTGAGACTGGGGAGAGGACTGGGCATGTCTGATCACACTCCCTGCCACCTGCCCCTTCGTGGGGCAGTACCCCCGGAGGACAGGAAGGTCTGGTCAAGGCTGGCCTGGGGCAGGGTCCTTGCTGGGACCTGCCCCTGGCCTGTTGGGGCTCTGAGCAGAACCAGCATTGTGCCGTTGGAGAACCTCACCCGCAGATTCCAAATGCCGGTTTGCAAGCACTCTCGCCACCTGGCCTCTTCTCCCTCACCGAGGGAGGCCCGCGTTTCCCGCAAGCCGCGCACTCTGCTTCCAAGCCAAGGAGAATAGCAGTTCGGGGTGTTCCTCTCTCAGGCGTTTGCCCCTGAGCCTGGGAGACAACTAGGGTATCCACACACCCAGGCCAATGCAGAACCACATGCACACGTCTCTTCCGGCCCTCTGCACCATCAGAGAGCTCGAGTGAGGCACAGTCTGTTAGGCAGCTCCTGGGCAAGCCCAGCAGCAGTGCCTGTGTGTGAAGGGGCAGGGCCGACCAAGGGGCACATTGGGCCACTTGCTCATCCTGCTGCCATGACGCTGCTGGGCCAAAGAGGCCTTGGGCATCGTCCCCCTTGCTGGCCTCTTTCCTCTGACCAAGCCCTCTGGGCTCCAGGCCCTTGCAGTGTGGAGATAGCCCATGCCAGAAACCTCCCCTCCAAGTAGGCCTCAAATGAGGCCTAGGCACCAGGGAAAAAACGCTAATGGAATGAGCCTGGGAAGGTGCCTGAGCATGACTGGACACACCTCCGCAGCCTGCTCCTTCGTGGGCCAGTACCCTCGGAGGCCAGGACGGTCTGGGCAAGGCTCTCCTGGGGCAGGGTCCATGCTGGAACCTGCGCGTGTCCTGTGGGGCCCCAGAGCAAATCCAGCACTCTGCCGCTAGAAGACCTCCCTGGCTGCCTCCAAAGGCCAGTTTGCAAGCACTCTCCCCGAGGGAGGCCCGCGATTCCCGCAAGCTGAGCACACTGCTCCCAAGCCCGGGAGAAAAGCGCTTCGGGGTGGTCCTCTCTCAGGGCCCTTGCCCCTGAGCCTGGGAGCCAGCTAGGGGCTCCACACTCCCAGGCCAAGGCAGAACCACATGCACACGTCTTTTCCTGCCCTTTGCACCGTCAGAGAGCTCGGGTGAGCCAGAGTCTGTCAGGCAGCTCCTGGGCAAGCCCAGAAGCAGCGCCTGTGTGTGATGTGGCAGGGCCGACCTAGGGGCACTGAAGGCCACTTGCTCACCCTGCTGCCCTGAAGCTGCTGGGACAAAGAGGCCTTGGGCATCGAACCCCTTGCTGGCCTCTTCCCTCTGACCAGGCCGTCCAGCTCCAGTCCCTTTCAGTGTGCAGAGAGGCCCTGCCAGAATCCGCCCCTCCAAGTAGGCCTCAAATGAGGCATAGGAACCATGGGCAAGCCGCTCAGGTAATGAGCCTGGGGAGGTCCCTGGGCATGTCTGGACACACTACCCGTCGCCTGCCCCTTCGTGAAGCAGTATCCCCGGAGGCCAGGAAGGTCTGGTCAAGGCTGGCCTGGGGCAGGGTCGGTGCTGGGATCTGCCCCTGGCCTGTGGGGCTTCTGAGCAGAACCAGCAGTGTGCCCCTGGAAGACCTCACTGGCAGCCTCCAAAGGCTGGTTTGCAAGCACTCTCGGTGGCTAGGCACCTCTCCCTCACCTAGGAACACCCGTGATTTACGCAAGCCACACACTTTGCTCCCAAGCCCAGGAGAAAAGCGCTTTGGTTGTCCATTCTAAGGGCCTTGCCCCTAAGCCTGGGGGACAGCTAGGGGCTCCAAACTCCCAGGCCAAGGCAGAGCCACATGCACACGAGTCTTCCTGCCCCCTGCATTTTCAGAGAGCTCAGGTGAGCCAGAGTCGGTTAGGCAGCACCTGGGCAAGCCCAGCAGCAGCGCCTGAGTGTGAAGGGGCAGGGGCGACCTAGGGGCACAGTGGGCCAAACCTCCCCTCCAAGTAGGCCTCAAATGAGGCCTAGGAATCATGGGAAAGGCGCTAAGTGAATGAGAATGGGGAGGCCCCTGGGCAAGTCTGGACACACTCCCTGCCACCTGCCCCTTCGTGGGGCAGTACCCAAGAGGCCAGGAAGGTCTGTTCAAGGCTGGCCTGGGGCAGGGTCCTTGCTGGGACCTGCCCCTGGCATGTGGGGCCTCTGAGCAGAACCAGCACTGTGCCGTTGGAAGACCTCACCAGCAGCCCCCAAAGGCCGGATTGCAAGCACCTCCCAGGCTGGCCGCCTCTCCCTCACCGAGGGAAGCCCGCGTTTCCCACAAGCCGCGCACTCTGCTCCCAAGCCTGGGAGAAAAGTGCTTCGGGGTGTTCCTCTCTCAGTCCTTTGCCCCTGAGCCTGGGAGACAGCTAGGGGCTCCAAACTCCCAGGCCAAGGCAGAGCCACATGCACACGAGTCTTCCTGCCCCCTGCATTTTCAGAGAGCTCAGGTGAGCCAGAGTCGGTTAGGCAGCACCTGGGCAAGCCCAGCAGCAGCGCCTGAGTGTGAAGGGGCAGGGGCGACCTAGGGGCACAGTGGGCCAAACCTCCCCTCCAAGTAGGCCTCAAATGAGGCCTAGGAATCATGGGAAAGGCGCTAAGTGAATGAGAATGGGGAGGCCCCTGGGCAAGTCTGGACACACTCCCTGCCACCTGCCCCTTCGTGGGGCAGTACCCAAGAGGCCAGGAAGGTCTGTTCAAGGCTGGCCTGGGGCAGGGTCCTTGCTGGGACCTGCCCCTGGCATGTGGGGCCTCTGAGCAGAACCAGCACTGTGCCGTTGGAAGACCTCACCAGCAGCCCCCAAAGGCCGGTTTGCAAGCACCTCCCAGGCTGGCCGCCTCTCCCTCACCGAGGGAAGCCCGCGTTTCCCACAAGCCGCGCACTCTGCTCCCAAGCCTGGGAGAAAAGTGCTTCGGGGTGTTCCTCTCTCAGTCCTTTGCCCCTGAGCCTGGGAGACAGCTAGGGGCTCCACACACCCAGGCCAATGCGGAGCCACATGCACACGTATTATATTGCCCCCTGCTCCGTCAGAGAGCTTGCGTGAGCCAGAGTATGTCAGGCAGCTCCTGGGAAAGCCCAGCAGCAGCGCCTGTGTGTGATGGGGCAGGGCTGACCAAGGGGCACTGAAGGCCGCTTGCTCACCCTGCTGCCCTGAGACTGCTGGGAAAAATAGTTCTTGGGCATCGACCCCCTTGCTGGCCTTTTCCCTCTGACCAGGCCGTCCGTGCTCCAGACCCTTGCAGTGTGGAGAGAGGTCCTGCCAGAAACCTCCCCTACAAGTACCCTCAAATGAGGCCTGGGAACCATGGGAAAGGCGCTCAGGGATTGAACCTGGGGAGGTGCCTGGGCATGCCTGGACACACACCCCGCCGCCTGCCCCTTCGTGAGGCAGTACCCACGGAGTCCAGGAAGGTCAGGTCAAGGCTGGCCTGGGGCAGGGTCCGAGCTGGGACCTGCCACGGTCCTGTGGGGTCTCTGAGCAGAACCAGCACTGTGCCAATGGAAGACCTCGCCGGCAGCCTCCAAAGGCCGGTTTGCAAGCACTCTCGCCGGCTGGCCACCTCTCCCTCACCGAGGGAGGCCCGCGATTCCCGCAAGCCACGCACTCTACTCACAACTCCAGGAGAAAAGCGCTTGGGTGGTCCCGTCTCAGGGCCTTGCCCCTGAGCCTGGGGGACAGCGAGTGGCTACACAAACCCAGGCCAAGGCACAACCACATGCACACGAGTCTTCCTGCCCCCTGAACTGTCAGAGAGCTCGGGTGAGCCAGAGTCTGTCAGGCAGCTCCTGGGCAAGACCAGCAGGAGCGCCTGTGTGTGAAGGGGCAGGGCTGGCCTAGGGGCAAAGTGGGCCACTTGCTCTTCCTGCTGCCCTCAGGCTGCTGGGCCGAAGAGGCCATGGACAACGACCCCCGTGCAGGCCTCTTCCCTCTGACCAGGCCGTCCGGGATCCAGTCCCTTGCACTGTGAAGAGAGCCCCTGCCAGAAACCTCCCCTCCAAGTAGGCCTCAAACGAGGCCTAGGAACCTGGGAAAAGGCGCTCAGGGAATGAGCCTGGGGAGGAGCCTGGGCATGTCTGGACACACTCCCCGCAGCGTTCTCCTTCGTGGGGCAGTACCCCCGGAGGCCAGGAAGGTCTGGTCAAGGCTGGCCTGGGTCAGGGTCCAGGCTGGGACCTGCCCCTGGCCTTTGGGTCCTCTGAGTAGAACCAACACTCTGCAGCTGGAAGACCTCCCCGGCTGTCTCCAAAGGCCTGTTTGCAAGCACTCTCGCCGGCTGGCCACCTCGCATTCACTGAGGGAGGCCGGCGTATCCCGCAAGCCGCGCACTCTGCTCCCAAGCCTGGGAGAAAAGCACTTCTGAGTGTTCTTCTCTCAGGCCTTTGCCCCTGAGCCTGGGGGACAGCTAGGGGCTCCACACACCAAGACCAAGGCAGAACCACATGCCCACGTCTCTTCCGGCCCTCTGCACCGTCAGAGAGCTCAGGTGATCCAGAGTATGTCAGGCAGCTCATGGGAAAAACCCAGCAGCAGCCCCTGTGTGTGAAGGGGCAGGGCCAACCTTGGGGCACAGTGGCCACTTGCTCTTCCTGCTGCCCTGAGGCTGCTGGGCCAAAGAGGCCTTGGGGATCAAACCCCTTGCTGGCCTCTTCCCTCTGACCAGACCGTCCGGGCTCCAGTCCCCTGCAGTGTGGAGAGAGGCCCTGCCAGAAACCTCCCCTCCTAGTAGGACTCAAATGAGGTCTAGGAATCATGGGAAGGCGCTAATGGATTGAGACTGGGGAGAGGACTGGGCATGTCTGATCACACTCCCTGCCACCTGCCCCTTCGTGGGGCAGTACCCCCGGAGGACAGGAAGGTCTGGTCAAGGCTGGCCTGGGGCAGGGTCCTTGCTGGGACCTGCCCCTGGCCTGTTGGGGCTCTGAGCAGAACCAGCATTGTGCCGTTGGAGAACCTCACCCGCAGATTCCAAATGCCGGTTTGCAAGCACTCTCGCCACCTGGCCTCTTCTCCCTCACCGAGGGAGGCCCGCGTTTCCCGCAAGCCGCGCACTCTGCTTCCAAGCCAAGGAGAATAGCAGTTCGGGGTGTTCCTCTCTCAGGCGTTTGCCCCTGAGCCTGGGAGACAACTAGGGTATCCACACACCCAGGCCAATGCAGAACCACATGCACACGTCTCTTCCGGCCCTCTGCACCGTCAGAGAGCTCGAGTGAGGCACAGTCTGTTAGGCAGCTCCTGGGCAAGCCCAGCAGCAGTGCCTGTGTGTGAAGGGGCAGGGCCGACCAAGGGGCACATTGGGCCACTTGCTCATCCTGCTGCCATGACGCTGCTGGGCCAAAGAGGCCTTGGGCATCGTCCCCCTTGCTGGCCTCTTTCCTCTGACCAAGCCCTCTGGGCTCCAGGCCCTTGCAGTGTGGAGATAGCCCATGCCAGAAACCTCCCCTCCAAGTAGGCCTCAAATGAGGCCTAGGCACCAGGGAAAAAACGCTAATGGAATGAGCCTGGGAAGGTGCCTGAGCATGACTGGACACACCTCCGCAGCCTGCTCCTTCGTGGGCCAGTACCCTCGGAGGCCAGGACGGTCTGGGCAAGGCTCTCCTGGGGCAGGGTCCATGCTGGAACCTGCGCGTGTCCTGTGGGGCCCCAGAGCAAATCCAGCACTCTGCCGCTAGAAGACCTCCCTGGCTGCCTCCAAAGGCCAGTTTGCAAGCACTCTCCCCGAGGGAGGCCCGCGATTCCCGCAAGCTGAGCACACTGCTCCCAAGCCCGGGAGAAAAGCGCTTCGGGGTGGTCCTCTCTCAGGGCCCTTGCCCCTGAGCCTGGGAGCCAGCTAGGGGCTCCACACTCCCAGGCCAAGGCAGAACCACATGCACACGTCTTTTCCTGCCCTTTGCACCGTCAGAGAGCTCGGGTGAGCCAGAGTCTGTCAGGCAGCTCCTGGGCAAGCCCAGAAGCAGCGCCTGTGTGTGATGTGGCAGGGCCGACCTAGGGGCACTGAAGGCCACTTGCTCACCCTGCTGCCCTGAAGCTGCTGGGACAAAGAGGCCTTGGGCACCGAACCCCTTGCTGGCCTCTTCCCTCTGACCAGGCCGTCCGGCTCCAGTCCCTTTCAGTGTGCAGAGAGGCCCTGCCAGAATCCGCCCCTCCAAGTAGGCCTCAAATGAGGCATAGGAACCATGGGCAAGCCGCTCAGGGAATGAGCCTGGGGAGGTCCCTGGGCATGTCTGGACACACTACCCGTCGCCTGCCCCTTCGTGAAGCAGTATCCCCGGAGGCCAGGAAGGTCTGGTCAAGGCTGGCCTGGGGCAGGGTCGGTGCTGGGATCTGCCCCTGGCCTGTGGGGCTTCTGAGCAGAACCAGCAGTGTGCCCCTGGAAGACCTCACTGGCAGCCTCCAAAGGCTGGTTTGCAAGCACTCTCGGTGGCTAGGCACCTCTCCCTCACCTAGGAACACCCGTGATTTACGCAAGCCACACACTTTGCTCCCAAGCCCAGGAGAAAAGCGCTTTGGTTGTCCATTCTAAGGGCCTTGCCCCTGAGCCTGGGGGACAGCTAGGGGCTCCAAACTCCCAGGCCAAGGCAGAGCCACATGCACACGAGTCTTCCTGCCCCCTGCATTTTCAGAGAGCTCAGGTGAGCCAGAGTCGGTTAGGCAGCACCTGGGCAAGCCCAGCAGCAGCGCCTGAGTGTGAAGGGGCAGGGGCGACCTAGGGGCACAGTGGGCCAAACCTCCCCTCCAAGTAGGCCTCAAATGAGGCCTAGGAATCATGGGAAAGGCGCTAAGTGAATGAGAATGGGGAGGCCCCTGGGCAAGTCTGGACACACTCCCTGCCACCTGCCCCTTCGTGGGGCAGTACCCAAGAGGCCAGGAAGGTCTGTTCAAGGCTGGCCTGGGGCAGGGTCCTTGCTGGGACCTGCCCCTGGCATGTGGGGCCTCTGAGCAGAACCAGCACTGTGCCGTTGGAAGACCTCACCAGCAGCCCCCAAAGGCCGGTTTGCAAGCACCTCCCAGGCTGGCCGCCTCTCCCTCACCGAGGGAAGCCCGCGTTTCCCACAAGCCGCGCACTCTGCTCCCAAGCCTGGGAGAAAAGTGCTTCGGGGTGTTCCTCTCTCAGTCCTTTGCCCCTGAGCCTGGGAGACAGCTAGGGGCTCCACACACCCAGGCCAATGCGGAGCCACATGCACACGTATTATATTGCCCCCTGCTCCGTCAGAGAGCTTGCGTGAGCCAGAGTATGTCAGGCAGCTCCTGGGAAAGCCCAGCAGCAGCGCCTGTGTGTGATGGGGCAGGGCTGACCAAGGGGCACTGAAGGCCGCTTGCTCACCCTGCTGCCCTGAGACTGCTGGGAAAAATAGTTCTTGGGCATCGACCCCCTTGCTGGCCTTTTCCCTCTGACCAGGCCGTCCGTGCTCCAGACCCTTGCAGTGTGGAGAGAGGTCCTGCCAGAAACCTCCCCTACAAGTACCCTCAAATGAGGCCTAGGAACCATGGGAAAGGCGCTCAGGGATTGAACCTGGGGAGGTGCCTGGGCATGCCTGGACACACACCCCGCCGCCTGCCCCTTCGTGAGGCAGTACCCACGGAGTCCAGGAAGGTCAGGTCAAGGCTGGCCTGGGGCAGGGTCCGAGCTGGGACCTGCCACGGTCCTGTGGGGTCTCTGAGCAGAACCAGCACTGTGCCAATGGAAGACCTCGCCGGCAGCCTCCAAAGGCCGGTTTGCAAGCACTCTCGCCGGCTGGCCACCTCTCCCTCACCGAGGGAGGCCCGCGATTCCCGCAAGCCACGCACTCTACTCACAAGCCCAGGAGAAAAGCGCTTGGGTGGTCCCGTCTCAGGGCCTTGCCCCTGAGCCTGGGGGACAGCGAGTGGCTACACAAACCCAGGCCAAGGCACAACCACATGCACACGAGTCTTCCTGCCCCCTGAACTGTCAGAGAGCTCGGGTGAGCCAGAGTCTGTCAGGCAGCTCCTGGGCAAGACCAGCAGGAGCGCCTGTGTGTGAAGGGGCAGGGCTGGCCTAGGGGCAAAGTGGGCCACTTACTCTTCCTGCTGCCCTCAGGCTGCTGGGCCGAAGAGGCCATGGACAACGACCCCCGTGCAGGCCTCTTCCCTCTGACCAGGCCGTCCGGGATCCAGTCCCTTGCACTGTGAAGAGAGCCCCTGCCAGAAACCTCCCCTCCAAGTAGGCCTCAAACGAGGCCTAGGAACCTGGGAAAAGGCGCTCAGGGAATGAGCCTGGGGAGGAGCCTGGGCATGTCTGGACACACTCCCCGCAGCGTTCTCCTTCGTGGGGCAGTACCCCCGGAGGCCAGGAAGGTCTGGTCAAGGCTGGCCTGGGTCAGGGTCCAGGCTGGGACCTGCCCCTGGCCTTTGGGTCCTCTGAGTAGAACCAACACTCTGCAGCTGGAAGACCTCCCCGGCTGTCTCCAAAGGCCTGTTTGCAAGCACTCTCGCCGGCTGGCCACCTCGCATTCACTGAGGGAGGCCGGCGTATCCCGCAAGCCGCGCACTCTGCTCCCAAGCCTGGGAGAAAAGCACTTCTGAGTGTTCTTCTCTCAGGCCTTTGCCCCTGAGCCTGGGGGACAGCTAGGGGCTCCACACACCAAGACCAAGGCAGAACCACATGCCCACGTCTCTTCCGGCCCTCTGCACCGTCAGAGAGCTCAGGTGATCCAGAGTATGTCAGGCAGCTCATGGGAAAAACCCAGCAGCAGCCCCTGTGTGTGAAGGGGCAGGGCCAACCTTGGGGCACAGTGGCCACTTGCTCTTCCTGCTGCCCTGAGGCTGCTGGGCCAAAGAGGCCTTGGGGATCAAACCCCTTGCTGGCCTCTTCCCTCTGACCAGACCGTCCGGGCTCCAGTCCCCTGCAGTGTGGAGAGAGGCCCTGCCAGAAACCTCCCCTCCTAGTAGGACTCAAATGAGGTCTAGGAATCATGGGAAGGCGCTAATGGATTGAGACTGGGGAGAGGACTGGGCATGTCTGATCACACTCCCTGCCACCTGCCCCTTCGTGGGGCAGTACCCCCGGAGGACAGGAAGGTCTGGTCAAGGCTGGCCTGGGGCAGGGTCCTTGCTGGGACCTGCCCCTGGCCTGTTGGGGCTCTGAGCAGAACCAGCATTGTGCCGTTGGAGAACCTCACCCGCAGATTCCAAATGCCGGTTTGCAAGCACTCTCGCCACCTGGCCTCTTCTCCCTCACCGAGGGAGGCCCGCGTTTCCCGCAAGCCGCGCACTCTGCTTCCAAGCCAAGGAGAATAGCAGTTCGGGGTGTTCCTCTCTCAGGCGTTTGCCCCTGAGCCTGGGAGACAACTAGGGTATCCACACACCCAGGCCAATGCAGAACCACATGCACACGTCTCTTCCGGCCCTCTGCACCGTCAGAGAGCTCGAGTGAGGCACAGTCTGTTAGGCAGCTCCTGGGCAAGCCCAGCAGCAGTGCCTGTGTGTGAAGGGGCAGGGCCGACCAAGGGGCACATTGGGCCACTTGCTCATCCTGCTGCCATGACGCTGCTGGGCCAAAGAGGCCTTGGGCATCGTCCCCCTTGCTGGCCTCTTTCCTCTGACCAAGCCCTCTGGGCTCCAGGCCCTTGCAGTGTGGAGATAGCCCATGCCAGAAACCTCCCCTCCAAGTAGGCCTCAAATGAGGCCTAGGCACCAGGGAAAAAACGCTAATGGAATGAGCCTGGGAAGGTGCCTGAGCATGACTGGACACACCTCCGCAGCCTGCTCCTTCGTGGGCCAGTACCCTCGGAGGCCAGGACGGTCTGGGCAAGGCTCTCCTGGGGCAGGGTCCATGCTGGAACCTGCGCGTGTCCTGTGGGGCCCCAGAGCAAATCCAGCACTCTGCCGCTAGAAGACCTCCCTGGCTGCCTCCAAAGGCCAGTTTGCAAGCACTCTCCCCGAGGGAGGCCCGCGATTCCCGCAAGCTGAGCACACTGCTCCCAAGCCCGGGAGAAAAGCGCTTCGGGGTGGTCCTCTCTCAGGGCCCTTGCCCCTGAGCCTGGGAGCCAGCTAGGGGCTCCACACTCCCAGGCCAAGGCAGAACCACATGCACACGTCTTTTCCTGCCCTTTGCACCGTCAGAGAGCTCGGGTGAGCCAGAGTCTGTCAGGCAGCTCCTGGGCAAGCCCAGAAGCAGCGCCTGTGTGTGATGTGGCAGGGCCGACCTAGGGGCACTGAAGGCCACTTGCTCACCCTGCTGCCCTGAAGCTGCTGGGACAAAGAGGCCTTGGGCACCGAACCCCTTGCTGGCCTCTTCCCTCTGACCAGGCCGTCCGGCTCCAGTCCCTTTCAGTGTGCAGAGAGGCCCTGCCAGAATCCGCCCCTCCAAGTAGGCCTCAAATGAGGCATAGGAACCATGGGCAAGCCGCTCAGGGAATGAGCCTGGGGAGGTCCCTGGGCATGTCTGGACACACTACCCGTCGCCTGCCCCTTCGTGAAGCAGTATCCCCGGAGGCCAGGAAGGTCTGGTCAAGGCTGGCCTGGGGCAGGGTCGGTGCTGGGATCTGCCCCTGGCCTGTGGGGCTTCTGAGCAGAACCAGCAGTGTGCCCCTGGAAGACCTCACTGGCAGCCTCCAAAGGCTGGTTTGCAAGCACTCTCGGTGGCTAGGCACCTCTCCCTCACCTAGGAACACCCGTGATTTACGCAAGCCACACACTTTGCTCCCAAGCCCAGGAGAAAAGCGCTTTGGTTGTCCATTCTAAGGGCCTTGCCCCTGAGCCTGGGGGACAGCTAGGGGCTCCAAACTCCCAGGCCAAGGCAGAGCCACATGCACACGAGTCTTCCTGCCCCCTGCATTTTCAGAGAGCTCAGGTGAGCCAGAGTCGGTTAGGCAGCACCTGGGCAAGCCCAGCAGCAGCGCCTGAGTGTGAAGGGGCAGGGGCGACCTAGGGGCACAGTGGGCCAAACCTCCCCTCCAAGTAGGCCTCAAATGAGGCCTAGGAATCATGGGAAAGGCGCTAAGTGAATGAGAATGGGGAGGCCCCTGGGCAAGTCTGGACACACTCCCTGCCACCTGCCCCTTCGTGGGGCAGTACCCAAGAGGCCAGGAAGGTCTGTTCAAGGCTGGCCTGGGGCAGGGTCCTTGCTGGGACCTGCCCCTGGCATGTGGGGCCTCTGAGCAGAACCAGCACTGTGCCGTTGGAAGACCTCACCAGCAGCCCCCAAAGGCCGGTTTGCAAGCACCTCCCAGGCTGGCCGCCTCTCCCTCACCGAGGGAAGCCCGCGTTTCCCACAAGCCGCGCACTCTGCTCCCAAGCCTGGGAGAAAAGTGCTTCGGGGTGTTCCTCTCTCAGTCCTTTGCCCCTGAGCCTGGGAGACAGCTAGGGGCTCCACACACCCAGGCCAATGCGGAGCCACATGCACACGTATTATATTGCCCCCTGCTCCGTCAGAGAGCTTGCGTGAGCCAGAGTATGTCAGGCAGCTCCTGGGAAAGCCCAGCAGCAGCGCCTGTGTGTGATGGGGCAGGGCTGACCAAGGGGCACTGAAGGCCGCTTGCTCACCCTGCTGCCCTGAGACTGCTGGGAAAAATAGTTCTTGGGCATCGACCCCCTTGCTGGCCTTTTCCCTCTGACCAGGCCGTCCGTGCTCCAGACCCTTGCAGTGTGGAGAGAGGTCCTGCCAGAAACCTCCCCTACAAGTACCCTCAAATGAGGCCTAGGAACCATGGGAAAGGCGCTCAGGGATTGAACCTGGGGAGGTGCCTGGGCATGCCTGGACACACACCCCGCCGCCTGCCCCTTCGTGAGGCAGTACCCACGGAGTCCAGGAAGGTCAGGTCAAGGCTGGCCTGGGGCAGGGTCCGAGCTGGGACCTGCCACGGTCCTGTGGGGTCTCTGAGCAGAACCAGCACTGTGCCAATGGAAGACCTCGCCGGCAGCCTCCAAAGGCCGGTTTGCAAGCACTCTCGCCGGCTGGCCACCTCTCCCTCACCGAGGGAGGCCCGCGATTCCCGCAAGCCACGCACTCTACTCACAAGCCCAGGAGAAAAGCGCTTGGGTGGTCCCGTCTCAGGGCCTTGCCCCTGAGCCTGGGGGACAGCGAGTGGCTACACAAACCCAGGCCAAGGCACAACCACATGCACACGAGTCTTCCTGCCCCCTGAACTGTCAGAGAGCTCGGGTGAGCCAGAGTCTGTCAGGCAGCTCCTGGGCAAGACCAGCAGGAGCGCCTGTGTGTGAAGGGGCAGGGCTGGCCTAGGGGCAAAGTGGGCCACTTGCTCTTCCTGCTGCCCTCAGGCTGCTGGGCCGAAGAGGCCATGGACAACGACCCCCGTGCAGGCCTCTTCCCTCTGACCAGGCCGTCCGGGATCCAGTCCCTTGCACTGTGAAGAGAGCCCCTGCCAGAAACCTCCCCTCCAAGTAGGCCTCAAACGAGGCCTAGGAACCTGGGAAAAGGCGCTCAGGGAATGAGCCTGGGGAGGAGCCTGGGCATGTCTGGACACACTCCCCGCAGCGTTCTCCTTCGTGGGGCAGTACCCCCGGAGGCCAGGAAGGTCTGGTCAAGGCTGGCCTGGGTCAGGGTCCAGGCTGGGACCTGCCCCTGGCCTTTGGGTCCTCTGAGTAGAACCAACACTCTGCAGCTGGAAGACCTCCCCGGCTGTCTCCAAAGGCCTGTTTGCAAGCACTCTCGCCGGCTGGCCACCTCGCATTCACTGAGGGAGGCCGGCGTATCCCGCAAGCCGCGCACTCTGCTCCCAAGCCTGGGAGAAAAGCACTTCTGAGTGTTCTTCTCTCAGGCCTTTGCCCCTGAGCCTGGGGGACAGCTAGGGGCTCCACACACCAAGACCAAGGCAGAACCACATGCCCACGTCTCTTCCGGCCCTCTGCACCGTCAGAGAGCTCAGGTGATCCAGAGTATGTCAGGCAGCTCATGGGAAAAACCCAGCAGCAGCCCCTGTGTGTGAAGGGGCAGGGCCAACCTTGGGGCACAGTGGCCACTTGCTCTTCCTGCTGCCCTGAGGCTGCTGGGCCAAAGAGGCCTTGGGGATCAAACCCCTTGCTGGCCTCTTCCCTCTGACCAGACCGTCCGGGCTCCAGTCCCCTGCAGTGTGGAGAGAGGCCCTGCCAGAAACCTCCCCTCCTAGTAGGACTCAAATGAGGTCTAGGAATCATGGGAAGGCGCTAATGGATTGAGACTGGGGAGAGGACTGGGCATGTCTGATCACACTCCCTGCCACCTGCCCCTTCGTGGGGCAGTACCCCCGGAGGACAGGAAGGTCTGGTCAAGGCTGGCCTGGGGCAGGGTCCTTGCTGGGACCTGCCCCTGGCCTGTTGGGGCTCTGAGCAGAACCAGCATTGTGCCGTTGGAGAACCTCACCCGCAGATTCCAAATGCCGGTTTGCAAGCACTCTCGCCACTTGGCCTCTTCTCCCTCACCGAGGGAGGCCCGCGTTTCCCGCAAGCCGCGCACTCTGCTTCCAAGCCAAGGAGAATAGCAGTTCGGGGTGTTCCTCTCTCAGGCGTTTGCCCCTGAGCCTGGGAGACAACTAGGGTATCCACACACCCAGGCCAATGCAGAACCACATGCACACGTCTCTTCCGGCCCTCTGCACCGTCAGAGAGCTCGAATGAGGCACAGTCTGTTAGGCAGCTCCTGGGCAAGCCCAGCAGCAGTGCCTGTGTGTGAAGGGGCAGGGCCGACCAAGGGGCACATTGGGCCACTTGCTCATCCTGCTGCCATGACGCTGCTGGGCCAAAGAGGCCTTGGGCATCGTCCCCCTTGCTGGCCTCTTTCCTCTGACCAAGCCCTCTGGGCTCCAGGCCCTTGCAGTGTGGAGATAGCCCATGCCAGAAACCTCCCCTCCAAGTAGGCCTCAAATGAGGCCTAGGCACCAGGGAAAAAACGCTAATGGAATGAGCCTGGGAAGGTGCCTGAGCATGACTGGACACACCTCCGCAGCCTGCTCCTTCGTGGGCCAGTACCCTCGGAGGCCAGGACGGTCTGGGCAAGGCTCTCCTGGGGCAGGGTCCATGCTGGAACCTGCGCGTGTCCTGTGGGGCCCCAGAGCAAATCCAGCACTCTGCCGCTAGAAGACCTCCCTGGCTGCCTCCAAAGGCCAGTTTGCAAGCACTCTCCCCGAGGGAGGCCCGCGATTCCCGCAAGCTGAGCACACTGCTCCCAAGCCCGGGAGAAAAGCGCTTCGGGGTGGTCCTCTCTCAGGGCCCTTGCCCCTGAGCCTGGGAGCCAGCTAGGGGCTCCACACTCCCAGGCCAAGGCAGAACCACATGCACACGTCTTTTCCTGCCCTTTGCACCGTCAGAGAGCTCGGGTGAGCCAGAGTCTGTCAGGCAGCTCCTGGGCAAGCCCAGAAGCAGCGCCTGTGTGTGATGTGGCAGGGCCGACCTAGGGGCACTGAAGGCCACTTGCTCACCCTGCTGCCCTGAAGCTGCTGGGACAAAGAGGCCTTGGGCATCGAACCCCTTGCTGGCCTCTTCCCTCTGACCAGGCCGTCCGGCTCCAGTCCCTTTCAGTGTGCAGAGAGGCCCTGCCAGAATCCGCCCCTCCAAGTAGGCCTCAAATGAGGTATAGGAACCATGGGCAAGCCGCTCAGGGAATGAGCCTGGGGAGGTCCCTGGGCATGTCTGGACACACTACCCGTCACCTGCCCCTTCGTGAAGCAGTATCCCCGGAGGCCAGGAAGGTCTGGTCAAGGCTGGCCTGGGGCAGGGTCGGTGCTGGGATCTGCCCCTGGCCTGTGGGGCTTCTGAGCAGAACCAGCAGTGTGCCCCTGGAAGACCTCACTGGCAGCCTCCAAAGGCTGGTTTGCAAGCACTCTCGGTGGCTAGGCACCTCTCCCTCACCTAGGAACACCCGTGATTTACGCAAGCCACACACTTTGCTCCCAAGCCCAGGAGAAAAGCGCTTTGGTTGTCCATTCTAAGGGCCTTGCCCCTGAGCCTGGGGGACAGCTAGGGGCTCCAAACTCCCAGGCCAAGGCAGAGCCACATGCACACGAGTCTTCCTGCCCCCTGCATTTTCAGAGAGCTCAGGTGAGCCAGAGTCGGTTAGGCAGCACCTGGGCAAGTCCAGCAGCAGCGCCTGAGTGTGAAGGGGCAGGGGCGACCTAGGGGCACAGTGGGCCAAACCTCCCCTCCAAGTAGGCCTCAAATGAGGCCTAGGAATCATGGGAAAGGCGCTAAGTGAATGAGAATGGGGAGGCCCCTGGGCAAGTCTGGACACATTCCCTGCCACCTGCCCCTTCGTGGGGCAGTACCCAAGAGGCCAGGAAGGTCTGTTCAAGGCTGGCCTGGGGCAGGGTCCTTGCTGGGACCTGCCCCTGGCATGTGGGGTCTCTGAGCAGAACCAGCACTGTGCCGTTGGAAGACCTCACCAGCAGCCCCCAAAGGCCGGTTTGCAAGCACCTCCCAGGCTGGCCGCCTCTCCCTCACCGAGGGAAGCCCGCGTTTCCCACAAGCCGCGCACTCTGCTCCCAAGCCTGGGAGAAAAGTGCTTCGGGGTGTTCCTCTCTCAGTTCTTTGCCCCTGAGCCTGGGAGACAGCTAGGGGCTCCAAACTCCCAGGCCAAGGCAGAGCCACATGCACACGAGTCTTCCTGCCCCCTGCATTTTCAGAGAGCTCAGGTGAGCCAGAGTCGGTTAGGCAGCACCTGGGCAAGCCCAGCAGCAGCGCCTGAGTGTGAAGGGGCAGGGGCGACCTAGGGGCACAGTGGGCCAAACCTCCCCTCCAAGTAGGCCTCAAATGAGGCCTAGGAATCATGGGAAAGGCGCTAAGTGAATGAGAATGGGGAGGCCCCTGGGCAAGTCTGGACACACTCCCTGCCACCTGCCCCTTCGTGGGGCAGTACCCAAGAGGCCAGGAAGGTCTGTTCAAGGCTGGCCTGGGGCAGGGTCCTTGCTGGGACCTGCCCCTGGCATGTGGGGCCTCTGAGCAGAACCAGCACTGTGCCGTTGGAAGACCTCACCAGCAGCCCCCAAAGGCCGGTTTGCAAGCACCTCCCAGGCTGGCCGCCTCTCCCTCACCGAGGGAAGCCCGCGTTTCCCACAAGCCGCGCACTCTGCTCCCAAGCCTGGGAGAAAAGTGCTTCGGGGTGTTCCTCTCTCAGTCCTTTGCCCCTGAGCCTGGGAGACAGCTAGGGGCTCCACACACCCAGGCCAATGCGGAGCCACATGCACACGTATTATATTGCCCCCTGCTCCGTCAGAGAGCTTGCGTGAGCCAGAGTATGTCAGGCAGCTCCTGGGAAAGCCCAGCAGCAGCGCCTGTGTGTGATGGGGCAGGGCTGACCAAGGGGCACTGAAGGCCGCTTGCTCACCCTGCTGCCCTGAGACTGCTGGGAAAAATAGTTCTTGGGCATCGACCCCCTTGCTGGCCTTTTCCCTCTGACCAGGCCGTCCGTGCTCCAGACCCTTGCAGTGTGGAGAGAGGTCCTGCCAGAAACCTCCCCTACAAGTACCCTCAAATGAGGCCTAGGAACCATGGGAAAGGCGCTCAGGGATTGAACCTGGGGAGGTGCCTGGGCATGCCTGGACACACACCCCGCCGCCTGCCCCTTCGTGAGGCAGTACCCACGGAGTCCAGGAAGGTCAGGTCAAGGCTGGCCTGGGGCAGGGTCCGAGCTGGGACCTGCCACGGTCCTGTGGGGTCTCTGAGCAGAACCAGCACTGTGCCAATGGAAGACCTCGCCGGCAGCCTCCAAAGGCCGGTTTGCAAGCACTCTCGCCGGCTGGCCACCTCTCCCTCACCGAGGGAGGCCCGCGATTCCCGCAAGCCACGCACTCTACTCACAAGCCCAGGAGAAAAGCGCTTGGGTGGTCCCGTCTCAGGGCCTTGCCCCTGAGCCTGGGGGACAGCGAGTGGCTACACAAACCCAGGCCAAGGCACAACCACATGCACACGAGTCTTCCTGCCCCCTGAACTGTCAGAGAGCTCGGGTGAGCCAGAGTCTGTCAGGCAGCTCCTGGGCAAGACCAGCAGGAGCGCCTGTGTGTGAAGGGGCAGGGCTGGCCTAGGGGCAAAGTGGGCCACTTGCTCTTCCTGCTGCCCTCAGGCTGCTGGGCCGAAGAGGCCATGGACAACGACCCCCGTGCAGGCCTCTTCCCTCTGACCAGGCCGTCCGGGATCCAGTCCCTTGCACTGTGAAGAGAGCCCCTGCCAGAAACCTCCCCTCCAAGTAGGCCTCAAACGAGGCCTAGGAACCTGGGAAAAGGCGCTCAGGGAATGAGCCTGGGGAGGAGCCTGGGCATGTCTGGACACACTCCCCGCAGCGTTCTCCTTCGTGGGGCAGTACCCCCGGAGGCCAGGAAGGTCTGGTCAAGGCTGGCCTGGGTCAGGGTCCAGGCTGGGACCTGCCCCTGGCCTTTGGGTCCTCTGAGTAGAACCAACACTCTGCAGCTGGAAGACCTCCCCGGCTGTCTCCAAAGGCCTGTTTGCAAGCACTCTCGCCGGCTGGCCACCTCGCATTCACTGAGGGAGGCCGGCGTATCCCGCAAGCCGCGCACTCTGCTCCCAAGCCTGGGAGAAAAGCACTTCTGAGTGTTCTTCTCTCAGGCCTTTGCCCCTGAGCCTGGGGGACAGCTAGGGGCTCCACACACCAAGACCAAGGCAGAACCACATGCCCACGTCTCTTCCGGCCCTCTGCACCGTCAGAGAGCTCAGGTGATCCAGAGTATGTCAGGCAGCTCATGGGAAAAACCCAGCAGCAGCCCCTGTGTGTGAAGGGGCAGGGCCAACCTTGGGGCACAGTGGCCACTTGCTCTTCCTGCTGCCCTGAGGCTGCTGGGCCAAAGAGGCCTTGGGGATCAAACCCCTTGCTGGCCTCTTCCCTCTGACCAGACCGTCCGGGCTCCAGTCCCCTGCAGTGTGGAGAGAGGCCCTGCCAGAAACCTCCCCTCCTAGTAGGACTCAAATGAGGTCTAGGAATCATGGGAAGGCGCTAATGGATTGAGACTGGGGAGAGGACTGGGCATGTCTGATCACACTCCCTGCCACCTGTCCCTTCGTGGGGCAGTACCCCCGGAGGACAGGAAGGTCTGGTCAAGGCTGGCCTGGGGCAGGGTCCTTGCTGGGACCTGCCCCTGGCCTGTTGGGGCTCTGAGCAGAAGCATCACTGTGCGATTGGAAGACATCACCAGCAGCCTCCAAAGGCCGGTTTGCTGGCACTCTCGCTGGATTGCTGCCTCACCCTCACCGAGGGAGGCCCGCGTTTCCCGCAAGCCGCGCACTCGACTCCCAAGCCTGGAAGAAAAGCGCTTCGGGGTGTTCCTCTCTCAGACCTTTGCCCCTAATCCTGGGAGACATCTAGGGCCTCCACACACCCAGGCCAATGCAGAACCACATGCAGACGTCTCGTCCTGCCCCTGCACCGTCAGACAGCTTGGGTGAGCCAGAGTCTGTCAGACAGCGCCTGGGCAAGTCCAGCAGCAGCGCCTGTGTGTGATGGGGCAGGGCCGAGCTAGGGGCACTGAGGGCCATTGCTCACCCTGCTGCCCTGAGGCTGCTGGGACAAAGAGGCCTTGGGCAATGACACCCTTGATGGCCTCTTCCCTCTGACCAGGCCGTCCGGGCTCCAGTCCCTTGCATAGTGGAGAAAGGCCCTGCCAGAAACTTCCCCACCAAGTAGGCCTCAAATGAGGCCTAGGAACCTTGGGAAAGGCGCTCAGGCAATGAGCCTGGAGAGGTGCCTGGGCATGTCTGGACACACTCCCTGCTACCTGCCGCTTCGTGAGGCAGTACCCCCGGCGGCCAGAAAAGTCTGGGCAAGGCTGGCGTGGGGCAGGGTCCATGCTGGGACCTGCCCGTGGCCTGTGGGGCCTCTGAGAAGAACCAGCACTCTGCCACTGGATGACATCCCCAGCTGCCTCCAAAGGCCAGTTTGCAAGCACTCTCCCCGAGTGAGGCCCACGATTCCCGCAAGCTGCGTGCTCTGCTCCCAAGCCCCAGAGCAAAGCTCTTCATGGAGGTCCTCTCTCAGGATCCTTGCCCCTGAGCCTGGGGGATAGCTAGGGGTTCCACTCACCCAGGCCAAGGCAGAACCACATGAACACGTCTCTTCCGGCCCTCTTCACCATCAGAGAGCTCGGGTGAGCCACAATCTGTCAGGTTCCATCTGGGCAAGCCCAGCAATTGCGCCTGTGTGAGAAGGGCCAGGGCCGACCTAGGGGCACAGTGGCCACATGCTCTCCCTGCTGCCTTGAGGCTGCTGGGCTAAAGAGCCCTTGGAAATCGACCCACTTGCTGGCCTCTTCCTTCTGACCAGGCCGTACATGCTCCAGTCCTTTGCAGTGTGGAGAGAGGCCCTGCCAGAAACCTCCCCTCCAAGTAGGCCTCAAATGAGGCCTAGGAATCATGGGAAAGGCGCTCAGGGAATGAGCCTGGGGAGGTCCCTGGTCATGTTATTACACACACCCCGCCGCCTGCCCCTTCCTGAGGAAGTACCCCCGGAGGCCAGGAAGGTCTGGTCAAGGCTGGCCTGGGGCAGGGTCCGAGCTGGGACCTGCCACTCTCCTGTGGGGCTTCTGAGCAGAACCAGCACTGTGGCAATGGAAGACCTCACCGGCAACCAGCAAAGGCTGGTTTGCACGCACTCTCGTTGGCTGGCTACCTATCACTCACTGAGGGAGGCCCGTGATTCCCACAAGCCATGCACTGTGCTCCCAAGCCCAGGAGAAAAGTGCTTGGGTGGTCCCCACTAAGGGTCTTGCCCCTGAGTGTGGGGGACAGCTAGGGGCTCCAAACTCCCAGGCCAAGGCAGAACCACGTGCACACGAATCTTCCTGCCCCCTGCACCATCAGAGAGCTCAGGTGAGCCAGAGTCTGTCACGCAGCTCCTGGGCAAGCCCAACATCAGAGCCTGTGTGTGAAGGGACAGGGCCGACCTAGGGGCACAGTGGGCCACTTGCTTACCCTGCTGCCCTGAGGCTGCTGGGACTAAGAGGCCTTGGGCATCCACCCCCTTGCTGGCCTCTTCCCTCTGACCAGGCCGTCAGGGCTCCAGTCCCTTGCAGTGTGGAGAGAGGCCCTGCCAGACACCTCCCCTCCAAGTAGGCCTCAAATGAGGCCTAGGAACCATGGGAAGGGCGCTAAGTGAATGAGACTGGTGAGGCATCTGGGCATGTATGGACACACTACCCACCGCCTGCCCCTCTGAGGGGGAGTACCCCCGGAGGCCAGGAAGGTCTGGGCAAGGCTGAACTGAGGCAGGGTCCTTGCTGGGGCCTGCCCCTGGCCTGTGTGCCACAGAGCAAATTCAGCACTCTGCTGCTGGAAGACCTACCCGGTTGCCTCCAAAGGCCAATTTGCTAGCACTCTCTGCGAGGGAGACCCGCCTTTCCTGCAAGCCACGCACTCTGCTCCCAAGACCAGGACAATAGTGCATCGTGTTCATTCGCTCTCAGGCCCTTGCCCCAGTGCCTGGGGGAGAGCTAGGGGCTCAACACACCCAGGCCAAGGCAGAACCACATGCACACATCTCTTCCTGCCCCCTGCACTGTCAGAGAGCTTGGGTGAACCAGAGTGTGTCAGTCAGTGCCTGGGCAAGCCCAGCAGCAGCGCCTGTGTGTGATGGGGCAGGGCCCACCTAGGGGCACTGAGGGCCAGTTGCTCACCCTGCTGCCCTGAGGCTGCTTGGCCAAAGAGGCCTTGGACATCGACCCCATTGCTGGCCTCTTCCCTCTGACGAGCCTGTCCGGGCTCCAGTCCCTTGCAGTGTGGAGAGAGGCCCTGCCAGAATCCTCCCCTCCAAGTAGGCCTCAAATGTGGACTATGAAGCATGGGAAAGGCACGAATGGAATTAGACTGGGGAGGCACCTGGGCATGTCTGGACACACTCCCCGCCAACTGCCCCTTTGTGGGGCAGTACCCCCAGAGGCCAGGAATGTCTGGTCAAGGCTGACCTGGTGCAGGGTCCTTGCTGGGACCTGCCCCTGGCCTGTGGGTCCTCTTAGCAAAACCAGCACTGTGCCACTGGAAGACCTCACCGGCAACCTCGAAAGACCGGTTTACAAGCACTCTCGCCGGCTGGCTGGCTCTCCCTCACCGAGGGAGGCCAGCGATTCCCGCAAGCCACGCACTCTGCTCCAAGCCCAGGAGGAAAGCGCTTGATTGGTCTTGGGACCAATTGCTCAGGGACTTGCCCCTGAGCGTGAGGGACAGCTAGGGGCTCCAAACTCCCAGGCCAAGGCAGAACCACATGCACACGAGTCTTTCTGCCCCCTGCACCATGAGAGAGCTCAGGTGAGCCAGAGTCTGTCACGCAGCTCCTGGGCAAGCCCAACAGCAGAGCTTGTGTGTGAAGGGGCAGGGCCGACCTAGGGGCACAATGGGCCACTTGCTTACCTTGCTGCCCTGAGTCTGCTGGGACCAAGAGGCCTTGGGCATCGAGTCCCTTGCTGGCCTCGTTCCTCTGACCAGGCCGTCCAGGCTCCAGTCTCTTGCAGTTTGGAGAGAGGCCCTGCCAGGAACCTCCCTTCCAAGTAGGCCTCAAATGAGGCCTAGGAATCATGGGAAAGGGGCTAAGGAAAAGATACTGGGGAGGCGCCTGGTCATGTCTGTAGACACTCCCCGCCGCCTGCCCATTCATGAGGCTGTACCCCCGGAGGCCAGAACGGTCTGGTCAAGGCTGGCCTGGGGGAGGGTCCATGCTGGGAACTGCCACTGGCCTGTGGGGCCTCTGATCATATACAGCACTGTGCCGCTGGAAGACCTCACTGGCAGCCTCCAAAGGCCGGTTTGCAAGGACTCTCCCCAAGGGAGACCCACGTTTCCCGCAAGCCAAGCACTCTGTTCCCAAGCCCAGGACAATAGCGCATTAGGTTCGTCCGCTCTCAGGCTCTTTCCCCAGTGCCTGGGGGACAGCTAGGGTCTACACACACCCAGGTCAAGGCAGAACCCCATGAACACGTCTCTTCCGGCCCTCTGCACTGTCAGAGAGCTCGGGTGAGCCACAGTCTGTTAGGAAGCTCCTGGGCAAGCCCAGCAGCAGCGCCTGTGTGTGAAGGCGCAGGGCTGACCTAGGGGCACAATGGACCACTTGCTCTCCCTGCTGCCCTAAGGCTGCTGGGCCAAGGAGGCCATGGGCATCGACCCCCTTGCTGGCCTCTTTCCTCTGACCAGGCCTTCAGGGCTCCAGGCCCTTGCAATGTTCAGAGAGCCCCTGCCAGAAACCTCCCCTCCAAGTAGGCCTCAAATGAGGCCTAGGCACCAGGGAAATGGCATAATGGAATGAGCCTGAGGAAGTGCCTGGGCATGTCTCGACACTGTCCCAGCCACCTGCCCCTTCATGAGGCAGTACCCCTGGAGGCCAGGAAGGTCTGGGAAAGGCTGGCCTGGGGCAGCGTCCATGCTAGGACCTGCCCCTGGCCTGTGGGGCCTCTGAGCAGAACCAGCACTGTGGCGATGGAAGACCTCCCCGGCAGCCTCCAAAGGCCGGCTTGCAAGCACTCTCGCCGGTAGTCCACCTCTCCCTCACCGACGGATGTCTGCGATTCCCGCAAGCCATGTACTCTGTTCCCAAGCCCAGGAAAAAAGCTCTTGTGTGGTCCCCTCTCAGGGCCTTGCCCCTGAAACTGGGGTCAGCTAGGGGCTCCAAACTCCCAGGCTAAGGCAGAACCACGTGCACACGAGTCTTCCTGTCCCCTGCACCGTCAGAGAGGTCGGGTGAGCCAGAGTCTGTCAGGCAGCTCCTGGGCAAGCCAAGCACCAGCGCCAGTGTGTGAAGGGTCAGGACCAACCTAGGGGCACAGTGGGCCACTTGCTCACCCTGATGCCCTGAGGCTGCTGGGACAAAGAGGCCTTGGGCATCGACCCCCTTGCTGGCCTCTTCCCTCTGACCAGGCCGTCCGGGCTCTAGGCCCTTGCAGTGTGGAGAGAGCCCGTGCCAGAAACCTCCCCTCGAAGTAGGCCTCAAATGAGGCCTAGGAACCATGGGAAAGGCGCTAAGGGAATGAGTCTTGGGAGGCTTCTGGGCATGTCTTGACACACACCCCGCTGCCTGCCCCTTCGTGGGGCAGTTCCCCCAGAAGCCAGGAAGGTATGGTCAAGGCTGGCCTTGGGCAGGGTCCATGCTGGGACCTGCCCCTGGCCTGTGGGTACTCTGAGCACAATCAGCATTGTGCCACTGGAAGACCTCACCGGCCGCCTCCAAAGGCTGGTTTGCAAGCAGTCTCACCAGCTGGCTGCCTCTCCCTCACCGAGGGAGGCCCGTCTTTCCCGCAAGCCCCGCACTCTGTTCCCAAACCTGGGAGAAAAGCACTTTAGTGTGTTCCTCTCTCAGGCATTCGCCCCGGAGCCTGGGGACAGCTAGGTGTTCCACTCACCCAGGCCAAGGCAGAACCACATGCACACGTCTCTTCTGGCCCTCTGCACCTTTAGAGAGCTCGGGTGAGCCAGAGTCTGTCAGGCTGCCCCTGGGCAAGCCCAGCAGCAGCGCCTGTGTGTGAAGGGGCAGGGCCTACCTAGGGGCACAGTGCGCCACTTGCTCTTCCTGGTGCACTTAGGATGCTGGGCCAAAGAGGCCTTGGGAAACGACCTCCTTGCTGTCCTCTTTCCTCTGACCAGGCCATCCGTCCTCCAGACCCTTGCAGTGTGCAGAGAGCCCCTGCAAGAAACCTCCCCTCCAAGTAGGCCTCAAAAGTCCTAGGCAACAGGGAAAAGGTGCTAATGGAATGAGCCTATGGAGGCGCCTGGGCATGTATGGACACACATTCCACAGCCTGCTCCTTCATGGGGCAGTACCCCCAGAGGCCGGGAAGGTCTGAGCTTGGCTGGGCTGGAGCAGGGTCCATGCTGGGACCTGCCCCTGGCCTGTGGGGCCACAGAGCAAATCCAGAACTCTGCCGCTGGAAGACCTCCCTGGCTACCTCCAAAGGCCATTTTGCAAGCACTCTCCCCGAGGGAGCCACGCGATTCCCACAAGCCCCGCACTCTGCTCCCACGCCCGGGAGAAAACACTTCGAGGTGGTCCTCTCTCAGGGCCATTGCCAATGAGCCTGTGGGCCAGCTCGGGGCTCAACACTCCCAGGCCAAGGCAGAACCACATGCACACGTCTTTTCCTGCCCCCTGCACCGCCAGAGAGCTTGGGTGAACAAGAGTCTGTCAGGCAGCCCCTGGGCAAGCCCAGTAGCAGCGCCTATGTATGATGGGGCACGGCCAACCTAGGGGCACAGTGGGACACTTGCTCTTCCTGCTGCCCTGAGGCTGCTGGGACAAAGAGGCCTTGGGCATCGACCGCCTTGCTGGCCTCTTCCCTCTGACCAGGCCATCCGGGCTCCAGTCCTTGTAGTGTGGAGAGAGGCCCTGCCAGAAACCTCCCCTCGAAGTAGGCCTCAAATGAGGCCTAGGAACCATGGGAAAGGTGCTCAGGGAATGAGCCTGGGGAGGTGCCTGTGTATGTCTGGACACATTCCCCACTGCCTGCCCCTTCGTGAGGCAGTATCCTCGGAGGCCAGGTAGGTCTGGTCAAGGCTGGCCTGGGCAGGGTCCGTGCTGGGACCTGCCACTGGCCTGTGGATCCTCTGTGCAGAACCAGCACACTGCCGCTGGAAGACATCACCGGCAGCCTCCAAAGGCCGTTTTGCAAGTACTCTCTCCAGCTGGAAACCTCTCCCTCACTGAGGGAGGCCCGCGATTCCCGCAAGCCTCCCACTCTGCTTCCAAGCCCAGGACAATAGCGCTGGGTGGTCCCCTCTCAGGGCCTTGCCCCTGAGCCTTGGAGACAGCTAGGGGCTCCAAACTCCCAGGCCAAGGCAGAACCACATGCACACGAGTCTTCCTGCCCCCTGCACCATCAGAGAGCTCAGGTGTGCCAGAGTATATCAGGCAGCTCATGGGCAAACCCAGCACCACGGCCTGTGCATGAAGGGGCAGGATCAACCTAGGGGCACAGAGGGCCACTTGCTCATCCTGCTGCCCTGAGGCTGTTGGGCCAAAGAGGCCTTGGGCATCGACCTCCTTGCTGGCCTCTTCCCTCTGACCATGGCCTCAGCACTCCAGGCCCTAGCGCGGTGGAGAGAGCCCCTGCCAGAAACCTCCCCTCTAAATAGGCCTCAAATGCGGCCTAGGCACCAGGGGAAGAGTGCTCACGGAATGAGCCTGGGGAGGTGCATGAGCATGTCTGGACACACTTCCCACAGCCTGCCCCTTCGTGGGCACTACCCCCAAAGGACAGGAAGGTCTGGTCAAGACTGGCCTGGGGCAGTGTCCATGCTGGGACCTGCGCCTGGAATGTGGGGCCTCTGAGCACATCCAGCATTCTGCTGCTGGAATACCTCACCGGCAGCCTCCAAAGGCTGGTTTGCAAGCACTCTCACAGGCTGGCGTCCTCTCCCTCACCGAGGGAGACCCGCGTTTCCCACAAGCCATACACTCTGTTCCCAAGACCAGGAAAATAGTGCATCGTGTTCGTCCGATCTAAGGCCCTTGCCCCAGTGCCTGGGGGACAGCTACGGGCTCCACACACCCAGGCCAAGGCAGAACCACATGCACACGTCTCTTTCTGCCCCCTGCACCGTCAGAGAGCTTGGGAGAGCCAGAGTCTGTCTGTCAGCACCTGGGCAAGACCAGCAGCAGCACCTGTGTGTGATGGGGCAGAGCCGACCTAGAGGCAGTGAGGGCCAGTTGCTTACCCTGTTGCCCTGAGGCTGCTGGGCCAAAGACACCTTGGACATCGACCCCATTGCTGGCCTCTTCTCTCTGACCAGGCCGTCCAGGCTCCAGTCCCTTGTAGTGTGAAGAGAGGCCCTGCCAGAAACGTCCCCTCCAAATAGACCTGAAATGAGGCCAAGGTATCTTGAGAAAGGTGCTAAGGGAATGAGACTGGGGAGGCGCCTGAGCATGTCTGGACACACTCCCTGCTGCCTGAATCTTCATGGGGCAGTACACCCAGAGGCCAGGAAGGTCTTGGCAAGGCTGGCCTGGGGCCGGTCCTTGCTGGGGCCGGACCCTGGCCTGTAGGGCCTCTGAGCAGAACCAGCACTGTGCCATTGGAACACCTCACCAGCAGCTGGTTTGCAAACACTCTCACAGGCTGGCATCCTCTCCCTAACCGAGGGAGGACTGGGTTTCCCGCAAGCCGCGCACTCTGCTTCCATGCCTGGGAGAAAAGAGCTTGGGATGTTCCTCTCTCAGGCCTTTGGCGCTGAGCCTGGGAGACAGCTAGGGGCTCCACAATAACAGGCCAAGGCAGAACCACATGCACACGTATCTTCCGGCCCTCTGCACGGTCAGAGAGCTCGGGAGAGCCACAGGCTGTTAGGCAGCTCCTGGGGAAGCCCAGTAGCAGTGCCTGTGTGTGAAGGGGCAGGGCCGACCTAGGGTCACTGAGGGCCACTTGTTCACCCTGCTGCCCTGAGTATTCTGGGAAAAAGAGGCCTTAGGTATCGACCGCCTTGCTGGACTCTTCCCTCTCACCACGCCGTCCGGACTCGAGTCACTTGCAGTGTGGAGAGAGCCCCTGGCAGAAACTCCCCTCCAAATAGGCCTCAAATGAGGCCTAGGAACCATGGGAAAGGCGCTCAGGGAATGATCCTGGGGAGGTGTCTGGGCATGCCTGAACAACTCGCCGCCGCCTGCCCTTTCATGAGGCAGTACCCCGGAGGCCAGGAAGGTCTGGTCATGGCTGTCCTAGGGCAGGGTCTATGCTGGAAACTGCCCATGGCCTTTGGGGCCTTTGAGCAGAACCAGGACTCTGTCCTTGGAAGACCTCACCAGCAGCCTCCGAAGGCCTGTTTGCAAGACCTCTCGTCTGCTGGCCGTAACTCCCTCACCGAGGCCCATTCTGCCCCTAGGTCGGCTCTGCCCCTTGACACACAGGCAGTACTGCTGGGGCTGCGGAGGACATGTCTGACAGGGCTCAATGAAGCCCTCGGAAGGTGCAGGGGGCAGGAACAAAAGTATGCATGTGATTCTGCCTCTTCCTGGCAATGTGGATGTCCAAGCTTGACTCCAAGCTCAGGCGCAAGGGCCCAGAGAGAGGACCACCCTGAAGCGCTTTTCTCCTGGGCTTAAGAGCAGAGTGTGCGACTTGCGGGAAAAGCAGGCCTCCCTCGGTAGGGAGCGGCAGCAGTCAGGCGAGAAGGCTTGCAATCCGGCCTTTGGAGGCAGTTGGGGAGGTCTTCCTGTGGGAAAGGGCCGGTTCTGCTCAGAGTCCCCACAGGCCATGGGAAGGACCCAGCAAGACCCCTGTCCTTGGCCAGCCTTGCCCAGACCTTCCTGGTCTCCGGGGCTCCTGCCCCATGAAGGAGCAGGCTGCGGTGTGTGTGTCTAGACATGCGTGGTCGCTTCCCCAGTCACATACTCCGTAGCATATTTTCCCTGGCCTAGGCCTCTTTTGGGTCAAAGTCGGAGGGACGTGCAGGCAGAGGCTGTCTCCACACTGCAAGGACTTGGAGCTCAGACGGCCTGGAGAGAGGGAAGTGGGGAGCAATGGGTCTTTCTCCCAGCAGCCTCAGGGCAGCTGGGAGAGCAAGAGGCCCACTCTGCCCCTAGGTCGGCTCTGCCCCTTGACACACAGGCTGTGCTGCTGGGGTGGCCGAGGAGCTGCCTGAGAGACTCTGACTCACTCGAGCTCTCGGAAGGTGCAGGGCTCAGGAAACGACGTGTGCATGTGGTTCTTTCTTGGTCTGGGAGTGTGGACCCCCAAGGTTGACTCCAGGCTCAGGGGAAACGGCCCAGAGAAAGGACCACCCCGAAGCGCTTTTCTCCCGGGCTTAAGAGCAGAGTGCACGACTTGCGGGAAAAGCAGGCCTCCCTCGGCAGGGAGCGGCAGCAGTCTGGCGAGAATGCTTGCAAACCGGCCTTTGGAGGCAGTCGGGGAGGTCTTCCTACGGGAGAGGCCTGGTTCTCCTCAGAGTCCCCACAGGACAGGGGAAACACCCAGCAAGATTCCTGCCCTTGGTCAGCCTTGCCCAGACCTTCCTGGCCTCCGCGGCCGCTGTCCCATGAAGGGGCAGGCTGCGGGTGTGACTAGACATGCCCGGCTTCCTCCCCAGTCTCTTACCCCCTAGCGCATTTCCCCTGGATCTAGGCCTCTTTTGAGTCCTACTCGGAGGGAAGGTGCTGGTAGAGGCTGTCTCCACACTGCAAGGACTTGGAGCTCAGACGGCCTGGTGAGAGGGAAGTGGGGAGCAATGGGTTGGATGCCCAAAGCCTTTTTCACCCAGCAGCCTCAGGGCAGCTGGGAGAGCAAGAGGCCCACTCTGCCCCTAGGTCGGCTCTGCCCCTTGGCACACAGGCTGTGCTGCTGGGATGGCCCAGGATATGCCTGAGAGACGCTGGCTCACTCGAGCTCTCGGAAGGTGCAGGGCTCAGGAAACGGCATGTGCATGTGGTTCTTTCTTGGTCTGGGAGTGTGGACCTCCAAGGTTGACTCCAGGCTCAGGGGCAAGGGCCCAGAGAAAGGACCACCCCGATGTGCTTTTCTCCCGGCTTGGGAGCGGATTGCGCGACTTGCGGGAAAAACAGGCCTCCCTTGGGGAGGGACGTGCGGCAGCCGGCGAGAATGCTTTCAACGGGCCCTTGGAGGCAGCCGGGGAGGTCTTCATGCGGGAAAGGGGTGGTTCTGAAGAGAGGACCCACAGGCCAGGGGCAGCACCCAGCATGGTCTCTGTCCTTGGCCAGGGTTGCCCCGACCTTCCTGGCCTCCGGGGCTGCTGCCTCATGAAGGGCAGGCTGCGGGGAGTGTGTCCAGACATGCCTCGTCACCTCCCCAGTCTCTTACCCCCTAGCGCATTTGCCCTGTGCTTGGCCTAATTTAAGGCCTACTCGGAGGGCAGGTGCTGGCATGGGCTGTTTACACACAGCAAGAGCCTGGAGCTCAGACCGCCTCGTCACAGGGAAGTGCGGAGCAAGTGTGTGGATGCCCAAGTCCTCTTTGGCCCAGCAGCCTCCGGGCAGCTGGGAGAGCAGGAGGCCCACTCTGCCCCTAGATCAGCCCTGCCACTTGACACTCAGGCAGGCCTGCTGGGGCTGCGGAGGACATGTCTGACAGACTCTGGCTCAACCAAGTCCTCGGAAGTTGCAGGCGGCAGGAACAAACGTATGCACGTGATTCTGCCTCTTCCTGGCAATGTGGACGTCCAAGCTTGACTCCAGGCTCAGGGGCAAGGGCCCAGAGAAAGGACCACCCCGAAGCGCTTTTCTCCCGGGCTTAAGAGCAGAGTGCGCGACTTGCGGGAAAAGCAGGCCTCTCTCGGCAGGGAGCGGCAGCAGTCTGGCGAGAATGCTTGCAAACCGGCCTTTGGAGGCAGTCGGGGAGGTCTTCCTACGGGAGAGGCCTAGTTCTCCTCAGAGTCCCCACAGGCCAGGGAAGACACCCAGCAAGATTCCTGCCCTTGGTCAGCCTTGCCCAGACCTTCCTGGCCTCCGGGGCTGCTGTCCCATGAAGGGGCAGGCTGCGGCGTGTGTCTAGACATGCCCGGGTTCCTCCCCAGTCTCTTACCCCCTAGCACATTTCCCCTGGACATAGGCCTCTTTTGAGTCCTACTCGGAGGGAAGGTGCTGGCAGAGGCTCTCTCCACACTGCAAGGACTTGGAGCTCAGACGGCCTGGTGAGAGGGAAGTGGGGAGCAATGGGTTGGATGCCCAAAACCTTTTTCTCCCAGTAGCCTCAGGGCAGCTGGGAGAGCAGGAGGCCCACTCTGCCCCTAGGTCGGCTCTGCCCCTTGACACACAGGCTGTGCTGCTGGGGTGGCCGAAGAGCTGCCTGAGAGACTCTGGCTCACTTGAGCTCTCGGAAGGTGCAGGGCTCAGGAAACGACGTGTGCATGTGGTTCTTTCTTGGTCTGGGAGTGTGGACCCCCAAGGTTGACTCCAGGCTCAGGGAAAACGGCCCAGAGAAAGGACCACCCCGTTGTGCTTTTCTCCCGGCTTGGGAGCGTATTGCGCGACTTGCGGGAAAAACAGGCCTCCCTTGGGGAGGGTCGTGCGGCAGCCGGCGAGAATGCTTGCCACCGGCCCTTGGAGGCAGCCGGGGAGGTCTTCATGCGGGAAATGGGTGGTTCTGCTGAGAGGACCCACAGGCCAGGGGAAACACCCAGCATGGTCTCTGTACTTGGCCAGGGTTGCACAGACCTGCCGGGCGTCTGGGGCTGCTGCCTCATGAAGGGGCAGGCTGCAGGGAGTGTGTCCAGACATGCCTGGTCACCTCCCCAGTCTCTTACCCCCTAGCGCATTTCCCCTGTGCTTGGCCTAATTTAAGGCCTACTCGGAGGAAAGGTGTTGACATGGGCTGTTTTCACACAGCAAGAGCCTGGAGCTCCGACGGCCTCGTCATAGGGGAGTGCGGAGCAAGTGTGTGGATGCCCTACTCTTCTTTGGCCCAGCAGGTTCCGGGCTACTGGGAGAGCAGGAGGCCCACTCTGCCCCTAGATCAGCCCTGCCACTTGACACTCAGGCAGGCCTGCTGGGGCTGCGGAGGACATGTCTGACAGACTCTGGCTCAACCAAGTCCTCGGATGGTGAAGACGGCAGGAACAAAGGTATGCACGTGATTCTGCCTCTTCCTGGCAATGTGGACGTCCAAGCTTGACTCCAGGCTCAGGGGCAAGGGCCCAGAAAAAGGACCACCCCGAAGCGCTTTTCTCCCGGGCTTAAGAGCAGAGTGCGCGACTTGCGGGAAAAGCAGGCCTCCCTCGGCAGGGAGCGGCAGCAGTCTGGCGAGAATGCTTGCAAACCGGCCTTTGGAGGCAGTCGGGGAGGTCTTCCTACGGGAGAGGCCTGGTTCTCCTCAGAGTCCCCACAGGCCAGGGGAAACACCCAGCAAGATTCCTGCCCTTGGTCAGCCTTGCCCAGACCTTCCTGGCCTCCGGGGCTGCTGTCCCATGAAGGAGCAGGCTGCGGCGTGTGTGACTAGACATGCCCGGCTTCCTCCCCAGTCTCTTACCCCCTAGCGCATTTCCCCTGGATCTAGGCCTCTTTTGAGTCCTACTCGGAGGGAAGGTGCTGGCAGAGGCTGTCTCCACACTGCAAGGACTTGGAGCTCAGACGGCCTGGTGAGAGGGAAGTGGGGAGCAATGGGTTGGATGCCCAAAGCCTTTTTCTCCCAGCAGCCTCAGGGCAGCTGGGAGAGCAAGAGGCCCACTCTGCCCCTAGGTCGGCTCTGCCCCTTGGCACACAGGCTGTGCTGCTGGGGTGGCCCAGGATATGCCTGAGAGACGCTGGCTCACTCGAGCTCTCGGAAGGTGCAGGGCTCAGGAAACGGCATGTGCATGTGGTTCTTTCTTGGTCTGGGAGTGTGGACCTCCAAGGTTGACTCCAGGCTCAGGGGCAAGGGCCCAGAGAAAGGACCACCCCGATGTGCTTTTCTCCCGGCTTGGGAGCGGATTGCGCGACTTGCGGGAAAAACAGGCCTCCCTTGGGGAGGGACGTGCGGCAGCCGGCGAGAATGCTTTCAACGGGCCCTTGGAGGCAGCCGGGGAGGTCTTCATGCGGGAAAGGGGTGGTTCTGAAGAGAGGACCCACAGGCCAGGGGCAGCACCCAGCATGGTCTCTGTCCTTGGCCAGGGTTGCCCCGACCTTCCTGGCCTCCGGGGCTGCTGCCTCATGAAGGGCAGGCTGCGGGGAGTGTGTCCAGACATGCCTCGTCACCTCCCCAGTCTCTTACCCCCTAGCGCATTTGCCCTGTGCTGGCCTAATTTAAGGCATACTCGGAGGGCAGGTGCTGGCATGGGCTGTTTTCACACAGCAAGAGCCTGGAGCTCAGACCGCCTCGTCACAGGGAAGTGCGGAGCAAGTGTGTGGATGCCCAAGTCCTCTTTGGCCCAGCAGCCTCCGGGCAGCTGGGAGAGCAGGAGGCCCACTCTGCCCCTAGATCAGCCCTGCCACTTGACACTCAGGCAGGCCTGCTGGGGCTGCGGAGGACATGTCTGACAGACTCTGGCTCAACCAAGTCCTCGGAAGTTGCAGGCGGCAGGAACAAACGTATGCACGTGATTCTGCCTCTTCCTGGCAATGTGGACGTCCAAGCTTGACTCCAGGCTCAGGGGCAAGGGCCCAGAGAAAGGACCACCCCGAAGCGCTTTTCTCCCGGGCTTAAGAGCAGAGTGCGCGACTTGCGGGAAAAGCAGGCCTCTCTCGGCAGGGAGCGGCAGCAGTCTGGCGAGAATGCTTGCAAACCGGCCTTTGGAGGCAGTCGGGGAGGTCTTCCTACGGGAGAGGCCTAGTTCTCCTCAGAGTCCCCACAGGCCAGGGAAGACACCCAGCAAGATTCCTGCCCTTGGTCAGCCTTGCCCAGACCTTCCTGGCCTCCGGGGCTGCTGTCCCATGAAGGGGCAGGCTGCGGCGTGTGTCTAGACATGCCCGGCTTCCTCCCCAGTCTCTTACCCCCTAGCGCATTTCCCCTGGACATAGGCCTCTTTTGAGTCCTACTCGGAGGGAAGGACAGGGAAGGCAGAGGCTGTTTCCACACTGCAAGGACTTGGAGCTCAGACGGCCTGGTGAGAGGGAAGTGGGGAGCAATGGGTTGGATGCCCAAAACCTTTTTCTCCCAGCAGCCTCAGGGCAGCTGGGAGAGCAGGAGGCCCACTCTGCCCCTAGGTCGGCTCTGCCCCTTGACACACAGGCTGTGCTGCTGGGGTGGCCGAAGAGCTGCCTGAGAGACTCTGGCTCACTTGAGCTCTCGGAAGGTGCAGGGCTCAGGAAACGACGTGTGCATGTGGTTCTTTCTTGGTCTGGGAGTGTGGACCCCCAAGGTTGACTCCAGGCTCAGGGAAAACGGCCCAGAGAAAGGACCACCCCGTTGTGCTTTTCTCCCGGCTTGGGAGCGTATTGCGCGACTTGCGGGAAAAACAGGCCTCCCTTGGAGAGGGTCGTGCGGCAGCCGGCGAGAATGCTTGCCACCGGCCCTTGGAGGCAGCCGGGGAGGTCTTCATGCGGGAAAGGGGTGGTTCTGCTGAGAGGACCCACAGGCCAGTGGAAACACCCAGCATGGTCTCTGTCCTTGGCCAGGGTTGCACAGACCTTCCGGGCCTCTGGGGCTGCTGCCTCATGAAGGGGCAGGCTGCAGGGAGTGTGTCCAGACATGCCTGGTCACCTCCCCAGTCTCTTACCCCCTAGCGCATTTCCCCTGTGCTTGGCCTAATTTAAGGCCTACTCGGAGGAAAGGTGTTGACATGGGCTGTTTTCACACAGCAAGAGCCTGGAGCTCCGACGGCCTCGTCATAGGGGAGTGCGGAGCAAGTGTGTGGATGCCCTACTCTTCTTTGGCCCAGCAGGTTCCGGGCTACTGGGAGAGCAGGAGGCCCACTCTGCCCCTAGATCAGCCCTGCCACTTGACACTCAGGCAGGCCTGCTGGGGCTGCGGAGGACATGTCTGACAGACTCTGGCTCAACCAAGTCCTCGGATGGTGAAGACGGCAGGAACAAAGGTATGCACGTGATTCTGCCTCTTCCTGGCAATGTGGACGTCCAAGCTTGACTCCAGGCTCAGGGGCAAGGGCCCAGAAAAAGGACCACCCCGAAGCGCTTTTCTCCCGGGCTTAAGAGCAGAGTGCGCGACTTGCGGGAAAAGCAGGCCTCCCTCGGCAGGGAGCGGCAGCAGTCTGGCGAGAATGCTTGCAAACCGGCCTTTGGAGGCAGTCGGGGAGGTCTTCCTACGGGAGAGGCCTGGTTCTCCTCAGAGTCCCCACAGGCCAGGGGAAACACCCAGCAAGATTCCTGCCCTTGGTCAGCCTTGCCCAGACCTTCCTGGCCTCCGGGGCTGCTGTCCCATGAAGGAGCAGGCTGCGGCGTGTGTGACTAGACATGCCCGGCTTCCTCCCCAGTCTCTTATCCCCTAGCGCATTTCCCCTGGATCTAGGCCTCTTTTGAGTCCTACTCGGAGGGAAGGTGCTGGCAGAGGCTGTCTCCACACTGCAAGGACTTGGAGCTCAGACGGCCTGGTGAGAGGGAAGTGGGGAGCAATGGGTTGGATGCCCAAAGCCTTTTTCTCCCAGCAGCCTCAGGGCACCTGGGAGAGAGCAAGAGGCCCACTCTGCCCCTAGGTCGGCTCTGCCCCTTGACACACTGCTGTGCTGCTGGGGTGGCCGAGGAGCTGCCTGAGAGACTCTGGCTCACTCGAGCTCTCAGAAGGTGCAGGGCCCAGGAAACGGCGTGTGCATGTGGTTCTTTCTTGGTCTGGGAGTGTGGATCCCCAAGGTTGACTCCAGGCTCAGGGGCAAGGGCCCAGAGAAAGGACCACCCCGATGTGCTTTTCTCCCGGCTTGGGAGCGGATTGCGCGACTTGCGGGAAAAACAGGCCTCCCTTGGGGAGGGACGTGCGGCAGCCGGCGAGAATGCTTGCATCGGGCCCTTGTAGGAAGCCGGGGAGGTCTTCATGCGGGAAAGGGGTGGTTCTGAAGAGAGGACCCACAGGCCAGGGGCAGCACCCAGCATGGTCTCTGTCCTTGGCCAGGGTTGCCCCGACCTTCCTGGCCTCCGGGGCTGCTGCCTCATGAAGGGCAGGCTGCGGGGAGTGTGTCCAGACATGCCTCGTCACCTCCCCAGTCTCTTACCCCCTAGCGCATTTGCCCTGTGCTGGCCTAATTTAAGGCCTACTCGGAGGGCAGGTGCTGGCATGGGCTGTTTTCACACAGCAAGAGCCTGGAGCTCAGACCGCCTCGTCACAGGGAAGTGCGGAGCAAGTGTGTGGATGCCCAAGTCCTCTTTGGCCCAGCAGCCTCCGGGCTACTGGGAGAGCAGGAGGCCCACTCTGCCCCTAGATCAGCCCTGCCACTTGACACTCAGGCAGGCCTGCTGGGGCTGCGGAGGACATGTCTGACAGACTCTGGCTCAACCAAGTCCTCGGAAGTTGCAGGCGGCAGGAACAAACGTATGCACGTGATTCTGCCTCTTCCTGGCAATGTGGACGTCCAAGCTTGACTCCAGGCTCAGGGGCAAGGGCCCAGAGAAAGGACCACCCCGAAGCGCTTTTCTCCCGGGCTTAAGAGCAGAGTGCGCGACTTGCGGGAAAAGCAGGCCTCTCTCGGCAGGGAGCGGCAGCAGTCTGGCGAGAATGCTTGCAAACCGGCCTTTGGAGGCAGTCGGGGAGGTCTTCCTACGGGAGAGGCCTAGTTCTCCTCAGAGTCCCCACAGGCCAGGGAAGACACCCAGCAAGATTCCTGCCCTTGGTCAGCCTTGCCCAGACCTTCCTGGCCTCCGGGGCTGCTGTCCCATGAAGGGGCAGGCTGCGGCGTGTGTCTAGACATGCCCGGGTTCCTCCCCAGTCTCTTACCCCCTAGCACATTTCCCCTGGACATAGGCCTCTTTTGAGTCCTACTCGGAGGGAAGGTGCTGGCAGAGGCTCTCTCCACACTGCAAGGACTTGGAGCTCAGACGGCCTGGTGAGAGGGAAGTGGGGAGCAATGGGTTGGATGCCCAAAACCTTTTTCTCCCAGTAGCCTCAGGGCAGCTGGGAGAGCAGGAGGCCCACTCTGCCCCTAGGTCGGCTCTGCCCCTTGACACACAGGCTGTGCTGCTGGGGTGGCCGAAGAGCTGCCTGAGAGACTCTGGCTCACTTGAGCTCTCGGAAGGTGCAGGGCTCAGGAAACGACGTGTGCATGTGGTTCTTTCTTGGTCTGGGAGTGTGGACCCCCAAGGTTGACTCCAGGCTCAGGGAAAACGGCCCAGAGAAAGGACCACCCCGTTGTGCTTTTCTCCCGGCTTGGGAGCGTATTGCGCGACTTGCGGGAAAAACAGGCCTCCCTTGGGGAGGGTCGTGCGGCAGCCGGCGAGAATGCTTGCCACCGGCCCTTGGAGGCAGCCGGGGAGGTCTTCATGCGGGAAATGGGTGGTTCTGCTGAGAGGACCCACAGGCCAGGGGAAACACCCAGCATGGTCTCTGTACTTGGCCAGGGTTGCACAGACCTGCCGGGCGTCTGGGGCTGCTGCCTCATGAAGGGGCAGGCTGCAGGGAGTGTGTCCAGACATGCCTGGTCACCTCCCCAGTCTCTTACCCCCTAGCGCATTTCCCCTGTGCTTGGCCTAATTTAAGGCCTACTCGGAGGAAAGGTGTTGACATGGGCTGTTTTCACACAGCAAGAGCCTGGAGCTCCGACGGCCTCGTCATAGGGGAGTGCGGAGCAAGTGTGTGGATGCCCTACTCTTCTTTGGCCCAGCAGGTTCCGGGCTACTGGGAGAGCAGGAGGCCCACTCTGCCCCTAGATCAGCCCTGCCACTTGACACTCAGGCAGGCCTGCTGGGGCTGCGGAGGACATGTCTGACAGACTCTGGCTCAACCAAGTCCTCGGATGGTGAAGACGGCAGGAACAAAGGTATGCACGTGATTCTGCCTCTTCCTGGCAATGTGGACGTCCAAGCTTGACTCCAGGCTCAGGGGCAAGGGCCCAGAAAAAGGACCACCCCGAAGCGCTTTTCTCCCGGGCTTAAGAGCAGAGTGCGCGACTTGCGGGAAAAGCAGGCCTCCCTCGGCAGGGAGCGGCAGCAGTCTGGCGAGAATGCTTGCAAACCGGCCTTTGGAGGCAGTCGGGGAGGTCTTCCTACGGGAGAGGCCTGGTTCTCCTCAGAGTCCCCACAGGCCAGGGGAAACACCCAGCAAGATTCCTGCCCTTGGTCAGCCTTGCCCAGACCTTCCTGGCCTCCGGGGCTGCTGTCCCATGAAGGAGCAGGCTGCGGCGTGTGTGACTAGACATGCCCGGCTTCCTCCCCAGTCTCTTACCCCCTAGCGCATTTCCCCTGGATCTAGGCCTCTTTTGAGTCCTACTCGGAGGGAAGGTGCTGGCAGAGGCTGTCTCCACACTGCAAGGACTTGGAGCTCAGACGGCCTGGTGAGAGGGAAGTGGGGAGCAATGGGTTGGATGCCCAAAGCCTTTTTCTCCCAGCAGCCTCAGGGCAGCTGGGAGAGCAAGAGGCCCACTCTGCCCCTAGGTCGGCTCTGCCCCTTGGCACACAGGCTGTGCTGCTGGGGTGGCCCAGGATATGCCTGAGAGACGCTGGCTCACTCGAGCTCTCGGAAGGTGCAGGGCTCAGGAAACGGCATGTGCATGTGGTTCTTTCTTGGTCTGGGAGTGTGGACCTCCAAGGTTGACTCCAGGCTCAGGGGCAAGGGCCCAGAGAAAGGACCACCCCGATGTGCTTTTCTCCCGGCTTGGGAGCGGATTGCGCGACTTGCGGGAAAAACAGGCCTCCCTTGGGGAGGGACGTGCGGCAGCCGGCGAGAATGCTTTCAACGGGCCCTTGGAGGCAGCCGGGGAGGTCTTCATGCGGGAAAGGGGTGGTTCTGAAGAGAGGACCCACAGGCCAGGGGCAGCACCCAGCATGGTCTCTGTCCTTGGCCAGGGTTGCCCCGACCTTCCTGGCCTCCGGGGCTGCTGCCTCATGAAGGGCAGGCTGCGGGGAGTGTGTCCAGACATGCCTCGTCACCTCCCCAGTCTCTTACCCCCTAGCGCATTTGCCCTGTGCTGGCCTAATTTAAGGCATACTCGGAGGGCAGGTGCTGGCATGGGCTGTTTTCACACAGCAAGAGCCTGGAGCTCAGACCGCCTCGTCACAGGGAAGTGCGGAGCAAGTGTGTGGATGCCCAAGTCCTCTTTGGCCCAGCAGCCTCCGGGCAGCTGGGAGAGCAGGAGGCCCACTCTGCCCCTAGATCAGCCCTGCCACTTGACACTCAGGCAGGCCTGCTGGGGCTGCGGAGGACATGTCTGACAGACTCTGGCTCAACCAAGTCCTCGGAAGTTGCAGGCGGCAGGAACAAACGTATGCACGTGATTCTGCCTCTTCCTGGCAATGTGGACGTCCAAGCTTGACTCCAGGCTCAGGGGCAAGGGCCCAGAGAAAGGACCACCCCGAAGCGCTTTTCTCCCGGGCTTAAGAGCAGAGTGCGCGACTTGCGGGAAAAGCAGGCCTCTCTCGGCAGGGAGCGGCAGCAGTCTGGCGAGAATGCTTGCAAACCGGCCTTTGGAGGCAGTCGGGGAGGTCTTCCTACGGGAGAGGCCTAGTTCTCCTCAGAGTCCCCACAGGCCAGGGAAGACACCCAGCAAGATTCCTGCCCTTGGTCAGCCTTGCCCAGACCTTCCTGGCCTCCGGGGCTGCTGTCCCATGAAGGGGCAGGCTGCGGCGTGTGTCTAGACATGCCCGGCTTCCTCCCCAGTCTCTTACCCCCTAGCGCATTTCCCCTGGACATAGGCCTCTTTTGAGTCCTACTCGGAGGGAAGGACAGGGAAGGCAGAGGCTGTTTCCACACTGCAAGGACTTGGAGCTCAGACGGCCTGGTGAGAGGGAAGTGGGGAGCAATGGGTTGGATGCCCAAAACCTTTTTCTCCCAGCAGCCTCAGGGCAGCTGGGAGAGCAGGAGGCCCACTCTGCCCCTAGGTCGGCTCTGCCCCTTGACACACAGGCTGTGCTGCTGGGGTGGCCGAAGAGCTGCCTGAGAGACTCTGGCTCACTTGAGCTCTCGGAAGGTGCAGGGCTCAGGAAACGACGTGTGCATGTGGTTCTTTCTTGGTCTGGGAGTGTGGACCCCCAAGGTTGACTCCAGGCTCAGGGAAAACGGCCCAGAGAAAGGACCACCCCGTTGTGCTTTTCTCCCGGCTTGGGAGCGTATTGCGCGACTTGCGGGAAAAACAGGCCTCCCTTGGAGAGGGTCGTGCGGCAGCCGGCGAGAATGCTTGCCACCGGCCCTTGGAGGCAGCCGGGGAGGTCTTCATGCGGGAAAGGGGTGGTTCTGCTGAGAGGACCCACAGGCCAGTGGAAACACCCAGCATGGTCTCTGTCCTTGGCCAGGGTTGCACAGACCTTCCGGGCCTCTGGGGCTGCTGCCTCATGAAGGGGCAGGCTGCAGGGAGTGTGTCCAGACATGCCTGGTCACCTCCCCAGTCTCTTACCCCCTAGCGCATTTCCCCTGTGCTTGGCCTAATTTAAGGCCTACTCGGAGGAAAGGTGTTGACATGGGCTGTTTTCACACAGCAAGAGCCTGGAGCTCCGACGGCCTCGTCATAGGGGAGTGCGGAGCAAGTGTGTGGATGCCCTACTCTTCTTTGGCCCAGCAGGTTCCGGGCTACTGGGAGAGCAGGAGGCCCACTCTGCCCCTAGATCAGCCCTGCCACTTGACACTCAGGCAGGCCTGCTGGGGCTGCGGAGGACATGTCTGACAGACTCTGGCTCAACCAAGTCCTCGGATGGTGAAGACGGCAGGAACAAAGGTATGCACGTGATTCTGCCTCTTCCTGGCAATGTGGACGTCCAAGCTTGACTCCAGGCTCAGGGGCAAGGGCCCAGAAAAAGGACCACCCCGAAGCGCTTTTCTCCCGGGCTTAAGAGCAGAGTGCGCGACTTGCGGGAAAAGCAGGCCTCCCTCGGCAGGGAGCGGCAGCAGTCTGGCGAGAATGCTTGCAAACCGGCCTTTGGAGGCAGTCGGGGAGGTCTTCCTACGGGAGAGGCCTGGTTCTCCTCAGAGTCCCCACAGGCCAGGGGAAACACCCAGCAAGATTCCTGCCCTTGGTCAGCCTTGCCCAGACCTTCCTGGCCTCCGGGGCTGCTGTCCCATGAAGGAGCAGGCTGCGGCGTGTGTGACTAGACATGCCCGGCTTCCTCCCCAGTCTCTTATCCCCTAGCGCATTTCCCCTGGATCTAGGCCTCTTTTGAGTCCTACTCGGAGGGAAGGTGCTGGCAGAGGCTGTCTCCACACTGCAAGGACTTGGAGCTCAGACGGCCTGGTGAGAGGGAAGTGGGGAGCAATGGGTTGGATGCCCAAAGCCTTTTTCTCCCAGCAGCCTCAGGGCACCTGGGAGAGAGCAAGAGGCCCACTCTGCCCCTAGGTCGGCTCTGCCCCTTGACACACTGCTGTGCTGCTGGGGTGGCCGAGGAGCTGCCTGAGAGACTCTGGCTCACTCGAGCTCTCAGAAGGTGCAGGGCCCAGGAAACGGCGTGTGCATGTGGTTCTTTCTTGGTCTGGGAGTGTGGATCCCCAAGGTTGACTCCAGGCTCAGGGGCAAGGGCCCAGAGAAAGGACCACCCCGATGTGCTTTTCTCCCGGCTTGGGAGCGGATTGCGCGACTTGCGGGAAAAACAGGCCTCCCTTGGGGAGGGACGTGCGGCAGCCGGCGAGAATGCTTGCATCGGGCCCTTGTAGGAAGCCGGGGAGGTCTTCATGCGGGAAAGGGGTGGTTCTGAAGAGAGGACCCACAGGCCAGGGGCAGCACCCAGCATGGTCTCTGTCCTTGGCCAGGGTTGCCCCGACCTTCCTGGCCTCCGGGGCTGCTGCCTCATGAAGGGCAGGCTGCGGGGAGTGTGTCCAGACATGCCTCGTCACCTCCCCAGTCTCTTACCCCCTAGCGCATTTGCCCTGTGCTGGCCTAATTTAAGGCCTACTCGGAGGGCAGGTGCTGGCATGGGCTGTTTTCACACAGCAAGAGCCTGGAGCTCAGACCGCCTCGTCACAGGGAAGTGCGGAGCAAGTGTGTGGATGCCCAAGTCCTCTTTGGCCCAGCAGCCTCCGGGCTACTGGGAGAGCAGGAGGCCCACTCTGCCCCTAGATCAGCCCTGCCACTTGACACTCAGGCAGGCCTGCTGGGGCTGCGGAGGACATGTCTGACAGACTCTGGCTCAACCAAGTCCTCGGAAGTTGCAGGCGGCAGGAACAAACGTATGCACGTGATTCTGCCTCTTCCTGGCAATGTGGACGTCCAAGCTTGACTCCAGGCTCAGGGGCAAGGGCCCAGAGAAAGGACCACCCCGAAGCGCTTTTCTCCCGGGCTTAAGAGCAGAGTGCGCGACTTGCGGGAAAAGCAGGCCTCCCTCGGCAGGGAGCGGCAGCAGTCTGGCGAGAATGCTTGCAAACCGGCCTTTGGAGGCAGTCGGGGAGGTCTTCCTACGGGAGAGGCCTAGTTCTCCTCAGAGTCCCCACAGGCCAGGGAAGACACCCAGCAAGATTCCTGCCCTTGGTCAGCCTTGCCCAGACCTTCCTGGCCTCCGGGGCTGCTGTCCCATGAAGGGGCAGGCTGCGGCGTGTGTCTAGACATGCCCGGCTTCCTCCCCAGTCTCTTACCCCCTAGCGCATTTCCCCTGGACATAGGCCTCTTTTGAGTCCTACTCGGAGGGAAGGTGCTGGCAGAGGCTGTCTCCACACTGCAAGGACTTGGAGCTCAGACGGCCTGGTGAGAGGGAAGTGGGGAGCAATGGGTTGGATGCCCAAAACCTTTTTCTCCCAGCAGCCTCAGGGCAGCTGGGAGAGCAGGAGGCCCACTCTGCCCCTAGGTCGGCTCTGCCCCTTGACACACAGGCTGTGCTGCTGAGGTGGCCGAAGAGCTGCCTGAGAGACTCTGGCTCACTTGAGCTCTCGGAAGGTGCAGGGCTCAGGAAACGACGTGTGCATGTGGTTCTTTCTTGGTCTGGGAGTGTGGACCCCCAAGGTTGACTCCAGGCTCAGGGAAAACGGCCCAGAGAAAGGACCACCCCGATGTGCTTTTCTCCCGGCTTGGGAGCGTATTGCGCGACTTGCGGGAAAAACAGGCCTCCCTTGGGGAGGGTCGTGCGGCAGCCGGCGAGAATGCTTTCAACGGGTCCTTGGAGGCAGCCGGGGAGGTCTTCATGCGGGAAAGGGGTGGTTCTGCTGAGAGGACCCACAGGCCAGGGGAAACACCCAGCATGGTCTCTGTCCTTGGCCAAGGTTGCACAGACCTTCCGGGCCTCTGGGGCTACTGCCTCATGAAGGGGCAGGCTGCAGGGAGTGTGTCCAGACATGCCTGGTCACCTCCCCAGTCTCTTACCCCCTAGCGCATTTCCCCTGTGCTTGGCCTAATTTAAGGCCTACTCGGAGGAAAGGTGTTGACATGGGCTGTTTTCACACAGCAAGAGCCTGGAGCTCCGACGGCCTCGTCATAGGGGAGTGCGGAGCAAGTGTGTGGATGCCCTACTCTTCTTTGGCCCAGCAGGTTCCGGGCTACTGGGAGAGCAGGAGGCCCACTCTGCCCCTAGATCAGCCCTGCCACTTGACACTCAGGCAGGCCTGCTGGGGCTGCGGAGGACATGTCTGACAGACTCTGGCTCAACCAAGTCCTCGGATGGTGAAGACGGCAGGAACAAAGGTATGCACGTGATTCTGCCTCTTCCTGGCAATGTGGACGTCCAAGCTTGACTCCAGGCTCAGGGGCAAGGGCCCAGAAAAAGGACCACCCCGAAGCGCTTTTCTCCCGGGCTTAAGAGCAGAGTGCACGACTTGCGGGAAAAGCAGGCCTCCCTCGGCAGGGAGCGGCAGCAGTCTGGCGAGAATGCTTGCAAACCGGCCTTTGGAGGCAGTCGGGGAGGTCTTCCTACGGGAGAGGCCTGGTTCTCCTCAGAGTCCCCACAGGCCAGGGGAAACACCCAGCAAGATTCCTGCCCTTGGTCAGCCTTGCCCAGACCTTCCTGGCCTCCGGGGCTGCTGTCCCATGAAGGAGCAGGCTGCGGCGTGTGTGACTAGACATGCCCGGCTTCCTCCCCAGTCTCTTATCCCCTAGCGCATTTCCCCTGGATCTAGGCCTCTTTTGAGTCCTACTCGGAGGGAAGGTGCTGGCAGAGGCTGTCTCCACACTGCAAGGACTTGGAGCTCAGACGGCCTGGTGAGAGGGAAGTGGGGAGCAATGGGTTGGATGCCCAAAGCCTTTTTCTCCCAGCAGCCTCAGGGCACCTGGGAGAGAGCAAGAGGCCCACTCTGCCCCTAGGTCGGCTCTGCCCCTTGACACACTGCTGTGCTGCTGGGGTGGCCGAGGAGCTGCCTGAGAGACTCTGGCTCACTCGAGCTCTCAGAAGGTGCAGGGCTCAGGAAACGGCGTGTGCATGTGGTTCTTTCTTGGTCTGGGAGTGTGGACCCCCAAGGTTGACTCCAGGCTCAGGGGCAAGGGCCCAGAGAAAGGACCACCCCGATGTGCTTTTCTCCCGGCTTGGGAGCGGATTGCGCGACTTGCGGGAAAAACAGGCCTCCCTTGGGGAGGGACGTGCGGCAGCCGGCGAGAATGCTTGCCACCGGCCCTTGGAGGCAGCCGGGGAGGTCTTCATGCGGGAAAGGGGTGGTTCTGAAGAGAGGACCCACAGGCCAGGGGCAGCACCCAGCATGGTCTCTGTCCTTGGCCAGGGTTGCCCCGACCTTCCTGGCCTCCGGGGCTGCTGCCTCATGAAGGGCAGGCTGCGGGGAGTGTGTCCAGACATGCCTCGTCACCTCCCCAGTCTCTTACCCCCTAGCGCATTTGCCCTGTGCTTGGCCTAATTTAAGGCATACTCGGAGGGCAGGTGCTGGCATGGGCTGTTTTCACACAGCAAGAGCCTGGAGCTCAGACCGCCTCGTCACAGGGAAGTGCGGAGCAAGTGTGTGGATGCCCAAGTCCTCTTTGGCCCAGCAGCCTCCGGGCAGCTGGGAGAGCAGGAGGCCCACTCTGCCCCTAGATCAGCCCTGCCACTTGACACTCAGGCAGGCCTGCTGGGGCTGCGGAGGACATGTCTGACAGACTCTGGCTCAACCAAGTCCTCGGAAGTTGCAGGCGGCAGGAACAAACGTATGCACGTGATTCTGCCTCTTCCTGGCAATGTGGACGTCCAAGCTTGACTCCAGGCTCAGGGGCAAGGGCCCAGAGAAAGGACCACCCCGAAGCGCTTTTCTCCCGGGCTTAAGAGCAGAGTGCGCGACTTGCGGGAAAAGCAGGCCTCCCTCGTCAGGGAGCGGCAGCAGTCTGGCGAGAATGCTTGCAAACCGGCCTTTGGAGGCAGTCGGGGAGGTCTTCCTACGGGAGAGGCCTAGTTCTCCTCAGAGTCCCCACAGGCCAGGGAAGACACCCAGCAAGATTCCTGCCCTTGGTCAGCCTTGCCCAGACCTTCCTGGCCTCCGGGGCTGCTGTCCCATTAAGGGGCAGGCTGCGGCGTGTGTGTCTAGACATGCCCGGCTTCCTCCCCAGTCTCTTACCCCCTAGCGCATTTCCCCTGGATCTAGGCCTCTTTTGAGTCCTACTCGGAGGGAAGGTGCTGGCAGAGGCTGTCTCCACACTGCAGGGACTTGGAGCTCAGACGGCCTGGTGAGAGGGAAGTGGGGAGCAATGGGTTGGATGCCCAAAACCTTTTTCTCCCAGCAGCCTCAGGGCAGCTGGGAGAGCAGGAGGCCCACTCTGCCCCTAGGTCGGCTCTGCCCCTTGACACACAGGCTGTGCTGCTGGGGTGGCCGAAGAGCTGCCTGAGAGACTCTGGCTCACTTGAGCTCTCGGAAGGTGCAGGGCTCAGGAAACGACGTGTGCATGTGGTTCTTTCTTGGTCTGGGAGTGTGGACCCCCAAGGTTGACTCCAGGCTCAGGGAAAACGGCCCAGAGAAAGGACCACCCCGATGTGCTTTTCTCCCGGCTTGGGAGCGTATTGCGCGACTTGCAGGAAAAACAGGCCTCCCTTGGGGAGGGTCGTGCGGCAGCCGGCGAGAATGCTTGCCACCGGCCCTTGGAGGCAGCCGGGGAGGTCTTCATGCGGGAAAGGGGTGGTTCTGCTGAGAGGACCCACAGGCCAGTGGAAACACCCAGCATGGTCTCTGTCCTTGGCCAGGGTTGCACAGACCTTCCGGGCCTCTGGGGCTGCTGCCTCATGAAGGGACAGGTTGCGGGGAGTGTGTCCAGACATGCCTGGTCACCTCCCCAGTCTCTTACCCCCTAGCGCATTTCCCCTGTTCTTGGCCTAATTTAAGGCCTACTCGGAGGAAAGGTGTTGACATGGGCTGTTTTCACACAGCAAGAGCCTGGAGCTCCGACGGCCTCGTCACAGGGCAGTGCGGAGCAAGTGTGTGGATGCCCTACTCTTCTTTGGCCCAGCAGGTTCCGGGCTACTGGGAGAGCAGGAGGCCCCCTCTGCCCCTAGATCAGCTCTGCCACTTGACACTCAGGCAGGCCTGCTGGGGCTGCGGAGGACATGTCTGACAGACTCTGGCTCAACCAAGTCCTCGGAAGGTACAGAGGGCAGGAACAAACGTATGCATGTGATTCTGCCTCTTCCTGGCCAAGCTTGACTCCAGGCTCAGGGGCAAGGGCCCAGAGAAAGGACCACCCCGAAGCGCTTTTCTTCCGGGCTTAAGAGCAGAGTGCGCGACTTGCGGGAAAAGCAGGCCTCCCTCGGCAGGGAGCGGCAGCAGTCTGGCGAGAATGCTTGCAAACCGGCTGTTGGAGGCAGTCGGGGAGGTCTTCCTACGGGAGAGGCCTGGTTCTCCTCAGAGTCCCCACAGGCCAGGGGAAACACCCAGCACGATTCCTGCCCTTGGTCAGCCTTGCCCAGACCTTCCTGGCCTCCGGGGCTGCTGTCCCATGAAGGAGCAGGCTGCGGTGTGTGTCTCTAGACATTCCCGGCCTCCTCCCCAGTCTCTTACCCCCTAGCGCATTTCCCCTCCATCTAGGCCTCTTGTGAGTCCTTCTCGGAGGGAAGGTGCTGGCAGAGGCTGTCTCCGCAGTGCAAGGCCTTGGAGCTCAGGCAGCCTGCTGAGAGGGAAGTGGGGAGCAAGGGGGTGGATGCCCAAGGCCTCTTTAGTCTAGCAGCCTCAGGGCAGCTGCGAGAGCACGAGGCCCACTCTGCCCCTAGGTCGGCTCTGCCCCTTGACACACAGGCTGTGCTGCTGGGGTGGCCGAGGAGCGGCCTGACATACTCTGGCTCACTCGAGCTCTCGGAAGGTGTAGGGCACAGTAATAGACATGTGCATGTGGTTCTGCCTCGACCTGGGAGTGTGGACTTCCAAGCTTGACTCCAAGCTGAGGGGCAAGGTCCCAGAGAAAGGACCACCCCGATGTGCTTTTCTCCCGGCTTGGGAGCGGATTGCGCGACTTGCGGGAAAAACAAGCCTCCCTTGGGGTGCGAGGTGCGGCAGCTGGCGAGAAGGCTTCCAACCGGCCCTTGGAGGCAGCCGGGGAGGTCTTCATGCGGGAAAGGGGTGGTTCTGCTGAGAGGACCCACAGGCCAGGGGCAGCACCCAGCATGGTCTCTGCCCTTGGCCAGGGTTGCCCAGACCTTCCGGGCCTCCGGGGCTGCTGCCCCATGAAGGGCAGGCTGCGGGGAGTGTGTCCAGACATGCCTGGTCGCCTCCCCAGGCTCTTACCCCCTAGCGCATTTCCCCTCTGCTTCGCCTAATTTAAGGCCTACTTGGAGGGGAGGTGCTGGCATGGGCTGTTTTCACACAGCAAGAGCCTGGAGCTCCGACGACCTGGTCACTGGGAAGTGCGGAGCCAGGATGTGGATGCCCAATTCCTCTTTGGCCCAGCAGCCTCAGCGCAGCTGGGAGAGCAAGAGGCCCACTCTCCCCCTAGGTCAGCTCTGCCCTCTGACACACAGGCAGGCCTGCTGGGGCTGCGGAGGGCATGTCTGACAGACTCTGGCTCAATCAATTCCTCGGAAGGTGCAGGGGGCAGGAACAAATGTATGCATGTGATTCTGCCTCTTCCTGGCAATGTGGATGTCCAAGCTTGACTCGGGGCTCAGGGGCAAGGGCCCAGAGAAAGGACCACACCGAAGCGCTTTTCTCCCGGGCTTAAGAGCAGAGTGCGTGACTTGCGGGAAAAGCAGGCCTCCCTCGGCAGGGAGCGGCAGCAGTCTGTTGAGAATGCTTGCAAATCGGCCTTTGGAGGCAGTTAGGGAGGTCTTCCTGCGGGAAGGGGCCGGTTCTGCTCAGAGTCCCCACAGGCCATGGGAAGGGCCCAGCAATACCCCTGTCCTTGGCCAGCCTTTCCCAGACGTTCCTGGCCTCTGGGGCTGCTGCCCCATGAAGGGGCAGGCTGCGGGGTGTGTGTCTAGACATGCCCGGTCGCCTCCCTAGGCTCTTACCCCTAGCGCTTTTCCCCTGAGCTTGACCTAATTTAAGGCCTACTCAAAGGGGAGGTGCTGGCATGGGCTGTTTTCACACAGTCAGAGCCTGGAGCTCAGACAGCTTGGTCACAGGGAAATGCAGAGCAAGTGTCCACACACCCAGGCCAAGGCAGAATCACATGACCATGTCTCTTCCTGCCCCCTACACTGTCAGAGATCTTGGGTGAGCCAGAGTCTGTCACGCCATCTCCTGCCCAAACCCAGCAGCAGCGCCTGTGTGTGATGGGGCAGGGCCGACCTAGGGGCACAGTGGGCCACTTACTCTCCCTACTGCCCTGAGGCTGCTGGGCCAAAGAGGCCTTGGACATCGACCCCCTTGCTGGCCTCTTACCTCTGACCAGGCCATCCGGGCTCCAGGCCCTTGGAGTGTGGAGAGAGCCCCTGCCAGAAATCTCCCCTCCAACTAGGCCTCAAATGAGGCCCAGGAACCAGGGGAAAAGCACTCAGGGAAGGAGCCTGAGGAGGTGCCTCAGCATATCTGGACACACTTCCTGCAGCCTGCCCCTTCGTGGGCAGTTCCCCAGAGGCCAGGAATGTCTGGGCAAGTCTGGCCTGGGACAGGTTCCATGCTGGAATCTGCCTGTTGTCTGTGGGGCCTCTGAGCAGAACCAGCTCTTTGCTGCTGGAAGACCTCCCCGGCTGATTCAAAGGCCAGTTTGCAAGCACTCTCCCCGAGCGAGTCCCACAATTGCCGCAAGCTGCGCACTCTGCTCACAGGCCGGGAGAAAAATGCTTCGGGGTAGTCCTCTCTCAGGGCTCTTGCCCCTGAGCCTAGGGGACAGCTAGGGGCGCAACACACCCAGGCCAAGGAAGAACCACATATACACGTCCTTTCCTGCCCCCTACACCGTCAGAGAGCTCGGGTGAACCAGAGTCTGTCAGACAGCTCCTGGGCAAACCCCGGAGCAGCGCCTGTCTGTGATGGGTCAGGGCCCACGTAGGGGACTGTGGGCTACCTGCTCAACCTGCCTCCCTGAGGCTGCTGGGAGAAACAAGCCTTGGGCATCGACCCCCTTGCTGGCCTCTTCCCTCTGACCAGGCCGTCCAGGCTCCAGGCCCTTGCAGTGTGGAGAGAGGCCCTGCCAGAAACCTCCCCTCTAATTAGGCCTCAAATGAGGCCTAGGAACCATGGGAAAGGCGCTAAGGGAATGAGACTGGGTAGGTGCCTGGGCATGTCTGGACACACACCCCGCCGCCTGTCCATTGGTGAGGCAGTACCCCCTGAGGCCAGAAAGGTCTGGTTAAGGTTGTCCTGCGGCAAGGTCCGTGCTGGGACCTGCCACTGGCCTGTGGGACCTCTGAGAAGAACCAGCACTGTGCCGCGGGAAGACCTCACCGGCAGTCTCCAAAGGTCGGTTTGCAAGCACTCTCACTGGCTGGCCGCCTCTCCCTCACCGAGGGAGGCATGTGTTTGCCGCAAGCCGTGCACTCTGCTCCCAAGTCTGGGAGAAAAGCGCTTCGGTGTGTTCCTCCCTCAGGCCTATGCTCCTGAGCCTGGGGGACATCTAGGGGTTCCACTAACGCAGGCCAAGGCAGAACCACATGCACACGCCTCTTCCGGCCCTCTGCACCATCAGAGAGCTCGGGTGAGCCACAGTCTGTCAGACTCCTCCTGGGCAAGCCCAGCAGGAGCGCCTGTGGTTGAAGTGGCAGGGCCGATGCAGGGGAACAGTGGGCCACTTGCTCCTCCTGCTGCCCTGAGGCTGCTGGACCAAAGAGGCCTTGGGCATCGAACCCCTTGCTGGCCTCTTCCCACTGACCAGGACATCCGTGCTCCAGACCCTTGGAGTGTGGAGAGAGCCCTTGCCAGATACCTCCCCTCTAAGTAGGCCTCAAATGAGGCCTAGGAATCATGGGAAAGGCGCTAAGGGAATGAGACTGCGGAGGCGCCTGAGCATGTGTGGACACACAGCACGCAGCCTGCTCCTTCGTGGGGCAGTACGACCGGAGGCCAGGAAGGTCTGGTTAAGGCTGGCCTGGGGCAGGCTACTTGCTGGGACCTGCACCTGGCCTGTGGGGCCTCTGAGCAGAACCAGCACTGTGCCGCTGGAAGACCTCACCTGCTGCCTCCAAAGGTCGGTTTGAAAACACTCTCGCCGGCTGGCCACCTCTGCCTCACCGAGGGAGGCCCACCTTTCCGGCAAGCCGCGCACTCTGTTCACAAGCCTGGGAGAAAAGCGCTTTGGGGTGTTACTCTCTCATGCCTTTGCCCCTGAGCCTGGGAGACAACTAGGGGCTCCACACACCCAGGCCAAGGCAGAACCACATGCACACGTATCTTCGAGCCCTCTGCACCGTCAGAGAGCTCGGGTGAGCCACAGTCTGTTAGGCAGCTCCTGGGCAAGGAGCAGAAGTGCCTGTGTGTGAAGGGGCAGAGCCGACCTAGGGGCACAGTGGGCCACTTGCTCTCCCTGCTGCCCTGAGGCTGCTGGGCCAAAGAGGCCTTGGGCATCAACCCCCTTGCTGGCCTTTTCCCTCTGACCAGGCCATCCGGGCTACAGTCCCTTGCAGTGTGGAGAGTGCCCCTGCCAGAAACCTCCCCTCCAAGTAGGCCTCAAATGAGGCCTAGGCACCAGGGAAAAGGCGCTAATGGAATGAGCCTGGGGAGGTGCCTGAGCATGTCTGGACACACTCCACGCAGCCTGCTCCTGGGCAATCCCAGAAGCAGCGCCTGTGTGTGATGGGGCAGGGCTGACCTAGGGGCACTGAAGGCCACTTGCTCACCCTGCTGCCCTGAGGCTGCTGGGATAAAGGGGCCTTGGGCATCGAACCCGTTCCTGGCCTCTTCACTCTGACCAGGCCGTCCGGGCTCCAGTCCCTTGCAGTGTGGAGAGAGGCCCTGCCAGAAACCGCACCTCCAAGTAGGCCTCAAATGAGGCCTATGAACCAAGGGAAAGGCGCTCAGGGAATGAGCCTGTGGAGGACCCTGGGCATGTTATGACACATACCGCGCCGCCTGCCCCTTTGTGAGGAAGTATCTCCGGAGGCCAGGAAGGTCCAGTCAAGGCTGGCCTGGGGCAGGGTCCGTGCTGGGACCTGCCACTGGCCTGTGGAGCCTCTGAGCAGAAACAGCACTGTGGCCATGGAAGACCTCATCGGCAGCCTCCAAAGGCCGGTTTGCAAGCACTCTCGCTGTCTGGCAACCTCTCCCTCACCGAGGGAGCCCTGCGATTCCCGCAAGCCACGCACTCTGCTCCTAAGCCCAGGAGGAAAGTGCTTGAGTGGTCCCCTCTAATGGATTTGCCCCTAGGCGTGGGGGACAGCTAGGGGCTCCAAACACCCAGGCCAAGGCAGAACCACATGCACACGAGTCTTCCTGCTCCCTGCACCATCAGAGAGCTCAGATGAGCCAGAGTCTGTCAGGCAGCTCCTGGGCAAGCCCAACAGCAGAGCCTGTGTGTGAAGGGGCAGGGCCGACCTAGGGGCACAGTGGGCCACTTGCTTACCCTGCTGCCCTGAGGCTGCTGGGACCAAGAGGCATTGGGCATCGACCCCCTTGCTGGCCTCTTTCCTCTGACCAGGCCGTCCAGGCCCCAGTCTCTTGCAGTTTGGAGAGAGGCCCTGCCAGGAACCTCCCTTCCAAGTAGGCTTCAAATGAGGCCTAGGAATCAAGGGAAAGGAGCTAAGGAAATGAGACTGGGGAGGCGCCTGGTCATGTCTGTAGACACTCCCCACCGCCTGCCCATTCGTGAGGCTGTACCCCCGGAGGCCAGAAAGATCTGGTCAAGGCTGGCCTGGGGGAGGGTCCGTGCTGGGACCTGCCCCTGGCCTGTGGGGCCTCTGATCAGATACAGCACTGTGCCGCTGGAAGACCTCACTGGCAGCCTCCAAAGGTCGGTTTGCAAGCACTGCCCTGAGGCTGCTGGGCCAAGGAGGCCTTGGGCATCGACTCCCTTGCTGGCCTCTTCCCTCTGACCAGGTCTTCTGGGCTCCAGGCCCTTGCAATGTGGAGAGAGCCCCCTGCCAGAAACCTCCCCTCCAAGTAGGCCTCAAATGAGGCCTAGGCACCAGGGAAAAGGCATAATGGAATGAGCCTGGGGAGGTGCCTGGGCATGTCTTGACACTGTCCCCGCTGCCTGCCCCATCGTGAGGCAGTAGCCCCAGAGGCCAGGAATGTCTGGTCAAGGCTGGTCTGAGGCAGGGTCCGTGCTGGGACCTGCCCCTGGCCTGTGGGGCCTCTGAGCAGAACCAGCACTGTGGCGATGGAAGACCTCCCCGGCAGCCTCCAAAGGCCGCTTTGCAAGCACTCTCGCTGGCAGTCCACCTCTCCCTCACCGAGGGATGATTGCGATTCCCGCAAGCCATGCATTCTGTTCCCAAGCCCAGGAAAAAAGCTCTTGTGTGGTCCCCTCTCAGGGCCTTGCCCCTGAAACTGGGGTCAGCTAGGGGCTCCAAACTCCCAGGCCAAGGCAGAACCACGTGCACAAGAGTCTTCCTGTCCCCTGCACCGTCAGAGAGCTTGGGTGAGCCAGAGTCTGTCAGGCCGCTCCTGGGCAAGCCCAGCAGCAGCGCCTGTGTGTGATGGTGCAGAGGCGACCTAGGGGCACTGAGGGCCACTTGCTCACCCTGCTGCCCTGAGGCTGCTTGGCCAAAGAGGCCTTGGACATCGACCCCCTTGCTGGCCTTTTCCCTCTGACCAGGCCATCCGGGCTCCAGTCCTTTGCAGTGTGGAGAGAGGCCCTGCCAGAATCCTCCCCTAAAAGTAGGCCTCAAATGAGGCCTAGGAATCATGGGAAAGGCGCTAAGGGAATGAAACTGGGGAGGCTCAGGGGCATGTCTGGACACACTCCCCTCCGCCTGCCCCTTCGTGGGGCAGTACCCCCAGAGGCCAGGCAGGTCTGATCAAGGCTGGCCTGGGGCAGGGCCCTTGCTGGGACCTGGCCCTGGCCGGTGGGTACTCTCAGCAGAACCAGCATTGTGCCGCTTGAAGACCTCACAAGCAGCCTTCAAAGGCCGCTTTGCAAGCAGTCTCACCGGGTGGCCACCTCTCCCTCACTGAGGGAGGCCCCTCTTTTCCGGAAGCCGCGCACTCTCTTCCCAAGCCTGGGAGAAAAGCGCTTCGGGGTGTTCCTCTCTCAGGCCTTTGCCCCGGAGCTTGGGGGACAGCTAGGGGTTCCACTCACCCAGGCCAAGGCAGAAACACATGCACACGTCACTTCTGGCCCTATGCACCATCAGAGATCTCGGGTGAGCCAGAGTCTGTCAGGCTGCCCCTGGGCAAGCCCAGCAGCAGCGCCTGTGAGTGAAGGGGCAGGACCGACCTAGGGGCACAGTGCGCCTCTTGCTCTTCCTGATGCCCTTAGGCTGCTGGGCCAAAGATGCCTTGGGAAACGACCCCCTTGCTGGCCTCTTTCGTCTGACCAGGCCATCCGTCCTCCAGACCCTTGAAGTGTGGAGAGACCCTGTGCCAGAAACCTCCCCTGCAAGTAGGCCTCAAATGAGGCCTAGGCACCAGGGAAAATGTGCTAATAAAATGAACCTGGGGAGGCGCCTGGGCATGTATGGACACACCCCCCACAGCCTGCTACTTCATGGGGCAGTACCTCCGGAGGCCAGGAAGGTCTGGGCAAGTCTGGTCTGGAGCAGTATCCATGCTGGGACCTGCACCAGGCCTGTGGGGCCACAGAGCAAATCCAGCACTCTGGCGCTGGAAGACCCCCCGGCTGCGTCCAAAGGCCAGTTTGCAAGCACTCTACCCGAGGGAGACCCGCATTTCCCGCAAGCCACGCACTCTGCTCCCAAGCCCACGACAATTGCGCATTGGGTTCGTCCGCTCTCAGGCCCTTGGCCATTTGCCTTGGGGACAAGTAGGGGATCCACACACCCAGGAAGAGGCAGAACCACATGAACACGTCTCTTCCTGCCCCTTGCACCGTCAGAGAGCTCGGGTGAGCCAGAGTGTGTCAGTCAGCGCCTGGGCAATCCCAGCAGCAGCGCCTGTGTGTGATGGGGCAGGGGCGACCTAGGGGCACTGAGGGCCAGTTGCTCACCCTGCTGCCCTGAGGCTGCTTGGCCAAAGAGGCCTTGGACATCGACCCCATTACTGGCCTCTTCCCTCTGATGAGGCCGTCCGGGCTCCAGTCCCTTGCAGTGTGGAGAGAGGCCCTGCCAGAAACCTCCCCTCCAAGTAGGCCTCAAATGAGGCCTAGGCACCAGGGAAAAGGCATAATGGAATGAGCCTGGGGAGGTGCCTGGGCAGGTCTCGACATTGACCCCGCCGCCTGCCTCTTCGTGAGGCAGTATCCCCGGAGGCCAGGAAGGTCTGGTCAAGGCTGGCCTGGGGCAGGGTGCGTGCTGGGACCTGCCACTGCCCTGTGGGGCCTCTGAGCAGAACCAGCACTGTGGCGATGGAAGACCTCCCCGGCAGCCTCCAAAGGCCGCTTTGCAAGCACTCTCGCCGGCAGTCCACCTCTCCCTCACCAAGGTATGACTGCGATTCCCGCAAGCCATGCACTCTGTTCCCAAGCCCAGGAAAAAAGCTCTTGTGTGGTCCCCTCTCAGGGCCTTGCCCCTGAAACTGGGGTCAGCTAGGGGCTCCAAACTCCGAGGCCAAGGCAGAACCACGTGCACACGAGTCTTCCTGTCCTCTGCACCGTCAGAGAGGTTGGGTGAGCCAGAGTCTGTCAGGGAGCTCCTGGGCAAACCAAGCAGCAGCGCCAGTGTGTGAAGGGTCAGGACCGACCTAGGGGTACAGTGGGCCACTTGCTCACCCTGCTGCCCTGAGGCTCCTGGGACAAAGAGGCCTTGGGCATCGACCCCCTAGCTGACCTCTTCCCTCTGACCAGGCCGTCCGGGCTCTAGGCCCTTGCAGTGTGGAGAGAGCCCCTGCCACAAACCTCCCCTCCAAGTAGCCCTCAAATGAGGCCTAGGAACCATGGGAAAGGCTCTAAGGGAATAAGACTGGGGAGGCTTCTGGGCATGTCTTGACACACTCCCCGCCACCTGCCCGTTCGTGCGGCAGTTCCCGTGGAAGCCAGGAAGGTATGGTCAAGGCTGGCCTTGGGCAGGGTCCATGCTGGGACCTGCCCCTGGCCGGTGGGTACTCTCAGCAGGATCAACATTGTGCCGCTGGAAGACCTCACAGGCCGCCCCCAAAGGCAGGTTTGCAAGCAGTCTCACCAGCTGGCCGCCTCTCCCTCACCGAGGGAGGCCCGTCTTTCCCGCAAGCCCCGCACTCTGTTCCCAAGCCTGGGAGAAAAGCGCTTCGGTGTGTTCCTCTCTCAGGCATTTGCCCCGGAGCCTGGGGACAGCTAGGTGTTCCACTCACCCAGGCCAAGGCAGAACCACATGCACACGTCTCTTCTGGCCCTCTGCACCATCAGAGACCTCGGGTGAGCCAGAGAATGTCAGGCTGCTCCTGGGCAAGCCCAGCAGGAGCACCTGTGTGTGAATGGGCAGGACCGACCTAGGGGCACAGTGGGCCACTTGCTCTTCCTGCTGCCCTGCGGCTGCTGTGCCAAAGAGGCCTTGGTATTCGACCCCCTTGCTGGCCTCATTCCTCTGACCAGGCCATCCATGCTCCAGACCCTTGAAGTGTGGAGAGAGCCCCTGCCAGAAACCTCCCCTCCAAGTAGGCCTCAAATGAGGCCTAGGCACCAGGGAAAAGGCGCTAATGGAATGAGTCTGTGGAGGCGCCTGGGCATGTATGGACACACTCCCCGCAGCCTGCCCCTTCGTGGGGCAGTTCCCCCGGAGGCCAGGAAGGTCTGGACAAGGCTGACCTGGGGCAAGGTCCATGCTGGAACCGGCCCGTGGCCTGTGGGGCTTTTGAGCAGAACCAGGACTCTGGCGCTGGAAGACCTCCCCGGCTGCCTCCAAAGGCCAGTTTGCAAGCACTCTCCCCGAGAGACGCCCGCATTCCCCAGAAGCTGTGCACTCTGCTCCTAAGCCCGGGAGAAAAGCGCTTCGAGGTGGTCCTCTCTCAGGGCCCTTGCCCCTGAGCCTCGAGCCAGCTAGGGGCTCCACACACCCAGCCAAGGCAGAACCACATGCACATGTCTTTTCCTGCCCCCTGCCCCATCAGAGAGCTTGGGTGAGCAGAGTCTTTCAGGCAGCTCCTGGGCAAGCCCAGTAGCAGCGCCTGTGTGTGATGTAGCAGGGCCGACCTAGGGGCACAGTGGGCCACTTGCTCTTCCTGCTGCCCTGAGGCTGTTGGGACAAAGAGGCCTTGGGCATCGACTCCCTTGCTGGCCTCTTCCCTCTGACCAGGCCATCCGTGCTCCAGACCCTTGAAGTGTGGAGAGAGCCCCTGCCAGAAACCTCCCCTCCAAGTAGGCCTCAAATGAGGCCTAGGCACCAGGGAAAAGGCGCTAATTGAAAGAGTCTGTGGAGGCGCCTGGGCATGTATGAACACACACCCCACAGCTTGCTCCTTCATGGGGCAGTAACCCTGGAGGCCAGGAAGGTCTGAGCAAGGCTGGTCTGGAACAGTATCCATTCTGGGACCTGCCTCAGGCCTGTGGGGCCACAGAGCAAATCCAGCACTCTGGCGCTGGAAGACCTCCCCGGCTGCCTCCAAAGGCCGCTTTGCAAGCAGCCTCCTCAAAGGAGGCCCGCGCTTCCCGCAAGCTGTACACTCTGTTCCCAAGCCCGGGAGATAAGCGCTTCGGGGTGGTCCTCTCTAAGGGCCCTTTCCATTGACCCTGGGGTCCAGTTAGGGGCTCAACACTCCCAGGCCAAGGCAGAACACATGCACACGAGTCTTCCTGCCCCCTGCACCATCAGAGAGCTCAGGTGAGCCAGAATCTGTCAGGCAGCTCCTGGGCAAGCCCAACAGCAGAGCCTGTGTGTGAAGGGGCAGGGCCGACCTAGGGGCAAAGTGAGCCACTTGCTTACCCTGCTGCCCTGAGGCTGTTGGGACCAAGAGGCCTTGGGCATCGACCCCCTTGCTGGCCTCTTCCCTCTGACCAGGCCTTCTGTGCTCCAGGCCCTTGAAATGTGGAGAGAGCCCGTGCCAGAGACCTCCCCTGCAAGTAGGCCTCAAATGAGGCCTAGGCACCAGGAAAAAGGCATAATGGAATGAGCCTGGGGAGGTGCCTGGGCAGGTCTCGACACTTTCCCCGCCGCCTGCCCCTTCGTGAGGCAGTATCCCCGGAGGCCAGGAATGTCTGGTCAAGGCTGGCCTGGGCAGGGTCCGTGCTGGGACCTGCCCCTGGCCTGTGGGGCCTCTGAGTAGAACCAGCACTGTGGCGATGGAAGACCTCCCTGGCAGCCTCCGAAGGCCGGTTTGCAAGCTCTCTCGCCGGCAGTCCACCTCTCCCTCACCAAGGTATGACTGCGATTCCCGCAAGCCATGCACTCTGTTCCCAAGCCCAGGAAAAAAGCTCTTGTGTGGTCCCCTCTCAGGGCCTTGCCCCTGAAACTGGGGTCAGCTAGGGCTTCCAAACTCCCAGGCCAAGGCAGAACCATGTGCACAGGACTCTTTCTGTCCCCTGCACCATCAGAGAGGTCGGGTGAGCCAGAGTCTGTCAGGGAGCTCCTGGGCAAGCCAAGCAGCAGCGCCAGTGTGTGAAGGGTCAGGACCGACCAAGGGGCACAGTGGGCCACTTGCTCACCCTGCTGCCCTGAGGCTGCTGGGACAAAGAGGCCTTGGGCATCGACCCCCTTGCTGACCTCTTCCCTCTGACCAGGCCGTCCGGGCTCTAGGCCCTTGCAGTGTGGAGAGAGCCCCTGCCACAAACCTCCCCTCCAAGTAGCCCTCAAATGAGGCCTCTGAACCATGGGAAAGGCGCTAAGGGAATGAGACTGGGGAGACTTTTGTGCATGTCTTGACACACTCCCTGCCACCTGCCCCTTCGTGGGTCTGTTCCCGCAGAAGCCAGGAAGGTCTGGTCAAGGCTGGCCTTGGCAGGGTCCATGCTGGGACCTGCCCCTGGCCGGTGGGTACTCTGAGCAGAATCAACATTGTGCCGCTGGAAGACCTCACCGGCCGCCTCCAAAGGCCGGTTTGCATGCAGTCTCACCAGCTGGCCGCCTCTCCTCACTGAGTGAGGCCCGTCTTTCCCACAAGCCGCGCACTCTGTTCCCAAGCCTGGGAGAAAAGCGCTTCGGTGTGTTCCTCTCTCAGGCATTTGCCCCGGAGCCTGGGGACAGCTAGGTGTTCCACTCACCCAGGCCAAGGCAGAACCACATGCACACGTCTCTTCTGGCCCTCTGCACCATCAGAGAGCTCGGGTGAGCCAGATCCTGTCAGGCTGCCCCTGGGCAAGTCCAGCAGCAGCGCCTCTGTGTGAAGGGGCAGGGCCTACCTAGGGGCACAGTGCGCCACTTGCTCTTCCTGCTGCCCTGAGGCTGCTGGGACAAAGAGGCCTTGGGAAACGACCCCCTTGCTGGCCTCTTTCCTCTGACCAGGCCATCTGTCCTCCAGACCCTTGCAGTGTGGAGAGAGCCCCTGCCAGAAACTTCCCCTGCAAGTAGGCCTCAAAAGGCCTAGGCAACAGGGAAAAGGAGCTAATGGAATGAGCCTAGCGAGGCGCCTGGGCATGTTTGGACACACATTCCATAGCCTTCTCCTTCATGGGGCAGTACCCCCAGAGGCCAGGAAGGTCTGGGCATGGCTGGGCTGGAGCAGGGTCCATGCTGGTACCTGCCCCTGGTCTGTGGGGCCACAGAGCAAATCCAGCACTCTGCCACTGGAAGACCTCCCGGCTGCCTCCAAAGGCCGGTTTGCAAGCACTCTCCCCGAGGGAGACCCGCTTTTCCCGCAAGTCACCCACTCTGGTCCCAAGCCCAGGACAGTAGCGCATCGGGTTTGTCCGCTGTCAGGCGCTTGGCCTGGTGCTTGGGGACAACTAGGGGCTCCACACACCCAGGCCAAGGCAGAACCACATGCACACGTATCTTCCTGCCCCTTGCACCATCAGAGAGCTCGGGTGAGCCAGAGTGTGTCAGGCAGCTACTGGGCAAGCCCAGCAGCCACGCCTGTGTGTAACGGGACAGGACCGACCTAGGGATACAGTTGGCCACTTGCTTCCCCTGCTGCCCTGAGGCTGCTGGGCCAAACAGTCCTTGGGCATCGACTCCCTTGCTGGCCTCTTCCCTCTGACCTGGCCATCAGAGCTCCAGGCCCTTGTAGTGTGGAGAGAGGCCCTGCCAGAAACCTCCCCTCCAATTAGGCCTCAAATGCGGCCTAGGCACCAGGGAAAAGCGCTCACGGAATGAGCTTGGGGAGGTGACTGAGCATGTCTGGACTCGGTTCCCGCAGCCTGCTCCTTCGTGGGGCAGTTCCCCCGTAGGCCAGAAAGGTCTGGACAAGGCTCTCCTGGGGCAGTGTCCATGCTGGCACCTCCCTGTCGCCTGTGGGGCCTCTGAGCAGAACCAGCACTCTGCCACTGGAAGACCTCCCCGGCTGCCTCCAAAGGCCAGTTTGCAAGCACCCTCCCCGAGGGTGGCCCGCAATTCCCGTAAGCTGTGCACTCTGCCCCCAAGCCCGGGAGAAAAGCGCTTTGGGGTTGCGCTCTCTCAGGGACCTTGCCCCAAGCCTGGGCGCCAGCTAGGGGCTCCACACACCCAGCCAAGGAAGAATCACATGCACAAGTATTTTCCTACCCCTGCACCGTCAGAGAGCTTGGGTGAGCAAGAGTCTGTCAGGCAGCTCCTGGGTAGGCCCAGCAGCAACGCCTGTGTGTGATGGGGCAGGGCCGACCTAGGGGCACTGAGGGTCACTTGCTCACAATGCTGCACTGACGCTTCTGGGACAAAGAGGCCTTGGGCATCGACCCCCTTGCTGGCCTCTTCCCTCTGACCAGGCCGTCCGGGCTCCAGTCCCTTGCAGTTTGGAGTGAGGCCCTGCCAGAAACCTCCCCTCCAAGCAGGCCTCAAATGAGGCCTAGGAACCAAGGGAAAGGCGCTCAGGGAATGAGCCTGGGGAGGCTCCTGGGCATGTCTGGACACACTCCCCACCGCCTGCCCCTTCGTGAGGCAGTACCCCCGGAGGCCAGGAAGGTCTGGCCATGGCTGTCCTGGTTCAGGGTCCATGCTGTTACCTGACCATGGCCTTGGGGCCTTTGAGCAGAACCAGGACTCTGCCGTTGGAAGACCTCACCAGCAGCCTCCAAAGGCCTGTTTGCAAGACCTCTCATCTGCTGGCCACAACTCTGTCACAAAGGTCCACTCTGCCCCTAGGTCGGCTCTGCCCCTTGACACACAGGCAGTCCTGCTCGGGCTGCGGAGTACGTGTCTGACAGACTCTGGCTCAAACAATCCCGCAGAAGGTGCAGGGGGCAGGAACAAATGTATGCATGTGATTCTGCCTCTTCCTGTCAATGTGGATGTCCAAGCTTGACTCCAGGCTCAGGGGCAAGGGCCCAGAGAGAGGACCACCCCGAAGCGCTTTTCTCCCGGGCTTCGGAGCAGAGTGTGCGACTGGCGGGAAAAGCAGGCCCCCCTCGTGCAGGGAGCGGCAGCAGTCTGGCGAGAATGTTTGCAAACCGGCCTTTGGAGGCAGTCGGGGAGGTCTTCCTACGGGAGAGGCCTGGTTCTCCTCAGAGTCCCCACAGGCCAGGGGAAACACCCAGCAAGTTTCCTGCCCTTGGTCAGCCTTGCCCAGGCCTTCCTGGCCTCTGGGGCTGCTGCCCCATGAAGGGGCAGGCTGCGGGACGTGTGTCTAGACATGCCCGGTCACCTCCCCAGTCTCTTACCCAAAGCGCATTTCCCCTGGTCTAGGCCTCTTTTGAGTCCTACTCGGAGGGGAGGTGCTGGCAGAGGCTGTCTCCACACTGCAAGGGCTTGGAGCTCAGACGGCCTGCTGAGAGGGAAGTGGGGAGCAAGGGGGTGGATGCCCAAGGCCTCTTTAGACCAGCAGCCTCAGGGCAGCTGGGAGAGCAAGAGGCCCACTCTGCCCCTTGGTCGGCTCTGCCCCTTGACACACAGGCTGTGCTGCTGGGGTGCCCGAGGAGCTGCCTGACAGACTCTGGCTCACTCGAGCTCTCAGAAGGTTCAGGGCGCAGTAACAGACATGTGCATGTGGTTCTGCCTCAGCCTGGGAGTGTGGACTTCCATGCTTGACTCCAGGCTCAGGGGCAAGGGCCCAGAGAAAGGACAACCCCGATGTGCTTTTCTCCCGGCTTGGGAGCGGATTGCGCGACTTGCGGGCAAAAGAAGCCTCCCTTGGGGTGGGAGGTGCGGCATCCGGCGAGAATGCTTGCAACCGGCCCTTGGCGGCAGCCGGGGAGGTCCTCATGCGGGAAAGGGGTGGTTCTGCTGAGAGGACCCACAGGCCAGGGGCAGCACCCAGCATGGTCTCTGCCCTTTGCCAGGGTTGCCCAGACCTTCCGGGCCTCCAGGGCTGCTGCCCCATGAAGGGCAGGCTGCGGGGAGTGTGTCCAGACATGCCTGGTCGCCTCCCCAGTCTCTTACCCCCTAGCGCATTTCCCCTGTGCTTGGCCTAATTTAAGGCCTACTTGGAGGGGAGGTGCTGGCATGGGCTGTTTTCACACAGCAAGAGCCTGGAGCTCAGACGGCCTGGTCACAGGGAAGTGCGGAGCAAGTGTGTGGATGCCAAAGGCCTCTTTGGCCCAGCAGCCTCCGGGCAGCTGGGAGAGCAAGAGGCCCACTCTGCCCCTAGATCAGCTCTGCCCCTTGACACACAGGCAGTCCTGCTGCGGCTGCGGAGGACATGTCTGACAGACTCTGGCTCAACCAAGTCCTTGGAAGGTGCAGGGGACAGGAACAAACATATGCATGTGATTCTACCTCTTCCTGGCTATGTGGATGTCCAAGCTTGACTCCAGGCTCAGGGGCAAGGACCCAGAGAAAGGACCACCCCGAAGCACTTTTCTCCCGGGCTTAAGAGCAGAGTGCGCGACTTGCGGGAAAAGCAGGCCTCCCTCGGCAGGGAGCGGCAGCAGTCTGGCGAGAATGCTTGCAAACCTGCCTTTGGAGGCAGTTGGGGAGGTCTTCCTGCGGGAAAGGGCAGGTTCTGCTCAGAGTCCCCACAGGCCATGGGAAGGACCCAGCAAGACCCGTGTCCTTGGCCAGCCTTGCCCAGACCTCCCTGGCCTCTGGGGCTGCTGCCCCTTGAAGGGGCAGGCTGCGGGGTGTGTGTCTAGACATACCTGGTCGCCTCCCCAGTCTCTCATCCCCTAGCATATTTCCCCTGGCCTAGGCCTCTTTTGAAACCAACTCGGAGGGGAGGTGCTGGCAGAGGCTGTCTCCACACTGCAAGTGCTTGGAGCTCAGACGGCCTGGTGAGAGGGAAGTGGGGAGCAACGGGTTGGATGCCCAAAGCCTTTT